>NW_028145467.1:2105000-2340000 GCF_977016875.1 Pavona decussata
AAAATGGCCTATTGAAAAAGGATTACTCAATTGCCATTTGCTCTATAAACAACAGAGTAAATTTCCATTAACAAAAAGTTTTGTTTTCAGCTGTGAAAACATCTCGCACCTAAAAACATTAGCCGCCGAGAGACCGCTCAGCTGTATATCACATTTCATTTAATTAAAATTCACAATACTTCTATTACACCGAAGTATATATTATTTCCGAGATTGGAGGATATTTCTCCTTTAACATGTTCAATCAAATGGGCGAATTACAATTTGTTGGCCTTTTTTTTCTGGTGGTATAGCGCGGAGCCAAAGTCAGGCTGATTGAAAAAAAAAAAATGGGTAGCACTGCGACAAATTGACAAATTTCACCTTCCTTTTGCTTACCTCCAGCTCCCTTTTCAATGTTCATTTTCAATGATGATTTGGAGCAGGGAGGGAGGAGGGAGGAGAAGAAGAGTGGGGGAGGAGGCAGGGAGGAATCAGCAAAAAAATAACAATAATAATAATGTTACGAAATTTTGCGTCACCATGGATTAAAAGCTAGCACTTACTAAATTTGGTTCATGATCGAACCTACCAAGAACAATTGGCAACGGTGAGGCTGAAGTATTTTGCTCATCGGTGAATGGCATCTTGACGTGTGGGCGATTACATAAAGACACGTTCGAGCCGCTTTGATACGATTTGCTTTTTATCGCCAAATAAAGTTAAGACATTTTGTCAGTGTTCTTATACCTCCTTTTTGGTCCCGCAGACATTGCCCAACAGCTGATAACATCCAATTAGGTATTGAAAGAAAACGAGTTAAAGTTTTTTAATTTTCTTTTTCCAAATCAGTAGAACTATTTCTTCATCCGTGAGGAAATATTTGTTTCCAGGTATGTCACAACGGAGAATGTAGATTTTCTTCACTCTTGAATGCGAAAGGAGAACAGTGAATTCACTGTTGCCTAGGCTAACAGTCCAACACCTTAGTGATCTGCTCTCAGTACGTCATTCACGATCTTCAATTCAGTGCTCTTTGGGTTTGGCAATAATTACCCAACACAGAAAAATATGTAAATAATAACCATTTTGCTTGTATTCACTCAGCTGTGCATCATTGAAAGCTGAATGAACTTAAAAATATTCACTCTTTAAAGCTTGTGTTTAGTTGAAAGTCTATCACTTTTCCCCGAAGCGCCGAAGGAGAAGTTGCAAAGGAAAACGACGTTCTAATCTTTATCCAAAATGCTTGGTGTTTTCAACTTTTTGATGGTCCTATTCTGCTCTCTTGGAGGATTTCTTTGCGAGGCCAAAGGATCTACGAGTTATACAGTGTAGGTAAAATTTTATCGTTAAATTAAAGACGTGTACAAACTTTGAACAATCTTTACCATAACACAATTCTTCGAAGGAACAACTTTGATGACTTTCCATTGTAATAGTTATGTCTTTTCCCCTCCAAGAGCAATCGTTTTCAAGTTAAAACTGATGAATGTTTACTAAACATTCGCTATATTATTTTAAATTTGAAACGAAAACACGACCATGACCTCCATCATTTGCAATCAAGGTCCTTCAGCCAGGAACTTCAACTGGTTTGATGTGCGGAGGGGTTGGGTGTATTCAGGAAAATACCCCTCACGACCGTTGGCCTTTCCGCTTTAAACGAGTTTAGACTGCGAACTATGTCCATAACAGCATAGTAAAACAATGTAATGCACTTTTTCCGTCCTTGCTGAAGACAAAACATCATGGGCTAAAGCAGTTGAACAGCCTATTCTAGACGAAGATTGATGATAATGATGATCGTCATATAGATACCTTTATGAGGTCATTGTTAGAAAGGCTTTTTTTCTACTCTGTTTATGAGATATATTATTTTCTGTTTTTGTTACATAATAAGTTCAGTATAGAATTTACCCTTTTCTCAAACGAAAGTGATTTAGGAAATGTTTGTCAAGACATGTGGAATTCAGCTGTGGACAACCTAAAAATTGGCCAGGAGATTGTCATCTATACAGGGTCAAAACCAGACCCTCTGATTACCTTGACTAACCTGGGGAAAAAGAAGCTACAAAGGAGCATTTTCATGAGATTTAAAGGTAATGTGTCGCTGGTTTAAAACTTTCGACACTTGCAGCGTTCAACGAAATTTTGTTTAAAACGAAAGAAGCTTTACAAAAAGCACTCTTAGAACAACAACGAAGATGTTGAAGCATTGCAAAACACGTATCAGCTTACCAGTTTAAAGCTGATATTAAGAGATGGCCCTTGTTAAATTGTAAACTTTTATAATTAGACATCTATCAAGGAGAAAAAAATAAGAATTCAGAAAATTAATTTCGCAGGAATGAAGTATAGTTGACGCCCCAGCTTATTGCGCTTTAAGAATTAACGCTCTAGTTGAAATAACTAAATAACTAAATAACTAAATAACTAAATAAATAAATAGATAAATAAATAAATAAATAAATAAATACATAAATACATAAATACATAAATAAATAAATAAATAAATACATAATAATTAAAAAAAATAAAAATGAATTAAGCCACTTGATTCGTTTTTATTTTTTAAATTATTATTTATGTTTGAAAATGTCACAATTATTTACCATTAAAACGATACCGTATTCCATCTCTTTAATTTCAAAGCCCTATTAGACAATTACGTAGCCGACGAGGATCTACCGGAACAGACCTCTTCTGCAGAGCTACAGGAAGAAGATGCTTTCATTAACGCCGTAGCTGTCAGTGGAGGGCCGATGGAAATTGCCTTCAAGTATCTCCGAGATAAAGGCAAAATTTCACTTAAGGTAAATGCGTGGAAGGGCGAGAGCTGAAGTGTGGAGGAGAGAAAGTTTCCCCTAAAAGGGGTAAAGAATTTTTTTTAAGCATTTTAAACGGTTAAAACAATAAACTGTTAACCGTAAAGGTAACTTTTAATTCCATAGTAAATGAAGGAGTTGCAAACATTGATCAGGTCCACACTTTCCTGCCAGCGCTGTAGCATGTAGTAATATACAACAATGTAGGGAATTAGTTCTTCTGTCTTTGAATTTTCTTCGAGGATTAAGAAAGAAGTAGAACTGTTGGTTTTATACATGTGTGTGCTGAAGTATTAGCATTATTTTAAATGGTTAGGAGCTGCATGAACATCCTGCTAGGCCTCCTAGAATGAAGCTTTGAGGATGCCTCCTTTGCTTCGCGTAATCGATCCAGGAAAATTAAAACCCTTAAAAAAAGAAGAGTCAGCGTTTGAAAAACTGTTCTTGTCCGATAGTACGATTTGTGAAAGTCCCCATGCGGCTTTTCCTGATCATGAGCCGCTGGTCATATTGACTTTCAAGTTCTTCCGAAATCATTATCTTAGAACGTTTGTTACGTTAAAAAAAAAAACAACTCGCATATCTTTTTTTAATATCAGTGCCTTGATGAATTTAAGCCCATCCTGAAGAAAATGTGGTTTAGTAAATATGCCAAAAGAGGTCGGGGCCCGCATTTTTCTGGATTTGAACACACTTTTGTCGGTAGGTATTTAATTTAGTTCGCCTGTCAGTTTATTTCCAACTCAAACAAAATTTTCTAGCTAAGCTAAACTTAGAACGAAAACCCTAGTTTCACTTTCACACGCTCAAATGGCCGCAAAGCCAATCAAATCCATGGAATTGCATAATACAACGATCCAGTTTTTAATAATAATTATATTACTATATTGATATTTTATTTAACAATGCGTTACTTCATTATTTTATAATTATTGTATGATTTTCTTTTTGCGTTAAAACGTATAACATTGTTATTCTTTAATTTAATTTATATCATTTTGTTTTCCAACAAAGCGTTTTGCCTCCGGTCGAGAGTTCAGGTCCACCCTCTTAGCCCTCCATCCAGCTCACTAATTTCGTTTAATATGTTCTTCCTTTATTGGAATATATTTATCACATTTCTGCAAGTGAGTCTTGTGAAAGTTTCTAAATAACATAAATAAAATAAATAAAATACTTTCCTGGACATTTTTTTGCATTTTTTGAAGACGTAAACTTTAGTTTTGAACTTTACTTCCCACTATTCTGATTAACATGTGTTTCCGGCCAGCCTGATTTGTCCATCTATCTTCTATAGGAGAGATTGTCTATGACTGGAAAACCAAGTCCAATAAAACCACGGGATTTCATAACTGGATCCAGTTTCTTTCAGAGATAGAAGCAGGAAGGATAACTTACTACCCTCCCCCTAAAAGGATAATTGTCAACGGCGAGGTATTTTTTTTTATATAAATGTAGCCCCTTAGTTTCTATACACACCAGTCCTGCGTCCTGACTGTGATCCTATTTGTAAAAGGCTTCTCTTAATGTTACCCATTTCAGCTTTCTTCGAAATTTGAGTATGTCAATGTTTATAATGTGTATTCTGAATCCAGAGATGATGGCAGAAAATACAGGCCCATAGGGAAGGGGGGTGTGACGAGTGCGCCCGCACTCCTCCACATGCTGCGGAGGTCCACTTTTTCGTTGACCAACGATTTAAAAAAAATTGAATTGATAAAAAATATAGATAGTGTAGTTCCGTTCTGATTCATTGTTAGTGTAGTAAAAATGAAATAAATCAGCGAACAAAATATATACCGTCGATTACATGTACCCATGAACGCACTGGCATTCAAAACATGTTTCCAAATGACGTCAAACATCCAGTATCTAACAGACATTGATCAGGAAGAAGCAGTTGATCTGTTTGCTAAGAAGTTCCAAAAGACCGGAGGCTTGAGCTTGGCACACTACTGAAAGATCATGATGATCAGCAGTTCTGATCATCATGGTTTGCTACAGCAAACCCTGTGAATAATGCGGAATTTCAACCTTATTTCTATTTTTGTTCTTTTTAAATAGTGACAGTATTCTCTAAAACTGTAAAATACATACGTAAAGTGGCCTCTGCACCAAAAAAGATCCATTTTGAAGTTTAAAAGTTTTAGTAATATCCACGTTTTTAAGTTTGTTTTGGGCTATTTTTACATCATACTGCGTTCAAAACATAAGAAATACAGTCTCAAACAACCTAATTTTCAAAATTTCCCGGGGGAGCATGCCACTGCCCCCCCCCCCCCCCCCGGCTTTCGTTTGGTCAGTCTCCTCGTTGGATCGCACCCTCCATCAAAAAAAAAAAACCTGCATAAGGGCCTGAAATTAATGTATTTCGACTACTAAACATAGGTTAATTCGCTGACACAAAGTTAACTTTCCTACGATGAAGTAGTTGTTAGCCGTTTCTGGTCGTTTTCCCGCCATATGTTTATGGACCAGCATTTGATAAACGTTGGTAACCAAGCGTTTCTAGGAATCCAAAGCGTGGGCGCTAGGAGCTTGTGTCGTTACCCACAGGACTTTGTCTTCAAAATATCTTGGGGAAAAACGACCGGAAATAACAATGCTCTAGTTTATCGGGAGTGATATGGTTTTACCTTTGTTAGAAATTAAACTTTATTTAGCGGAAATGTATTTTTCCGATCGCCCCTACATTATAAATAAAAACTGGACCCTCACATGAGCAACGAAGTGGTCAGCTTTCAGGGTCTATTGAGTAGACGTCCCAGTGATTCTTATATAATGGCTTTTTTCCTCTTAGCTGGCATTGGTGTGGGCTAATTTGCGATGGAGAGGCGCAAGGAAACCTCCAGGAAGTTCGTTTTTCATCGGCACCAGCCCAGCTTTCGAAATGGCCTTGTACACTTCGTGTTTCTTCCAGTCCGACCAGTCATCTCAATGCACATGCCGGATCAACGGAGAACGGTTAGCCGTAACTGCTGTCAACCTCAGCGGGAAAGGATACGTTCTTACGGCATATCCAAGACTTTGAAACTTTGCTTTGAACATTGTTGAACTCAACACCTGACGTTTTGTAGCTAGGCTAGGATTAAGTAATATGGTTTAGGCTATGAAACTTGTTGGTTACCCTTAAGCTTTAATCTGATTTCAGTAGCCCCATGCAGAGTGCGCTGTCACTCTACGCTTGTGTGCTGGTGGAGTTACAAACATGCTAACAGCACAGTATAAAGTAAGACTTCGAGCTCTGTAGTTTTAGAGCGAGTGTAAATGAGATCCTAAGGAGTCTATCAGAGCTAATAATTATAATAATTAATAATAATTTACATTTATATAGCGCAAACCTCTATATGGATATATTCAGATGCGCTTCACAATATTGTTAAAATAGAATTATGTTAAGAGCAACTGAGAACACAAGAAACTATTACAAGCCCATACAATCAAAAGCAGCGATTACCTAGTCAATAAACTAGTTAAAAGACAAGACTCAATTAAAATCTATTTAAAGGCTTAATTAAGGAAATGAGTTTTAAGAGCAGTCTTGAAAGTGTTCAATGTCAATGTCCAATGTTGCGAATTGTTGAAGGTAATGCATTCCAAAGATAAGGTGCCGCTGACTGGAATGCACGATCACGAAGGGTTGGATGGGTCTTCGTGCTAGGTAACTCAAGTAATGGAGTGTTTTCAAATGACGTGACAGCGGCCATGTTGGTGTCCCAAAACAAAGAAATGGTTGCCATGTTGGTCCCAAACTAAACCTCTGGGAATTGAACTCTATTTTTGTACAAATACTTTCTTTTGTTTCAGTAAACCAATATGGCTGATAGTCACCTGAATGAAAACGCACTATAAAGACTCGTTTGACCTAAGAGAGTACCTGGACTGCTTTTTCAGTGATGTTGATTAATTAAACCAAATAATTAGGAGCAAGAAAGCAGTGGTGTAACGTGACAGAATCTTGGTGTTCCCGTCACCACCCGAGCTGCGGCATTTTGTATCTGTTAAAGTTTCATGATATGTGAAGTTTGCTAGAAGATTCTCGTAGCTCTATTTAAAGTTTCGCAAAGCGATTGTGTACCATATCGGCGAGAGAACCAGATCCTCAACAAAAGCCACGATCAAAACACGGCAAACCTAACTGGTATTCGCAGCTGGTTGCGAAACGAACAGGCTGTTGGTGATTTCACGGACACGGTTCTGACACCGGTTTTGACGCCGCAACGGTTCCAAAATAGGACCTTTGTTTTGCAGGTGCATAATCACGCACCCGATTGAAAAGGGATAGCTGGTACGGATAAAAAAAAAAAAAATTCACCGAACCTTTCTTACTTGAAGTGCATCCATACCGATTTGTGACTGATTTAGTAGAACGATATAAAGCACTGCCAACGTTGCATAAACTGCCCTCGGTGACCATATTGACCACCATACAAAAGTTGCGCAGAAATCAGCTAACTTTCGCTCCACCCTTGGTACGAGCGGATTGTGAAGGGCGGGGGAGTGAGATGGGGGGAGCTGCAACACCCCCATTCCTTCCCCTTCCCCTTCAGATTAGGGGATAAAAATACCAGATTTGTAGTTATAAAAATATCTTGGCCAGGTTCAAACAAACTTTACATGTGTCGAATATAAATATAATACGGTTCAACACATCAAAAGTTGGACGTTTGAATCGGGTCTGGCAAACATTTCTGGTGTAGCGTGCCCCCCGATACCCCTCCCCTCCTATCCGTCTTCCCTCATTTCGCGCCAACTGACAAACTGACAACCCTCTCTTTTAAACATTTTTAGTGCTCGGGCCTGGGCTCTAAGACCATTACTGTCTACTGTCTTCAGGTCTATTCAGGCTTTTTCATTTCTCAAATGCACGTACTGAGTAAGTGGTAAATCGCACTTGAAGTTGTTTGTACTTAAATGCTCAATTTTACTCCATCCTTAAATTAACGGGCATCATAACTTAGAAAAAAACTTATGTTTCTTAGCTAGTTTCAAAGAATCTTAGCAGCAAGATCCCTGCTGACTACAGGGCCCACTAAGCAAGAGTTTCCTTAGATCGGGACTCTTGGCTGGCATAACAAGGGTCCGGCCTAAATTCAGCCAAATAAACGGTCTGTTTTCCTATAACTTTACTAAATCTGACAGTCTAATTTAAATTGCCATCTTTTCGTCTACAAAGCCTCATGACGATCATCTAAATAAAGAGGTCAAAGACTACCAACATCAGTGAACAAACATCGGCCTAAAACGTGATGGTTTCTTTGGGTAAAGGTTCATTCCAGGTATACTACTAAGCATATTTCTGATCTTGAGTTGAATTTTAATAACATGTTCGGAAGCGCTTTTCACAGCTACAACAACTATCTCAATTACCGGCTACATATCAAAAGTTAGTTACTTTGAATAAATTTACCATTGTAAGCAACAGACGGAAGTTATCAGTTCAGAGTCTCAGTCAAGGATATTTCATGAACTTGCACATTTACAATCTGTATCGAACGCTCTGTTACAAGTTGCAAAGTAGGTCTTAATTATAAGACATCGGGGCGCAACTCCGCCATTAATGCAAGACACACTTCTTTTTTTGCATTCCACGGTCGCAATCAGGTCCTTTCCACATGGCTGTGTTATGTGTCGGTCCACACAACCTGAACAGCGGCGAACCCTTGTAACATGTGCTTGTTTGAGCTCCTCTTTACTGTTGTTCCGGATTGGGAGTATGAATCCATGTGGTCTGGGGCCAGTTTTAGACCAGCCGTCTCCATTGAATTGATTGTCCTTATCAACAGAGAGAGAGGCATAGATACCATTGTCGATCGCTGGAAGTGGCGATATCATGTCGATTAAAAGAAGGAACATGTAAAGCAACAAACCTTTGCTGAAGAACTGGCGAAAAAGAAAAGAAGAAAAACAATTTTTAAATGTCTGTAACTTTAAAACTGATGGTTTGCCAGCCGAGTTTTATAAAACCTTTTGGGACGAGTTAGCTTCTAGTTTGATTAGTGCCTTTAACTACGCCTATGATCAGGGGACTCTTTCAGTATCACAGAGACCAGGCATCATTAAACTTATACCAAAAAAAGGACGCTGATCTACACTTTATTAAAAACTGGCGTCCTTTAACTCTCCTGAACTGTGACCTTAGCGAATAAAGAAGGTTATTCCAAAACTTGTTAACAATGATCAGACGGGCTTTCTGGTCGGACGCACATTTTGAGGCGGAGCAAAAATCCTCCCTTCAAAACAACATCGCTGATATTATGAACTGTTTTTCGTCCTCTACTGGTATGTATCCGTAGTTTTCCAAGCTGATGACTAGAAACGGTCGCAAAAATAAACGTGGTGCTCGAGGATCACTCGAAGACGAAGGCGTCTTGAACGAGGCGAAGCGAGTCAACATGGCGGCAAACAATGAAACGAAAACACCAAACAACGCACCTCCTGAGCCTAGTCTGGCCGAGTTAAAGGACATATTGGCCGATATACAAGTTAAAGTAACTGGAATACAGCACGAGAACCTAAACCTGAAGGAAGAAATCGCCCAA
The DNA here is from genome assembly GCF_977016875.1 of Pavona decussata. Taxonomy (NCBI): domain Eukaryota; kingdom Metazoa; phylum Cnidaria; class Anthozoa; order Scleractinia; family Agariciidae; genus Pavona; species Pavona decussata. Next base: position 2,114,350 of record NW_028145467.1, read on the forward strand.
TTTAAGGCGGCTTTTCAATCGCAGAAACGGGATCTGGAGAAGATGAAATCTACACTTGAAGCTTCCATGAATGCAAATCTAGCGCTTAAAAAAGAACTTGATGCCGCGAAGAAAAAGCTGAAAGATGAAATCGAAGAGTCGAAACGATTAAGCGAAGAACTGGATGACCTAGAACAATATACAAGAAAAAACTCGCTTGAAATTCATGGAGTTGCTGCGAACGCTTATAGCAGCACCGAAGAGGTATTTTTAAAGCTAGGTGAAGCCTTACATGTGCCGATTAAAGCGGAGGACATCGAGATTTCGCACAAGCTAAAGGCTCGTAACTCTCCAATAATCGCTAAATTCGTCAGCCACAAGGTGAAATCTAATTTATACAAGGAGCGCGTTAAGTTAAAGAATCTGAAAGCATCTGATCTCTTTCCAACAACGAGTTACGCCTCCTCAATCGGCGGAGAGAATCGTCTTTTTCTAAATGAAAATCTCACAGCATATCGTCGAAGTATCGTGAAGAGAGCTAATGACATGAGAAAGGAGGGACTATTACTTAGTGTGTGGACTATGGACGGAAAGGTATTTGTAAAAACGTCACCCTCAGGAGCACCGGTAAGAATTTACTGTGTAGAGGACTTGGATAATCTTTAAGTTTTATGGAGGGAAGATCTTGCTATAAGGACGCAGAGGGACACTCCTAATTAGAATTGATTATCTTTTTTTTTTTTTTTCTATTTGTTTGTTTTCCTAAGGTCAGTGGTCGTAAATCGAAATTTTATTTATGTATTTATTTTTTTTTTATTCATTGCTGCAGCTTTGGTATTATATGAATCCGATTGAGCATGAAAAAATGCAAATGTTTGTCGCTCAATGTTCGTGGTCTTAGGGACCCAACAAAGAGAAGGAGCATATTCTCTTATTTAAAAGATCAGGGAGCCTCTTTCAATTTTTTACAAGAAACCTATTCAGAGGTTAACGATGAATCTGTTTGGAAAAATGAATGGGGAGGGCAAATTGTTTTTTCTCATGGGAGCCGTCATAGCAAAGGAGTGTGCATTTTGATTAACCCATCAGTGAATACAAAAATAGAGTTTTCTTTCTCTGACACCCATGGTAGAATAGCCTTAATTACAGTGAGCTTCACATGTTTTAGGCTGTCATTGTGTAACATTTATGCCCCAAACAATCCAAACGAGCAATTGCAATTTATACAAGAGCTTAATAATTGTTTGATCGACAAATCAGAACTTACAACGCTAATTATCGGGGGAGACTGGAACTGTACCTTGACAAAAAAAGACAAAAAAGGTGGAGCTACGAACTTTAGAAATGCAATTTTAATAACAATGGATATGTTTGATCTCATTGATATTCAAAGGGAACGATATCCCAACACAAACAAATTTTCTTATACATCAAAAGCTTTGAATGTAAAATCAAGGATTGATTTCTTTTTAGTATCGAAAGAGCTGAAAAAGTATGTTAAAACAGTAGATATCCAGGTTTCAATCGCTCCAGATCACAAAACAGTCTACTTGTCACTAGATCTGCCAAAAACACCTCGAGGGGGCCGGGGTTTTGGAAATTTAATAACACACTGCTGGACGACAAGGAATATGTTGAAAACATACGGAAGATATACCCGAAGTTACGAGAGAAACTTAAAAACGTGGAAGACAAACGGTTATTCTGGGAACTGTTAAAAATGGAGATCAGATCGGTCACCATTGCGTTCACAAAAGGAAAGTGTAAATTAATAAATAAGCGAGAATCTGAAGTAACGAAACTATTAGATGATTTAGACGTGAAAATTTGCCAAAGCAATGACCTACAAAACATAGATAGTGAATTAAAAATATATGAGGACTTAAAAAAGGAACTCCAAACGATATACGAAAACAAAGGTAAAGCGGCAATGTTTCGGTCCAAATGCCGGTGGTTAGAAAAAGGAGAACGTCCGACTTCTTATTTCTTCAATCTGGAGAAAACAAATTATAACAAGAAGACAATCTCCGAGCTTGAATCGGAAAACGGAGAATTTATATACAACGAGAAAGAGATTTTGTCGGCAATAGAAGATTTCTACAGAGACCTTTACACATCAAAGATATCGGGAGCGCAGTCTGAGTTCGATCACTTCACTCAAAATTTAACGACACCCCAATTACTGAATGATGAACGAGATGAACTGGAAGGAATCCTAACATTTGAAGAATGTAAAGATACATTAAAGTCCTTTAGCAACGGAAAATCGCCTGGTCGAATTTTACAGATGCTTTTTTGATATCCTAGGAAACGATCTGGTGGATTCTTTGAACACTGCTCATGAGAAAGGTCAATTATCCATTTCCCAGCGTAGAGGTGTGATTATTTTAATTCCAAAAGAGGAGGAATCCTTGGCAAATCTTAAAAGTTGGAGACCAATCACCCTCTTAAATGTGGATTATAAAGTAGCAGCAAAGGCTATAGCTAAGAGAATTGAACCTTTATTACCTAAGTTGATACACTCGGACCAAACAGGGTTTGTAAAAGGTCGATACATCGGAAGGAATATAAGACTTATTAGTGATTTAATGGAACAAACAAAAAGGGATCAAACTACAGGGATTCTCCTTTCATTAGACTTTCGCAAAGCCTTTGATACTTTAGAATGGTCACTGATACATCATGCTCTCAGGATTTATAACTTTGGGACAAACTTAAGGAGGTGGGTAGAGGTCTTCTACAAAGACATTGAAAGCGCAATCCTAAACAATGGTTTCGCTACTAACTGGATTAAACCCTCCGTGGGTGTGAGGCAAGGCTGCCCTTTATCTCCTTTTCTCTTTATTCTGACGGCAGAACTAATGTCCAACAAAATTAGACAGTCTGACAATGTGAAAGGCATCAACCTCTGTAATCACGAAGTTAAAATGAGCCGGTTTGCAGACGACACTAATCTTTTCTGTGCAGACGTGGGTTCGGTTGAGGAGGCATTGATTATTTTAGGGGAATTTGGGAAAATATCTGGCTTACGTTTAAACATTGAAAAAACAAAGGCTATGTGGTTAGGCAAGTGGGCTAATAATCGTAATAAACCATTAAGTCTTAAGTGGGTTCATTGCCCGACCAGATTCCTTGGAATATATTTATCGTATGATTCTAAAGGTAATGATGAACTAAATTTTAAAATTAAAATCCAGAAACTCCAAACGAATCTTGATATTTGGAGATCCAGAGACTTATCACTGTTTGGAAGGGTTCTAATAATTAAAGCACTAGGGATCTCGTCTCTTGTTTACTCTATATCCAATATAGACGTTCCAAACGATGTCATAGATAATGTTAAAAGACGCCTTTTCTGGTTCTTATGGAAAAATAAGCGTGACAAAATTAGAAGAGCTGGACTTTACCAGGAATATGTCAAAGGTGGACTACGTATGGTTGATGTTGAGACAATGATAAAATCGTTACGTTTAGCTTGGATTCCTAGGCTTTTAAACTGTCAAAATCAGAATTGGAAGACGTTACCAGACTATTGTTTTAGAAAGAGAGGAGGTCTGAGATTCCTTCTTAACTGCAATTACAATGTCAAGTATTTACTCGATCTACCAAGGTTCTACAGAGAAATGCTCGAGTTTTTTAGGGAGCTAAGAACTCTTTATTCTACCAGGGACTTTCATGACACAATTTTGTTCAACAACAAGGATATCCTAATTGGTGGTGAACCCTTTTTTATTAAAGAGTGGTTCTTGAAAGGAGTACGAGAAATCAAAGACCTACTGAGAAGCGATGGTAGTTTCTTATCTTTCAATGACTTTCGAAGGAAATATGGCTTAACTAACACTAACTTTCTCCAATTCTATCAGGTCGTTAACGCTATACCAAAACACCTGGTCTCAAAATCAATATCAATGCAATATTCCGCCTTGGCTCATATCAACGAGGTAACTTCTTTTCATCTTGGAAATGAGGTACGAATCAACCTTATGGAAGCGAAGGCGAAAGATTTCTATTGGCTCATAATTAATAAAACGTATAACGACAAGCATTCTGGTCCCCAACGTTGGGACACTACTCTCAATTTAGATGAAGAAAAATGGAGTGACATTTTCAGTTCCGTTCGGGATATCAGCAAGGAAAATAAAATGAAAGAATTTTACTTCAAGTTTATACACAGAATTATCGTTACGAAGAAAGAACTTCACAAATTCGGAATTAAAACAGATAATGAATGTATTTACTGCGGGGATCAAGACTCTATTGACCATACTTTCCTTGAATGCCACTTCACTCAGCGCTTCACTAGAACTTGTTTGTCTTGGTTTAATGATAACAATAACACAAACTTTACTCCAAACAAAGAAGAACTCTTATTTGGAATCTTTAATAACTCCATGCCATTATTAAAGAAATTTAATTACACACTCTTATTCATCAAGCGACATATATACACCAGGAAACTTAACGAAGAAGCATTGCTTCTCTCCGACTTTATAAAAAAATTAAATTTAAATACCGCATTGAAAAATTTCAAAGTTAATTTTTGCTGTCGAAAAACAATATGCTCCTTCTTTTACCTACATTAGCTTCAGCTAATTTCTTAAGTAATAGCTGCCGCGCTAATGCAACGGCTTATGCAGTTTTGATTTTGTGTGTACGTGTGTTTAGTATCTGCGTTTAAAATAAACTTCTGTCATATAGAATAGTATAGCCTGCGAGCAAGCCCCCCACCCCCAAGCTAGAGAGCTTGCTCGCAGGCTAAGAATTGTAATACGGTAATATATTATCACAACTTTGTAATAGTAGTAGCATTGTAGTTGTTGTATTATTATTTTTTTTTTCTTTTCTTTAACTATTTGAAAAGTGTAATAAGTATTTATGTAGTGAAATAAAGTTCTTCTTCATTAAAAAAAAAAAAAAAAAAAAAAAAAAATAATAAACTATGCAGCAGAACAGCACATCCCTGGGTTGTTACTATTAATTGATTTCGAAAAAGCTTTTGATTCACTTGAGTGGGCATTTGTCGATCGTACGCTTGAATACTTTGGATTCGGCCCCTCTTTGATATCTTGGATTCGAACGTTTTATAACAACATTGAAAGCTGCGTTTTAAACAATGGATGGTCAAGTAAATTCTTTAAGTTACAAACCTGATCCTTAACGGTAACCAAGATTCCTTATCCGCGGCCCTTGATACAATTAATAGCTTCGGTAAATCTTCTGGAATCAAACTTAATGACAAGAAAACTGAAGCTCTATGGATCGGGTCAATGAAGGGTAAGAAAGAAAAACTCTCCCCCGAAAAGAATTTTAAATGGCCCGAGATTAAAACCAAAGTCCTTGGAGTATGGATTTCTACTGACCCAGCTGTCACTTTAAATATGAATTATACAGAAAAGGTGGACAAGATAAGAAATATTCTGAGCTGTTGGGAATACCGACGTTTAACTTTAATTGGCAAAATTCAGGTTATCAAGAGTCTAGTCTTATCCCAACTCACTTATATTTTAACACCTCTTGCGACAAACCAAAGTTTTATTAATGAGATAAATGACATTTTTTGTAGATTTCTTTGGAACAACAAGGGTGATAAGATTAAACGAACCGTGTTGATAAATGATTACGAGAATGGCGGTCTAAAAATGGTTGACTTATCTTCTTTTAACAAATCGCTAAAAACTACTTGGATTGGAAAGTATCTGGATACTTCGAACCACGCAAAATGGAAAGAAATCGTCTTCCTTGAGCTCGAAAAACATGGCGGCAGCCTTATCTTTAAGGGCAATTTAAACAAGACTGATTCCCTCAAGACTCTTCCAGTAAAGAACAACTTCACGACAGAACTGTTAGAAATTTGGTCTGAGGTCAATTTTGAAGGTCTTATAAAAACAAAACAACAGTTTCTTGAACAGCCTTTATGGCATAACTCGCTAATAAGAATTGATAACAAGCCAATTTATGAGAAAGAACTCTTTTTGCGAGGAATTTTAAAAGTCAAAGATTTAATGAAAGAACCTTGCAAGTTTCTTTGTTTCAAAGATTTTATTGAATTATATAAAATACAAATAAACCCCTTGAAATTTTGTGGACTTATATCTGCCCTTAAATGTCTTTATAATAAAAATTTCCCAAATGAATCCAGTACAGATGTTTCGGTTAAACCGGATTCTTTCCTTAACTCATTTTTTGAAAGCTCCAAAGGTAATAGAATAGTTTACAAGAAACTTGTCTCTCTTAAAAGCTATGCACCAGAGAAAAGCCAATTAAAATGGAACACCATCGTTTCCCAGGAAGGTTGTAAGGCTGATTGGAAAGCAGCTTACACCTTGGCATCCAAGGGCACTAAAAGTTCGACCCTCATTAACTTTCAATACAGACTCTTGCACAGAATTCTTCCTACTAACTTTTTTCTAACAAAAATTGGTATCAAACAAGACCCACAATGCTCTTTTTGCAGTAAAGCTCCTGAAAATATTATTCATCTTTTCTGGTTTTGTCCAAAAGTTAGTTTTTTCTGGAGGGTTCTTACTGTTAAACTTCTTGAATGTGAACTTATACCTCACGACTATTTGAAGGACATCGCAATCTTTTTGGGACTAAAACCGGACACAACAAAGTTTGCTCTTCAATTGAATTTCTGTTTTCTAATTGCCAGACATTACATATGGCGCTGCAAAACCAGTAACAAGGTCCCTCAACTAAATATGTTTTTGGCGGTCCTCAAGTCCCAATTTAAAATTGAATCCTACAAACAAGCTCCTACTTCGAAGAAGTGGGATCCTTTAATATCCTTTAATGCCCCTCTTCAATAATTATTGTTAGTTTCTATGACAAGCCTTTAACAAATTAGTATGCTTTTCCCAATTGGCCTCCTTGCTTTTGAGAAGCTATTGTTTTTACAGCATTCATTAATTTTCTTCTAATTTCGTTCTTGGCACTGCCCACTACTGTGTTTTTGATTTTCCAATTTACTAAAAGAGAAGTGTTTACTGCTAAAATCTGTCATCAGCATTCTTTTACTATCACGACTATTGTTACTGTTATTAGTACAATTGTTTTTATTATACTGTATTATTATTACTATTATCATATTTATTTATTTATTTATTTTTTTTTTTTGTGCTTCCAGCTATAATTAGAGTATTGTAAAAGATTATGTAATGTTGTACGGTTTGTTGATTTGTCAATAAAGTTTATTTAAAAAAAAAAAAAAAAAAACTTTAAAACTGCAAACGAAATAACCAATACAGTCAACTCTCGCCTTGCTGACACCTCGCTATAACGGACACCCCAATAATACGTACGGACAACAGCTAAAAACCTGGCAAAAATAGAGTACAGACGTTTGACTGAAATAAATTCCCGCTTTTACGGACTCTCACTATTAAAGATACTAACTCCTGGTCCCAAGCGTGTCCACAATAAAGGGAGTTGACTGTAATAATAAATATTTTGAATAATGCCAGACTCCCAGGAGCAAGCTACATTTACTAATAAGTTAAAAAATAATTTGTTTTTTTGGCAGACTTTAATATGTTTTTCATATACTCAGTTCGTAATCGCTGCAAACTGATATTTTGAAGCTTTTTAATTGGTTTGTTTAACGAGCAGTAAACTTGTTTCACAACATTGCGTTAGTCAGAATTTAACCTGAAATCCTTAAAGCTACGCATTAGTGGTTACCAGAAATGAAATTCGTAAGCAGTTTAGAACGTGATGTTATAATGGCCGGAGGAGCTTAACAATCCGAAAAGTACTGATCTTAATCATGTAAAGTGCACTCAGTACGTTGTGTTCAACGCTATTCCATGAATTTTGTCTCGGCCATGTGTTTGGACGAAGACCAAGTTAGTGCCAATCCCAACCAAGTAATTTACTCCGTAAATTAAAAACAGAAATGAAGGTTTGGTATGCAAAATTGTTAACTTGAGTGAGGTTTTTCTGAATTTGCTATTTTGTATACATTATAGTATTTGAAAACTTTTCATTAAGCTATGTCTAGAGCTATCTAAAATAACAAAGTACATACCTTTAAACTGCTGCGCATTTTCGATGTATAGTATTAACTTTAACAGACTTTCAAATAAATTTTCTTTTGATTCAGTGGTGTACCTTCTCGATAGTTTGTACTGACTTAACGTTAAAACTTGAGCACCACTTTTATACATTTTAAAGCATAAATCAGTTTTAGAAATTCCAAAAATAGCTCAATGTCAAAGTTTTTATGGTATGTAAAAACTGATACATATGACTTCAGTGTATACATACGTATTATCGCTTGATGTGTATATGCTTAAATATTGTTTACCTCAGCTACGGCAAAGACATCCTGTCGTTTCTGGGTAACTGCAACCCAATGGAGTCATCATTATTCTACGTAAAACTTCAATCAAAAGCAATAAGGTGGCGTGACCTCAAGTGGAATGTACAGTCCGTCTAGGAAACTGAGTTAGAATGCTGTTTTATTGGAATGAAGCTTCATCGCAAAGCTCCCGTAACCTTTTTCCAGTCTTCCTTAAAGCGGAAAGGGAAGAGGCTTGAAAAACTGTTTTTCCTTGTTTTAGGACGTTAGCTTCTAAGAAACAAAGAAACTATGGTACTGTGGCGGTACCAAAACGGATATTTGTTTTATCATCTGTGTTGCTAAGGTAAATTGACCTCTGTGGAAAGGTCAATTTAGTGCTGTATATACATTGAAATGGGATTCCTCTGCACCTGAAAGAGGACACGGAAGTCCGCGATAGGACGTTACACCCAAAAATTTGAACTTTCAGCAAATCCAAATGAGAGGTCTGAAAATGTTAAAAGAGCCCAAAAACGTGCCCGTGTAAGCCATGCAATTCTTTTTTTCTTATTCATTAGCGCGTTAGATTTAGAACCTTTCTAATTTTAATTCAATAAACTAGTTAAATAAAAATCTACTTAAAGACTAAATTAAGCAAATTTTTTTATATGGCAAGGTAGTCTTGCGGTAAATCCGCGCGTTCTGATTGGCTCTTTCTTGGTCGGGAATCTATCATACGGACTGTTTCCATGGAAATTGTCATAAGCCGTGTATTTTTGTTTATGACAAGCTAGCGGCAAATTTGAAAATTTGCAGCTACATCTGTGAAAAGAAAACATGAAAATACTTTCATTTTTCGCAAAGAAACTACCCAAAAGATTGATTCCAACATGGATGAAGGCAAATATCATTTACAAAGCCAATTTTACTATCCTGACGATCTAGAAACCTCTGAAGCAAGCATTAGCGAAAGCCAAGGAAAACACAAAAGAAAGAAGTCTACTGATATGAACACTCTACTCCGTTTTATTGAAGCTAATCGCTTGAATAGTCAAACAATTAAAAGCCTACCTGCGTCCGAGATTGATCACCTTTTGTCAATTTCCTTTTTTTTTTTTTTTATGAACGTGCTCAGAAAAAATGGTGAATACGAGCCAGCAACATTTTCCAGTTTTCAGCGCAATATACAGCGATACTTCTCTGAGAAGAAATATCTATTCAAGATACTCAAGGATAATGAGTTTAAAAAATCGAGAAGAGTTGTAGCTGCGAAGCACAGTCACTAGTTCGCGAGCAGGACAGAAGAAACGAGCTGCAAGCCGATCGGGCGATTGACGAAAACGAAGAAGATGCTCTTTTTAAGGCAGGAGAATTCGGCGACTCCAATCTAGTTGCTCTCCAAAGAACTGTGTGGTGGTTTTTATCCCTACACTTGGATTTCCGAACCAGAGATGAGAGCGAGGAGGACAATTGACTTAATGCTGCTTCTTTAAGGACGGTGCCTACTAATAGAGAAGTATTTTTGCACGGCTTATAACTATGCGAGAAAAGCAAATCTTAGTAGTTGGTATTGAAATCCAAAATGAAAATTGGGGGGTAATCACGCATTTTTTTTTAGAGATAACTAAGCAACAATTATTCTAAAAAGCAGCAAAATACAAAAAAACGTACGACGGTTTTTTTTCCAAACTGAAAAATGCTTGGCTACCCCCAATTTTCTTTATGGATACCAAAATCACCTGCTAAGTTCTGCTTTTCCTCGCAAAGTTTTAAACCGCGCAAAAATATCTCTGTATTAGTAGGCACCAACCATAGGAAACCTGAGTATCTAAAGATACGCAGAACGTATGCACAGTAACAATAGAAAGCACCGTCCTTAAAAGTTGAATATGATTTTTTTTTACAGCAACCTTTTTCTTGGTCCGTACTTTGTGATGCGCTAGTAAATTTTCTGGGATCGACGAAACCCTTTTGTGAGTTTCAAAAACAAACCGCAGTTGTTAAGATTTTCGTCAAATTCCGCTACAAATCGTTCTTGAAGTCCTTTCTATAATGAGCATAATTACATGTAAACGTTCAGTAAACTTGTTTTCAAACTCGTGCTACCGTAGCTTGTTCTTTCTGGGTTGCTCGCGTCATCAAAAACACGTTACGACGGCAAGTGACCGGAAGTGACCGGAGTGCCATAAAATAAACTACTTACTAACCTAGCTTGTTCGAGCCGTACTGGGGAATATTGGCCCTAGGTCGTTTTTGTACGCACCTCGCTGCGCTCGGTCCGTACTGCCACGACCTCGGGCCAATATTCCCCAGTACGGCCCTCACGCTCGGTTAGTAAGAGGTTAGAGTTTTAAGAGCAGTCTTGAAAGTGTCCAATGTCTTTATGTTGCGAATTGTTGAAAGTAATGCATTCCAAAGATAAGGTGCCGCTGACTGGAATGCACGATCGCCAGGGGTTGGATGGGTCTTAGTGCTAGGTAACTCGAGTAATGGAGTGTTTTCACATGACGTGACAGCGGACATGTTGGTGTCCCAAAACAAAGAAATGGCGGTCATGTTGGTGTCCCAAACTAAACCTCTGGAAATTGAACTCTTTTTTTGTGCAAATACTTTCTTTTGTTTCAGTAAACCAATATGGCCAGTAGTCACGTGAATGAAAACGCTCTAAAAAGACTTGTTTGACCTGAGAGAGTATCTGGATTGCTTTTTCAGTGATGCTGATTAATTCAACCAAATAATTAGGAGCAAGAAAGCAGTGGTGTAACATGACAGAATCTTAGTGTTCCCGTCACCAACCGAACTGCGGCATTTTGTATCTGTTAAAGTTTCATGATATGTGAAGTTTGCTAGAAGATTCTCGTAGCTCTAGTTAAAGTTTTGCAAAGCGATTGTGTAACATATCGGCGAGAGAACCAGATCCTCAACAAAAACCATGATCAACACACGGCAAACTTAACTGGTATCTAAGCCTAAATTTGCAGCTGGTTGTGAAACGAACAGGCTGTTGGTGATTTCACGGTGACGGTTCTGACACCGGTTCTGACACCGGTTTTGATACCGCAACGGTTCCAAAATAGGACCTTTGTTCTGCAGGTGCATAATCCCGCATCCGATTGAAAAGGGATAGCTGGTACGGATAAAAAAAAAAAAAGTCGCCCAACCTTTCTTACTTGAAGTGCATCCATACCGATTTGTTTTCTGATTAATTTACGAAAATTAAGCAAGGAAACAAGATAAACAACTCCCGAGGAGACAGTGAGAAGATAGGACGGACGGGTGATAATTTCTGTTTTCCACTTGACTGATTCAGTAGAACGATATAAAGCACTGCCAACGATGCATAAACTGCCCTCGGTGGCCATATTGACCACCATACAAAAGTTGCACAGAAATCATCTAACTTTAGCTCCACCCTTGGTACGAGCGGATTGAGAAGGGTGGGGGAGTGGCGTTGAGGGAGCTGCAACACCCCCTTTCCTTCCCCTTCCCCTTCAGATAAGGGGATAAAAATACCAGATTTGTAGTTATAAAAATATTTTGGCCAGGTTCAAACAAACTTTACATGTGTCGAACATAATGCAATCAAGCAAAAGCTACGGTTCAACACATCAAAAGTTGGACGTTTGAATCGGGTCTGGCAAACATTTCTGGTGTAGCGTGCCCCCTTGATACCCCTCCCCTCCTATCCGTCTTCCCTCATTTCGGGAGACTCTTGGCTGGCATAACAAGGGTCCGGCCTAAATTCAGCCAAATAAACGGTCTGTTTTCCTATAACTTTACTGAATTTGACAGTCTAATTCAAATTGCCATCTTCTCGTTTACAAAGCCTCATTACGATCATCTAAGTAAAGAGATCAAAGACTACCAACATCAGTGAACAAACATCGGCCTAAAACGCGATGGTTTCTTTGGGTAAAGGTTCATTCCAGGTATACTACTCAGCATATTTCTGATCTTGAGTTGAATTTTAATAACATGTTCGGAAGCGCTTTTCACAGCTACAAAAACTATCTCAATTACCGGCTACATATTAAAAGTTAGTTACTTTGAAAAAAAATTAACAATCAAAATTAACAAGTAAGCAACAGAAGGAAATTATCAGTTCTGAGTCTCAGTCAAGGATATTTCATGAACTTGCACATTTACAATCTGTATCGAACGCTCTGTTACAAGTTGCAAAGTAGGTCTTAATTATAATACATCGGGGCGCAACCCCGCCATTAATGCAAGACACACTTCTTTTTTTGCATTCCACGGTCGCAATCAGGTCCTTTCCACATGGCTGTGTCATGTGTCGGTCCACACAACCTGAAGAGCGGCGAACCCTTGTAACGTGTGCTTGTTTGAGCTCCTCTTTACTGTTGTTCCGAGTTGGGAGTATGAATCCATGTGGTCTGGGGTCAGTTTTTGACCAGCCGTCTCCATTGAATTGATTGTCCTTATCAACAGAGAGAGAGGCATGAATACCATTGTCGATCGCTGGAAGTGGCGTTACCATGTCGATTAAAAGAAGGAACATGTAAAGCAACAAACCTTTGCTGAGGAACTGGCGAAAAAGAATAGAAGAAAAGCAATTTTTAAATGTCCCTTACTTTAAAACTGCAAACGAAATAACCAATACAGTCAACTCTCGCCTTGCTAACACCTCGCTATAACGGACACCCCAATAATAAGTACGGACAGCAGCTAAAAACCTGCCAAAAATAGAGTACAGACGTTTGACTGAAATAAATTCCCGCTTTTACGGTCTCTCGCTATTAAAGATACCAACTCCCGGTCTCAAGAGTGCCACAATAAAGGGAGTTGACTGTAACTAAAAATCTTTTGAAAAATGCCAGACTCCCAGGGGCAAGCTACATTTACTTAAATAAGTTAAAAAAAATAATTTGTTTTTTGGAAGACTTTAATATGTTTTTCATACACTCAGTTCGTAATCGCTGCTAACTAATATTTTGGAGCTTTAATTGATCTGTGTTACGGCCAGTAAACATATTTCACAAAATTGCGTTAGTCAGAACTTAACCTGAAATCCTTACAGCTATGCATTAGTGGTTACCAGTTATGAAATTCGTAAGCGGTTTAGAACGTGATGTTATAATGGCCGGAGGAGCTTAACAACACTAAAACTAACAACTGATCTTAATCATGTAAAGTGCACTCAGTACATTGTGCTCAACGCTATTCCATGAATTTTGTCCCGACCATGTTTTTGGAGGAAGACCAAGTTAGTGCCAATCCCAACCAAGTAATTTACTCCGTAAATTAAAAACAGAAATGAAGGTTTGGTATGCAAAATTGTTTACTTGAGTGAGGTATTTCTGAATTTGATTGTTTGTATACATTATAGTATCTGAAAACCTTTCATTAAGCTATGTCTAGAGCTTTGTAAAATAACTGAAGTACATACCTTCAAACTGCTGCGCATTTTCGGTGTACAATATTAACTTTAACAGACTTTCAAATTAATTTTCTCTCTTGATTCAGTGGTGTACCTTCTTGATAGTTTGTACTGACTTAACGTTTAAACTTGAGCACCACTTTTATACATTTTAAAGCATAAATCAGTTTTGGAAATTCCAAAAATAGCTCAATGTCAAAGTTTTTATGGTATGTAAAAACTGATACATATGACTTCAGTGTATACATACGTATTATCGCCTGATGTGTATATGCTTATTATTTACCTCAGCTACGGCAAAGACATCCTGTCGTTTCTGGGTAACTGCAACCCAATGGAGTCATCATTGTTCTACGTAAAACCTCGATCAAAAGCAGTAAGGTGACGTGACCTCAAGTGGAATGTACAGTCCGTCTAGGAAACTGAGTTAGAATGCTGTTCTATTGGAATGAGGCTTCATCGCAAAGCTCCCGTAACTTTTTCCAGTCTTCCTCAAAGCGGAAAGGGAAGAGGCTTGAAAAACTGTTTTTCCTTGTTTTTGGAGGTTAGCTTCTAAGAAACAAGGAAACTATGGTACTGTGTCGGTAAAAAAACAAATATTTGTTTTATCATCTGTGTTGCTAAGGTAAATTGACCTCTGTAGAAAGGTCAATTTAGTGCTGTATATACATTGGAAAAGGGATTCCCTCTGCAACTGAAAGAGGAAACGGAAGTCCGCGATAGGACGTAACACCCAAAAATTTGAACTTCCAGCAAATCCAAATGAGAGGTCTGGAAATGTTAAAACAGCCCAAAAACGTGCCCGTGTTAGATTCAACAACAAGTTACTCTAGGCTATCGTCAGTTTTTCAATATTTATTTTTCAAATACCAGAAGCTGATGAAGTTCAAGCTGGTGGTATATAATTTCTTAAGTAGATAAACGAAATGCCAAACATCTAAGCAATTAAGCCATGCAATTCTTGTTTTATTATTCATTATCGCGTTAGATTTAGAACCTTTCTAATTTTAATTTAAACAGTCCCGGAAGGAATTTCAGGATGAAGTTTATTGCATACTGATAAACGGAAATTGAATTGTGTTCACGAGCTCGAGTAATGAGCAAAATAGGCTTGATTTCAACCTCTTTCTCAGGGCTCTCGTTTGATATACTCCAATTCAAGTGCACATAGAATGAGGTATCAACAAATGCTTCTTTGACCGTTTGAAATTCAGTACATTCTACTTAATATAAATTCTTTTTTATAAGAACCTTTTTAATAAGAACGTTGAGGCTGATATTAACTAAAATGTAAGGCCATACTAAAAACATTACCCAGGTTGAAAGTCAGTTAAGAACATTTTTATTTTAAATAATACATGGAAAGCTTCATTCTTTGTGTCCAAGTTGACACCATACTATGGCAAATATTGCTCTTTGTTAGGTGTCATGGTCACGACCACCTGCATAGATTTATTGAAATACTATTACAGGTAACTAAAGGGCATCTTGAGAACTTTCAAAATTAGGCGCCAAATCTCACATTTCTCTTGCTTTTGTTCCCATTTAAAAATCTCTGTCCGGTTTTTGCGAACAAAATAATAGAGCGTGCCGGTACACCGATTGGGTAGAAGTTGTCGTGTGAAGTCATATGACCAGCCGAAACCAGCCTCCTTTTTCGAGGGAGGCTGGCTTGATTTCCGTCGCTCACTCGCAGCTGAGCCCTTCCCGAACAGCGCCTGGCAATCAAACTATCCTGAGCCAAGGCACACCCTAGGGTCAAGTGAAAGTTAGCAAATCGAGCGTTGAGGGGGCTGCAACTCCCCACTGATACCGAGATAAGGAGATAAAAGTTTCAGATTTGTATTTTAGTTTAATTATTTGTATAATGATTGCATGGAGCCGAGTAGAAAAATTGCCCTCGTCGTTGCTCGAAAAGGTCTCTTTGGGGAAACTTTAAAATATGCTTTGAAAATAGAAGTAAAAATAAATCCTTAATTCTACGAGGGGTCGTTGCGATTAGGTGCTTCAGTAGTGTGTGAGCGGATGACGTCACAAAATTATTGGCGGCCATGTTGGAGAACTGACATAATAAAAATGGCGACTGAAACAACATAGGTTGAGCCTCTGATGCTCTCAAATTATAGCACAAATCTTGAAGGCAAGGTAAAATATAGGTATCTTGATAAAATTTCTGAGATTGGCATAGATCCGCTTCTCATCACAGCGAAAAAGTTGAGCGAGGAATGCCTTCCACCAGTTGAATCCATGGATTCAGTTGTTCAACCAACAAGTCCTATCGGAGCTTTTAGTTTTTGACACAAATAATCTTTTGCTGTTTCTCGGCAAGACATGTATTTTCACTTTAAGGGATTTCCTTTGTAGTTGTAGCACTTAAAACGTCAAACTCGAACTAAGAACCTTAACGCGTTGTTGTTGCGTAGAAATTGAAGAAACCAATTAAAGTAGAAATGGCATGCTTAGCCAATCAGAAGTGAGAATTTTCAGCGTTCGTCCAATCACGAGTGTGTAATTTTGTTCTCGGTGAAAGGAAATTGTAGACAACATGTGCTTTATCTCGACCAATCAGCATTCAGTAATTTTCTCCTTTACGATAAAATAATTAGGCCAGGTTCCGAACTTAAAGCAAATTTTCGGACATGAGAAGTTTCCACGTATGAACAGGGCCTTACTTTTTCAAATATTTCTGGTGTTACACTTCCTATGATACATCATCCCTACCCCCCTCCCCTCCCATCTTCCCTCATAAAATTACACGCCAGCTGAAAACCCTTCTTTCAAAAATTAGCTTGGCGCCTGGGCAGTAAGAACTAAAACCATAATCTTCTATTATTTTCTGGTCTTTTGAGGTATTTTCAGATCTCGAATGTACCTATTTAAAGTGAGAAATCGGTTTCTTTTCGCAACCGCCTAAATAGCGTAAATAATTGCGATGGTCTCTCTTCTTTTTAATCGCACTTTACATTATTCTGTGATATCTAAGAGATGAAATTAACCCCTGCCTTAAATTAGGAGGCGTCATAACTGGAAAAAAGTAAATGATCAGAAGCTAATTTCAAAGACTCTTAGCAACGAGAGCCTTTTTAACTAGACGGCGCAGAAAGCAAGAGTTTCCATAGAGACTCTTGGCTATAAAGGGTGCTGCTGGATGGCATACCAAGGTTGGCCACTCGGTTTGGTTTTGTTTCTACTATGAAACTTAATTTGACAGTCTATTTCAAATTGCCAGATTTTTTCGTTTCTGAAGCCTCATTACGATCATCTCAGTATAGAGATACAAGGCAACTGACATGGACAAAAATTGGCCTAAAACGTAATGTTTTTCTTTGGGTGAAGGCTCATTCCAGGTATACAACTAAGCATAGTCGGCTAATTTGAGTTGAATTTTAATAACATGTAATTAAATGCTTTTACAGCTACAACAACCATCACAATTACTATGGCAAAAGCTGTATGTACTTTAAATAAATCAACCATTGCAAGCAACAGACGGAACGGTTATCAGTTCAGAGTCTCAGTCAAGGATATTTCATGAACTTGCACATTTACAACCTGTATCGAACACTTTGTTAAAGGCTGCAAAGTAGGTCTTGATTATAAGACATCGGGGCCCAACCCTGCCATTGATGCAAGTCATACTTCTTTTTTTGCATTCCACTGTCGTAATCGATCCAGGAAAATTGAAACCCTTAAAGAAGAAGACTCAGCGTTTGACAAACTGTTCTTGTTCGATAGTATGATTTACCTGATCATGAACCGCAGGTCATATTGACTTTCGAGTTCTCCCGAAGTCATTATCATAGAACTTTCGTTAAGGCAACTCGCATATCTTCTTTTTAATATCAGTGCCTTGATGAATTTAAGCCCATCCTGAAGAAAATGTCGTTTGGTTAATATGCTAAAAGAGGTCGGGGCACCCATTTTTCCGGATTTGAACGCACACTTTTGTCGGTAGGTATCTAATTTAGTTCGCCTGTCAGTTTATTTCCAACTCAAACAAAATTTTCTAGCTAAGCTAAACATTAGAACGAAATCCTACTTTCACTTTCACACGCTCAAATGGCCGCTAAGCTAATCAAATCCATAGAATTGCATTATACAACGATCCAGTTTTGAATAGTATTTATATTTACTTTATTGATTTTTCATTTAACAATGACCGCCGACCGGTTAGCTCAGTTGATTGAGCATCGGACTACCGTGCGGGAGGTCGTGGGTTCAAACCCGGCCGGACCAACACTCAGGGTCTTTAAATAACTGAGGAGAAAGTGCTGCCTTTGTAATGACATCTGCAAATGGTTAGACTTTCTAGTCTTCTCGGATAAGGACGATAAACCGTAGGCTCCGTCTCACAACACTTCAATGTTCATAACCCTGTGGGACGTTAAAGACCCCAGACACTAATCGCAAAGAGTAGGGCACGGAGTTCCCGGTGTGCTGGTCTGGTCTTTGTGCTGTTTCATGATTTCATGGGTTGGGTGGATAGGATGAGGTCGCTAATGGACATATGCTGATGTAAACCGCATTTGAATATATATGAATAGAAAATGCGGTATATAAATGCATTACCATTACCATTACCATTATTTTATAATTATTGTATGATTGTCTTTTTGCATTAAGACGTATAACATTGTTATTCATTAATTTAATTTATATCATTTTGTTTCCTTTCTCTCCAACAAGGAGTTTTGCCTCGTTGGGAGTTCAGGTCCATCCTCTTAGCCCCCTATACAGGTCACTTATTTCGTTTAATTAATATGTTCTTCCTTTATTGGAGTATATTTATCACATTTCTGGAAGTGAGTCTGGTGAAAGGTTCTAAATAAAATAAATAAGAAACCTTTTCTGTTTTATTGCATTTTTTGAAGAGGTAAAGTTTGGCCTGGACTTTAATTTTAAACTTTACTTCCCACTATTCTGTTTAACTTGTTTTTCCGGAAAGCCTAATTTGTCCATCTATCTTCTATTGGAGAGATTGTCTATGACTGGAAAACCAAGTCCAATAAAACCACGGGATTTCATAACTGGATCCAGTTCCTTTCAGAGACGGAAGCAGGAAGGCTAACTCACTACCCTCCCCCTAAAAGGAAAACTGTCAATGGCGAGGTATTTTTTTTATATAAATGCAGCCTCATAGTTTCTATACACACCAGTCCTGCATCTTGACTGTGATCCTATTTGTAAAAGGCTTCTCTTAATGTTACCCATTTCAGCGTTCTTCGAAATTTGAGTATTTCAATGTTTATAATGTGTCTTCTAAATCCAGAGATGATGGCAGAAAATACAGGCCCATAGGGAAGGGGGGTGCGACGAGTGCGCCCACACTCCCCCACAGGCTGCAGAGGTCCACTTTTTCGTTGACCAACGATTTAAAAAAAGTGAATTGATAAAAAATATGGATTGTGTAGTTCCATTCTGATTCACTGTTAGTGTAGTGAAAATGAAATAAATCAGCGAAAAAAATATATACCGTCGATTGCACCTACGCGTGAACGCACTGGCGCACAAAACATGACGTCAAACATCCACTATCTAACAGACGTTGATCTGGAAGAAGCAGCTGATCTGTTTGCTAAGAAGTACCCAAGGACCGGAGGCTTGAGCTTGGCACACTACTGAAAGATCATGATGATCAGCACTGCTGATCATCATGGTTTGCTGCCGCAAACCCAGTGAATAATGCGGATTTTCAACTTTATTTCTATTTTTGTTCTTTTTAAATAGTGACATTATTCTCTAAAACTGTGAAATACAAAATCCATTTTGAAGTTCAAAAGTTTGAGTAATACCCACGTTTTCAAGTTCGCCTTGGCTGCCTATTTTCCTATCATACTCTACTCAAAACGCACGAAATGCAGTGGCAGACAACCTAATTCTCAAAATTTCCCAGGGGAGCATCCCCAGGAAACCCCCCTAGAGGTTCGTTTCCCCGGCTCTTGTTTGGTCCGTCTCCTCGTAGGATCGCACCCTCAAGCAAAAACAAAACTGCCTACGGGCCTGAAAATAATGTATTTCGACTACCAAACATAGGTTAACTCGCTGACACAAAGTCAACTTACTTACGATGAAGTAGTTCTTAGCCGTTTCTGGTCGTTTTTCCTCATATATGCATATATTTAGCTATATTTCATGGACAAAGCACGTAATGGTAAGATTCAGAAAATTGCTCCAGCATTCGGTAAACGTTGGTAGCCAAGCGTTTCTACGAATCCAAGGCGCGGGCGCAAAGAGCTTGTGTTGTCACCGCCAGGACTTTGTCCTCAAAATATATCTTAGGGAGCAACGACCAGAAATAACAATGTTCTACTTTATCGGGAGTGATATGGTTTTAACTTTGTTAGAAATTAAACTTTATTTAGCGGAAATGTATTTTGCCGATCGCCCTTACACTGTAAATAAAAACCGGACCTTAACATGGGCAACGAAAGGGTCAGCTTAAAGGGTCTATTGAGTAGACATCCCAGTGATTCATATATAATGGCTTCTTTCCTCTTAGCTGGCATTGGCGTGGGCCAAATTGCGATGGAGAGGCCAAGAAAACCTCCAGGTAGTTTGTTCTTCATCGGTACCAGTCCAGCTTTCGAAATGGCCTTGTACACTTCGTGTTTCTTCCAGTCCGACCAGTCATCTCAATGCACATGCCGAATCAATGGGAAACCACTGACCATAACCGCTGTCAACTTCAACAGGAAAGGATACGTTCTTACGGCATTTCCAAGACTTTGAAACTTTGCTTTGAACATTGTTGAACTCAACACCTGACATTTTGTAGCTAGGCTAGGATTTTAAAGTAATATGGTTAAGGCTATGAAACTTATTGGTTACCCTTAAGCTTCAATCTGTTTCCAGTAGCCCCATGCAGTTGCGCTGTCACTCTACGCTTGTGTGTTTCAAGTGGAGTTACAAACATGCTTACAGTACAGTATAAAGCAAGACTACGAGTTGTGTAGTTTTGAGAGCGAGTGTAAAGGAGATCCCAAGGAGTCTATCAGAGGTCATAATTAATAATAATAATTTACCTTTTTATGGCGCAAACCTCTATATGAATATATTCAGTTGCGCTTCACAATATTGTTAAAGGAAATTTATTCCTACAGAGAATAAATGAATTTATGCGTCTCGCTACGTGAGTTAATGTTTGACTAGTGGGGGTCAGTTTACATACGGGACTCTTATTTCTGAGTATTCAATCAATGCAGGCCAGAGCTCAGGCCTCTTTTTCTTCAGTTTCAGTAGGAAAACGTTTTCTCCACCCTTGGCCCTCCCTCGATAGTTAATTAAATGAAGTAAATAGGAGGGGGGGGGGGGGGGGTATCAACTGGTTCAGACGGCGGGTTTGCCCTCACCTTTGCTGGAAATGAATTACCATTTTAGATTGTGTGATTCAGTTGAATTGTTAGAAAATACACGGCCACGTGTGCCAATATATGGCAGAACTCATGATCTCAGTGTCATTACTTACTCCCAGCAAACAGAGCTCAGCCTTGGCTATGCCCCCCCCCCCCCCTTTTTTTTTTAAATTTAGTTTAAGATAACGAGCGAGAAGCATAAAATAGAATTATGTTAAGAGCAACTGAAAACACGAGAAACTAGTAAAAACTACAAGCCCGTACAATCAAAGGCAGTGATCACCAAGTCAATAAACTAGTTAAATAAAAATCTACTTAAAGACTAAATTAAGGAAATTTATTATATGGCCAGGAAGTCTTGCGGTAAATCCGCGCGTTCTGATTGGCTCTTTCTTGGTCGGGATTTTACCATACGGACTGTTTCCTTGGAAATTGTCATAAGCCTTGTATTTTTGTTTATGACAAGCGGCAAATTTGAAAATTTGCAGCTAAATCTGTGAAAAGAAAACCTGAAAATACTTTAATTTTTCGCAAAGAAACGACATGGATGAAGGCAAATATAATTTACAAAGCAAATTTTACTATCCCGAAGATCTAGAAACCTCCGAAGCAAGCATCAGCGAAAGCCAAGAAGCCATTGACGATTTTATAAACAAACAGAAAAAGTGAAAACACAAAAGAAAGAAGTCTACTGATATGAACACTCTACTCCGTTTTATTGAAGCTAATGACTTAAATAGTCAAACAATTAAAAGCCTACCTGCGTCCGAGCTTGATCACCTGTTGTCAATTTCTTTTTTTTTTTTTTTTTTTTATGAACGTGCTCAGAAAAAAATGGTGAATACGAGCCAGCAACATTTTCCAGTTTTCAGGCAATATACAGCGATACTTCTCTGAGAAGAAATATCGATTTAACATACTCAAGGATAATGAGTTTAAAAAATCGAGAAGAGTCCTAGCTGCGAAGCACAGTCACTAGTTCGCAAGCAGGACAGGAGAAACGAGCTGCAAGCCGATCGGGCGATTGACGAAAACGAAGAAGATGCTATTTTTGAGGCAGGAGAATTCGGCGACTACAATCCAGTTCCTCTCCAAAGAACTGTGTGGTGGTTTTTATCCCTACACTTGGATTTCCGAGCCAGGGATGAGAGCGAGGAGGACAATTGACTTAATGCTGCTTCTTTAAGGACGGGGCCTACTAATAGAGAAGTATTTTTGCACGGCTTATAACTATGCGGGAAAAGCAAATCTTAGTAGTGGGTATTGAAATCCAAAAAGAAAATTGGAGGGTAATCATGCATTTTTTAGAGATAACTAAGCAACAATTATTCTAAAAAGCAGCAAAATACTAACAAATGTACGACGCTTTTTTCCAAACTGAAAAATGCATGGCTACCCCCAATTTTTTTTATGGATACCAAAATCACTTGCTAAGTTCCGCTTTTCCCCGAACAGTTTTAAACCACGCAAAAATATCCCTGTATTAGCAGGCACCACCCATAGGAAACCTGAGTATCTAAAGATGCGCAGAACAATAGATATATCCCTGTATTAGTAGGCACCACCTATAGGAAACCTGAGTATCTAAAGATGCGCAGTAACAATAGAAGGCACTGTCCTTAAAAGTTGAATATGATTTTTACAGCAACATTTTCTTGATCCGTACTTTGTGATGCGCTGGTGATTTCTGGGATCGACGAAACCCTTTTGTGAGTTTTAAAAACAAACCGCAGCTGTTAAGATTTTCGTCAAATTCCGCTGTAAATCGTTCTTGAAGTCTTTTCTATAATGAGCATGATTACATGTAAACGTTCAGCAACTTTGTTTTCAAACTCATGCTACCGTAGCTTGTTCTTTCTGGGTTGCTCGCGTCATCAAAAACACGTTACGACGGCAAGTGACCGGAAGTGACCGGAGTGCCATAAAATAAACTACTTACTAACCTAGCTTGTTAGAGCCGTACTGGGGAATATTGGCCCTAGGTCGTTTTTGTACGCACCTCGCTGCGCTCGGTCCGTACTGCCACGACCTCGAGCCAATATTCCCTAGTACGGCCCTCACGCTCGGTTAGTAAGAGGTTAGAGTTTTAAGAGCAGTCTTGAAAGTGTCCAATGTCTTTATGTTGCGAATTGTTGAAAGTAATGCATTCCAAAGATAAGGTGCCGCTGACTGGAATGCACGATCACCAAGGGTTGGATGGGTCTTAGTGCTAGGTAACTCAAGTAATGGAGTGTTTTCACATGGCGTGACAGCGGCCATGTTGGTGTCCCAAAACAAAGAAATGGCGGTCATGTTGGTGTCCCAAACTAAAGATCTGGGAATTGAACTCTATAATTAGGTAGATACTATCTTTTGTTTCAGTAAACCGATATGGCCGGTAGTCACGTGAATGAAAACGCTCTATAAAGACTCGTTTTACCTAAGGGACCGATCGTTTATTACGTATTAAGGGCGGGGGGGGGGGGGTGGTTTTCTAAAAAATCGAGTGTATGAAAATTTTACCCCCCTCCCCCCGAGAAATCTTTCAAACGAAAGTTTTACTCCCCACTGCAATGACAGTTTGAAAATTTTACCCCCCCCCCCCCCCCACCCCATTAGGCCTACACCCCATGGTTGGCCTGGTGGTTGAATTGTTGAGAAGTTCCTGGGCACAACGCTTGGTTACATCCGGAAATCGCTAGCTCTCTGAATCTGAACTGGCAAGAGAAACAATCAGAAGTTAGGCGAAATTCAAGTAAGGGAACGTACCTTAGATCATCTCTTCAATGTCTTGACAATAACGATGTTTTGTTATTGCTAGAGTCTATTCTTCAGCCGTCAAAAGAAGGTACACAGAAGGTCAACGCAGCTTGGGGTTCGAGAGCAGTACAGGAGCATTTGATGTGTGGATGTGGATATATTGATTTTGAAGAAGCCTACCATCTCTATTCGTCTTTTAGTCAATTTTTTTGCCCAGATAAACAAGCCTTCAGTGATAAACTGCTTGATGAAATACACGGTTTGCCTGTCTATGTCATTACTCAACCTATTACGTGCAAGATGTTTGTCGCTCTGAAGAATAGTAGCGATATGGAGAAGTATCTAGTCGATTTTACTAACTCTATGATTGATGAGAAGAATGATTGCTAAACATTTATTTGGTACCTTTTGTATGTCTTAAAATTTTACCCCCCTCTCTTTTCGTACAAGGTAAAAAATTACCCCCCCCAAAAAGAGCTCATTTAAAAAAATTACCCCCCCCCCCCCCCTCAAAGATGTCTGCAATGTTGCCTAGCAACAGTGAAAAACAAAGTACGAATGACATCAGACAAAAGAAAGGTTGCTAGGCGGCAACAGGTTGGCAGACAGGCTGGCGTCAACAGTTTGCTGGAACAAAACTTGCATACATTGGGAAAGTTTGCCTGCCCGATCAAATTTCAACTGCATTGTTCATCATTATTCACTGGATACAGAACTATCTCTGCAGAATCTTTTCCCTTTCTTCCAGAAATCTTTTTAGTGAAAGATTGCATTGAATAAATTACGCGTTTTTGTGGTCGCTGTAAAATAACTTTCCGTGGGAATTAAATTTATCGAACTCGACAGCGCTGCACGCCCGTTGTACATTTCGTCGCGTCAGAAATAGATTTCAACTGCAAACTAGCTTGTCCAGAACTACGAAAAGACCATGCTCATCAAAATAGTTGCTATGTTCAGAATCCTTTTAATCTTCACATTTGATGACGAGTAAAGAGGGCTTTCTACCCAGCTCCAGCTTCGCGAGGTTTAGAGAGTCACGTATTTCTAGTAATAATAGCCGTTTATTCACAAATCCAAGTGAAAAGGACTACAGGCCCCACTAAGCAAGAGTTTCCTTAGATCGAGACTCTTGGCTGGCATAACAAGGGTCCCTAAACTCAGCCAAATAAACGGTCTGTTTTCCTATAACTTTACTCAATTTGACAGTTTAATTCAAATTGCCATCTTTTCGTCTAGAAGCCTCATGACGATCACCTAAATAAAGAGATCAAAGACTACCAACATCAGTGAACAAAAATTGGCCTAAAACGTGATGGTTTCTTTGGGTAAAGGTTCAATCCAGGTATACTACTAAGCATATTTCTGACCTTGAGTTGAATTTTAATAACATGTTCGGAAACGCTTTTCACAGCTACAACAACTATCTCATTTACTGGCTACATATCAAAAGTTAGTTACTTTGAATAAATTAACAAGCAAATTAACAAGCGAGCAACAAAAGGAAATTATCAGTTCTGAGTCTCAGTCAAAGATATTTCATGAACTTGCACATTTACAATCTGTATCGAACGCTTTGTTACAAGCTGCAAAGTAGGTCTTGATTATTATACATCGAGGCGCAACCCCGCCATTAATGCAAGACACACTTCTTTTTTTGCATTCGACAGTCGCAATAAGGTCCTTTCCACATGGCTGTGTCATGTGTCGTTTCACACAACCTGAAGAGCGGCGAACCCTTGTAACGTGTTCTTGTTTGATCTCCTCTTTACTGTTGTTCCGAGTTGGGATTTTGAATCCATGTGGTCTGGGGTCAGTTTTTGACCAGCCGTCTCCATTGAATCGATTGTCCTTATCAACAGAGAGAGAGGCATGAATACCATTGTTGATCGCTGGAAGTGGCGATACCATGTCGATTAAAAGAAGGAACATGTAAAGCGACGAACCTTTGCTGAAGAACTGGCGAAAAAGAATAGAAGAAAAACATTTTTAAATATCCGTAACTTTAAAACTGCAAACAAAAAACCGTGAGTACAGTTAACTCTCGCCTTGCGGACACCTCGCTATAACGGACACCCCAATAATACGGACAACAGCTAAAAACCTGACAAAAATAGAGTACAGACGTTTGACTGAAATAAACTCCCGCTATTACGGACTCTCGCTATTAAAGACACTAACTCCTGGTCCCAAGAGTGTCCACAATAAAGGGAGTTGACTGTAATTATAAATATTTTGAATAATGCTAGACCCCCTGAGGCAAGCTACATGTACTAATAAGTTAAAAAAAATAATTTGTTTTTTTGGCAAACTTTAATATGTTTTTTATACACTCAGTTCGTAATTGCTGCAAACTAATATTTTGAAGCTTTTTCTATTGGTTTGTTTAACGGGCAGTAAACTTATTTCACAACATTGCGTTAGTCAGAATTTAACCTGAAATCCTTAAAGCTATGCATTAGTGGTTACCAGAAATGAAATTCGTAAGTGGTTTAGAACGTGATGTTATAATGGCCGGAGGAGCTAAAAAACATGAAAAGTAACAACTGATCTTAATCGTGAAAGTGCACTCAGTACGTTGTGTTCAATGCTATTCCATGAATTTTGTCTCGGCCATGTGTTTGGACGAAGACCAAGTTAGTGCCAATCCCAACCAAGTAATTTACTCCGTAAATTAAAATTAGAAATGAAGGTTTGGTATGCAAAATTGTTTACTTGAGTGAGGTATTTCTGAATTTGCTGTTTTGTATACATTATAGTATTTGAAAACGTTTCATTAAGTTATGTCTAGAGCTATGTAAAATTAGAAAATTCATACCTTCAAACTGCTGCGCATTTTCGATGAACAGTATTAACTTTAACAGAATAATTTTTTTCTTGATTCAGTGGTGTACCTTCTTGAAAGTTTGTACTGACTTGAGTTTAAAACTTGAGCACCACTTTTATACATTTCAAAGGACAAATCAGTTTTAGAAATTCCAAAAATAGCTGAACGTCAAAGTTTTATGGTATGTAAAAACTACGCCTGATATACACATGCTGAAATATTGTTTACCTCAGCTTCGGCAAGGACATCGTGTCGTTTCTGGGAAACTGCAACCAAATGGATCTGCCATTGTTTAACCTTGACCAAAAGCAATAAGGAGACTCAGAGTGGGAAATTGAGTTAAAATGCTGTTCTATTGGAATGAGGTTTTATCGCGAAACTTCCGTAATTTTTTCTTGTCTTCCTCACAGCGGAACTTTAGGAAAGGGGCTTGAAAAACTGTTTTTCCTTGTTTTAGGATGTTAGCTTCTAAGAAACAAAGAAACTATGGTACTGTGTCGATAGGGACAACAAAATATTTGTTTTATCAACTGTGTTGCTAATGTAAATTGATCTCTGCAAAGAGGTCAATTTAGTGCTGTATTTACTTTGGAAAAGGGATTCCCTTTTTTCCAAAAAAGAAACGGAAGTGCTCGATAGGACGTTACACCCTAAAATTTGAACTTCCAGCAAATCAAATTGGTAGTTCTGAGAATGTTAAAAGAGACCAGAAACGTGCCCGCGTTAGATTCAAACAACATGTTAATTACTCCAGGCTATCGTCAGTTTTTCAATTTATTTTTGAAATACTAGGAACACGGTTAGAAGCTGATGAAGTTCAAGCTGGTGGTATATAATTTCGTAAGTAGATAAACAAAATGCTAAACATCTAAGCAATAAAGCCATGCAATTCTTGTTTTATTATTCATTATCGTGTTAGATTTAGAACCTTTCTAATTTTACTTTAAACAGTCCCGGAAGGAATTTCAGGATGAAGTTTGTTGCATGCTGATAACCGGAAATGAATTGGATTAACGAGTAATGAGTAAAATAGGCTTGACTTCAACCTCTTTTCCACGGTCCTCTCTCTTCTCTCATTTGATATACTCCAATTCAAGTGTACATAGAATTAATTATCAACCTCTTCTTCTTTGACCGTTTGAAATTCAAAAGATTCAACTTAATTTTATACGAACCTTTCTAATAAGAACTTTGAGGCTGACGTTAACTAAAACTTAGGAACGTGCTATGAACATAACCCAGGCTGAGAGTCGGTTAAGAACATTTTTACTTTGACCAAAGGTTTTTAAAATGAACATCGTAAATACGGATAAAATAATACATGGAAAACTTCAGTCTATACAGACCAACTTGATACGACATTACGGCAAATATTGCTCTTTGGTACGTGTCTTGGTCACTTCCTCATAGATTTATTGAAATACTCTAACAGGTAGCTTAAGGACATCACCTGAACTTGTTCAGGCGCAAATTTCGAAAATAAAAAAAAATAGGAACGCTCAGCTTCGGGCCCAAAATTAGACACCAAATCACTCGCATTTCTCTTGCTTTCGTTTCCATTTAAAATTCTCTGTTCGGCTCTTGCGAACAAAAATAAGATGCCGTGTGAAGTCACGTGAACAGCCGAAACCGGCCTTCTTTCTCGAGGGAGGTTGGCTTGATTTCCGTCACACACTCGGAGCTGAGCCCTTCCCGAACAGCGCCTGGCAATCGAACTATCCTGAGCCAAGGCACACCCTAGGGTCAAGTGAAAGTTAGCAAATTGAGGGTTGAGGGGGCTGCAATGCCCCACAGATACCGAGATAACGAGATAAAAGTTTCGGATCTGTCTTTTAGTTTAATTATTTGTATACTTATTGCATGAAGCCGAGTAGAAAAATTGCCCTCGTCGCTGTGCGAAAAGGGCTGTTTAAGGAAACTTTAAAATATGTGTGAAAATCAGGAGGGAGGGGGCGTCTCTAGGGTAAACATTGGTCGAGTGATCACTGCCAGTGTGACGTCACGTCAAACATCAATGATTTTCAAAATGTTCGTTATTCTGCAAAAGAGTGATGAGTCGGTCACAGACGAACACTGGAAAACAATAGAGACGCCCCCTCCCTCCTGGTGAAAATTAATCGTTAATTCTACTTTGAAAATGGAAGTGAAAATAAATCCTTAATTCCAAGAGGGCTCATTGCTATCAGGTGCTTATAGGCACTTCGCAAAACAGCTCATAGCAAAACAAATATTTGCTTTATCAACTGTGTTGATAAGGTAAATTGACCTCTGTAAATAGGTCAATTTAGTGCTATATATACTTTGGAAAGGGGATTCCCTCTTCACGCCTGAAAGAGGGAAAGGAAGTCCTCGATAGGACGTTACACCCAAAAATTTGAACTTCCAGCAAAAACAATTGGGAGGACTAAAAATATTAAAAGAGCCCAAAAACGTGCGGGTGTTAGATTCAAACAACAAAGTAATTACTCCAGACTATCGTCAGTTTTTCAATTTATTTTTGAAATAAGAAGCTGATGAGGCTGGTGGTATATAATTTCGCAAGTGGATATGAACAAAATGCTAAACATCTAAGTAATTAGGCCATGCAATTCTTGGTTTATTTTTCATTATCGCGTTAAATTTCTAACTTTTCTAATTTTAATTTAAACAGTTCCGGAAGGAATTTCAGGATGAAGTTTGTTGCATGCTGATAACCGGAAATGAATTGGGTCAACGAGTAATAATGAGCAAAATGAGCTTGATTTCAACCTCTTTCCCAAGGTCCTCTCTCTTCTCTCATTTGATATTATATACTCCAATTCAAGTGTACATAGAATTAATTTTCAACCTCTGCTTCTTTGACCGTTTGAAATTCAGTAGATTCTACTAAATTTTTTAAGAACCTTTCTAATAAGAACTTTGAAGCTGACATTAACTAAAACTTAAGAACGTACTATGGACATAACACAGGCTGAGAGTCAGTTTAGAAAATTTTTATTTTAACCAGCGTAAATACGTAAATACGGATAAAATAATACATGAAAAACTTCAGTCTATACAGACCAACTTGATACCACATTACGGCAAATGTTGCTCTTTGGTATGTGCGTGGCGCTTGCGGCGACTGACAAGAAAGTTCAATGATCCAAAATTCAAGATTTCAAGTCGTGTCGCGGCGAAGCATTTAGGGACTACTTTACGGGTCGTTAAACTCAAACGCCAAGAACCACGGAGAACAAAGTTAACGGTTAACGGTGATTTATTCCAACGAAAAATGACCAATAGTACAGAACGACCGAAATGCCATATCGAACAACTAAAACGACCAGCTAACGACCAAACGACCCTAACCTATCGGTCCCACTTGTGCCAAGGATTCAAGTAAACGCAAACCAAACTTCAATAGGCTATCGTAGCTGATTCTCTGCCAAACGAGACGCTACAGCCGCTTATATATGTCTTTTTAGGTAACTCAGGTGACCCAATGGAGTCAACATTGTCCTGTGTTTAACCTTGACAAAAAGCAATAAGGTGATCTAGAGTGGAATGTACATCCCGTTTGATGAAACTGAGTTAAAATGCTGTTCTATTGGAATGAGGTTTCATCGCGAAACTTCCGTAATTTTTTCCAGTCTTCCTCAAAGTGGAAAGGAAAGAGGCTTGAAAAACTGTTTTGTGCTAAGAAGCAAAGAAACTATGGTACTATGTTGGTAGGGACAATAAAAATATTTGTTTTATCAACTGCGTTGCTGAGGTAAATTGATTGTGAAGAGGTCAGTTTAGGGCTGTATATACGTTGGGAAGGGGATTCCCTCTGCACACTTGAAAAAAAGGAAACGGAAGTTCTCGATCTGACTTTACACTAAAAATGTGAACTTCCGGCAAATCAAATTGGGAGATCTAAAAATGTTAAGAGCCTAAAAACGTGCGCGCGTTAGACTCAAACAACAAGTTACTTCGTTCTATCGTCAGTTTTTTAATTTAGTTTTGAAATACTAGAAGCTGATGAAGTTCAAGCTGGGGGTATAAAATTTCGTAAGTAGATAAACAAAATGCCAAACATCTAAGCAATTAAGCCATGCAATTCTTGGTTTACTATTCATTATTGCTTTAGATTTCCAACCTTTCTAATTTTGATTTAAACAGTCCCTGAAGGAATTTCAAGCTTAAGTTTGCGTTGTTAACGAGTAATGCGCAAAATAGGCTTGATATCAACCTCGTTCCCAGGGACGTCTCTCTTCCTCCTCGAGAAATGACCCTGGATGCGTCTGGTCACGTGGCACAAAATCTGGTTGCTTGACGAAATTTATCGTTAGGGAGGGGTAGTAAAGTGTAGAGCTGTCGCTTCCTCAAACAGGCCCAAGAAGCCTCCAGCGAAGTTTGTGACAACAAGCGGTTTTTATAACTAAGCATTTCCCCACCACACACGCACTTGCTACTGGAACACTGAAATTCACGTTTCTTCCACACACTCTCCAGGTAGAGTGTTGTTAATCTACAAAAATTATTTTAAAAACTGTCGTTTCGGGACGCCATGGGGAAGGCGACAAACGATGGCAGACTGCTTAATCCAAACATGACAAGGCGATCAGAGCAGAAGTATCGCTGGCTTTACGTCTTTTAACGGTGTTCAAAAAGGAGTGAAATGGGGAAGAAGATCAATTTTATTATTCCTTAATGAAACACCAATAATTTTGGACAAAACTGAATGTAAGCAGGCGCCGCATTCTATTTAACTGAAATTATTCAGAAATACCAACGAAATGAAGCAACCCAGCGCATTCCGTGAGAGAACTGCCTTGCGGTTCCCAGCCAACAGCTACCACATGTGTGCTGTGGAGCTGTCGCTTAAAGGGGTGTTTTTCACCCGTCTCGGCAGTAAAGTGTACCTGATACACGGCCTTCTTGTCGTTCGCTGCCCGACAGGCTATGCCATGATGATGAGGCTCAGCAAGGCCGAAACAGCTGGCAATAGGGCAATGGCTACCACTGCCCGGGTAATATGGCAGGCGCATGCGTAAGGTACTGGCCAGTCCTTGGGCTGGTGTCCAGGTGTGCCACTTGAATTAATCAGATTGAACTGAAGCAAGCCGCATGTGAATATAATTCAAAGGCAATTTTTATGTTATTCCATTCCTTTTAACGTCTAAGATTGGAAGTAGGATTTAAACGAAAAACATTGTGCTCAGAGGGCTAATTGCGAAAAACAATGTCTTTTCGCACAAGAAAACGGTGACCAAACAAATATTCATTATTGTGCTAAACAAGAATTAAATGAACACCGTATTGTTGACAAAAAGAATGTATTTGTGTGAGTGTGAGTGATGAACTTATAATGCTGTTACTCAATGAATTATGTATGAACTAAGTCTCGATTTATCGGGCATAATATGTACTTGTTACCGCAGTTTCAGTGGAATAAGTGATATCAGGATATTTCTGGTAGAATTTCTGAAAACAGGTCTACTGTTGATAAATTGCGGATATACTCCATATCAACTTCTGCTTCTTTGACCGTTTGAAATTCACTAGATTCTACTAAATATACACTCTTTCTTTTTATAAGAACCTTTCCAATAAGAACGTTGAGGCTGAGATTAACTAAAATTTAAGAACGTACTAAGAACATTCCCCAGGCTGAGAGTCAGTTAAGAACATTGCATGCTGATAACCGGAAATTTAATTGGGTTAACGAGTAATGAGCAAAATAGGCTTGATTTCAACCTCTTTCCCAGGGTCCTCTCTCTTCTCTCATTTGATATAATTCAATTCAAGTGTACATAGAATTAATAATCAACCTCTTCTTCTTTGACCGTTTGAAATTCAAAAGATTCAACTTAATTTTATAAGAACCTTTCTAATAAGAACCTTTGAGGCTGAGATTGACTAAAATTTAAGAACGTACCTAAGAACATTAGCCAGGCTGAGAGTCAGTTAAGGACATTTTTATTTTGACCAAATGCTTTTGAAATGAACAGTATAAATACGGATAAAATAATACATGGAAAACTTTAGTGTACACAGACCAACTTGACAACACATTTCGGCAAATATTGCTCTTTGATATAGGTGTCTTAGTTACCTTGGTCACGTCCGAAATACTATAACAGGTAACTTAAAGACATCACATGAACTTGTTCAGGCCCAAATTGTCAACTGAAAACAAGAACGTTCAGCCTCAGCCCCAAAATTAGACTCCAAATCTCTTGCATTTCTCAGTTGCTTTCGCTACCGTTTAAAATTTTGTTTTCCACCTAAAAATCTCTTCTCGGCTGTAGCCAACAAAATAATAGAGCGTATCTGTAAACCGATTAAGTAGGAGTTGTCGTTTGAAGTCACATGACCAGCCGAAAACAGGCTCCTTTCTCGAGGGCTTGGCTTGATTTTCGTCACTCACTCGGAGCTGAGCCCTTCCCAAACAAAGCCTCGTAATCGAGCTAAGGGTTAAGGATTAATCAGATCACACGTATTTTCAAAATTTTTCTCAAAGTGCTCTCGTCACTGCGAGAGTCGAAAAGTTTAGAAAAATGCAAGTGAAAATTAATACTTAATTATACGACAACTCATTGCGATTATGTGCTTATAACCAGATAGAGAGCAAAACATTGTTAAAACAATCGACACTGTTCGTAAAACAAATTATATCCAAAGGGCGCTGTTATATTCGGTGATCGTTCTTTGGAATAAGAGTGAGGTGAAAGCACTTGGTCGCCATGAATGATTTCAGTTTCTCAACCAAACAAATCCGATCCAAGTTTATAGCTTTCGGCACAAATAATCTTTTGCTGTTTCTTGTAAGACATGAAATTCCCTTTTTATAATTTCCTTTATAATTGTAGCACTTGATTTCCAATTATTTCTGCACAAACAATATTTTGCTGTTTCTTGTAAGACATAAGATTCAGTTTTAAGAATTTCCTTTATAATTTTTGCGCCTGATTTCCAAGTATTTTGGCACAAATAATCTTTTGCTGTTTCTTGCAAGACAGGAAAAATCTCCTTTAGGAATTTCCTTTATAGTTTGTAGCACTTGATTTCCAAGTATTTTTGGCACAAAGAATCTTGTTTAAAAGGTCAAACTCCAACTGAGAAGCTAAAAGAACTCGCCATGATTAGTTGTCGCAGCAAAAATTGAAGAAACCAACTAAAGTAGAAATGGCATGCTTAGCCAATCAGGAGCGAAAATTTTCGGCGCCGCTCGACCTACCAATCAGTAGTGAGTAATTTTGCCCTCAGTGAACTCGGTGAAAGGAAAATTAAATTACCTCGGCCAATCAGCATTCAGTAATTTTGTCCTCTATTTTATAATAATAGTTACGCCAGCTCTCCTCTAAATCTCAGTTTGACCCAAGACAAAAACACACTCAACCCTGGGTGTGGCTCGCTTCAATCCAAGCGTTCGGTTTATTCTGGAAAAAGCTAGAAATTACAGCATGTAAACATACATAAGCTACAAAATCGACCTAGAAACATACAGCTCAAAATCCTAAAACTTAAAAAACCTAATTGAACTGGGGTTGTGGAACAACAGCTGGGTGAAAAACCTCCCCGTACGTCCACTTGCTCCTAGAAGGAAAACCCCAGGCCAGCTGTACCCCATATTCAACGGTCCCCCGGGCAAGACCAAGAAAAGGAAAAAAAATTAAAGGCCTAAATTCTGAGTTACTGATAAATGAGAAGACAAAGAGTCTTTAACGTAGCCATCCTTGGCCGATTCACTAGACCAACGGCCATGTCTTTTAAAAAAGGCGATCTGGAATTCCTGCATTGGCGGCAGCAGTCGCGCCGCCACTCCTAAGACTGTGAGTACCAATAGTGGTAATATCAGATACAATGTCCTTAAAAGCTTCTAACACTAGTTCTCTTAAACGAGAGTAACTTAAACCTTTACATCTAGCTTTATATCCATACTTAGTTTTTGCGGATAACTGACAAAACAGAGGGCTAAGTGGGGCAAGATTAGCTCTTTCTAAATAAGACGGGTCAAGGCAACAGGGCAAGAAGCTTTACCAGATGCCGCTATAACGACCCAAGCCCCATCCCTATACTGATCAGTTTTGCTAGATTCTATAAATAGCTTTAAATAGCTACACTCAATCACGACGTCTGAACGATTTAACTTAGCCAGTTCATCAAAGCGAAGAAAAGCAGCAAAAGCTAAAATACAAATAACAACAGAACGAATATTATACAAAGAGGCCATCGGATCGGCCTTAGAAGCAACTAAATGTCCAAGCTGAGAAATAGTAATTGACTCCTTCTTGGAAGTGCGATGGGCCAGCATACGCTGCGCACCAGCAAGAACATTTTTAAATAGCGGATGATCTGAAGGAGACGGCTCACCACCCAGTTGGTGCATCCAAGCAATACTGTGGACGGCAGACTCCAGAGGGGACGCTGTCTTTGCTTCAATCATCAAGAATCGCAAGTAAAGAGCAAACTGAAAAGATGAAGCAAGAAAGGCTATCAAGGAATGACTCCGGGCCCAGGATTTCCATCGGTTGTAAGAGGCGGTATACTTGGCTGACGTGCTAGGGGCTCTGCTAGCCAAATCTACTCCAGGTAAAGATTCCGCAAGCAAAGAAAAGGCAACATCGTTCTGAGGAACAGCTTCCCGAAAATTCGTCCACATAGAAGAGTTGAAAACATCTGCAAAATAAGACAATAAAAAGAACACAACACACAAATGCCACCCCCAAAAATAATAAAATAGCCCGAACGCTGAATAAGCGAGACCAAGATGAAATAACTAACCTCACACCCGACTATAAATACCCTAACTAATTACGTAATCCACATACCAGCGCACATACCTAATCAGACAAAATATACCGACGAGAGCATATTTTCCTGCTAATTCCACAGTCAAACGCAGGAGAATACTACTCTCCTCTAAATCTCAGTTTGACCCAAGACAAAAACACACTCAAACCTGGGTGTGGCTCGCTTCAAGCCAAGCGCTGCCAAATCCGAGAAGACGAGAACGGGGCTGAAAAGAAGAAAATAACACACCACCCCTATAAACTAAAACAAAAGAACCCACCCAGTGACTACACGAAAGCCACCCACTGACATAAGAAATAAAACTGATAATAAAGCTGACAAAATAGCGTGAGCCACCCACTGGCTACACGCGAGCCACCCACTGGCAAATAAAACTAAAGAAATCTGCGTAAGCCACCCACTGGCCACGCGCAAGCCACCCACTGGCATATGAAATAGAACTAAAGAAATCTGCGTTAGCCACCCACTGGCAACGCGCAAACCACCCACTGGCTATAAATAAAAAACAAACCAAAACAAAAAAGAAAAAGCAAAAAACAAGCCACCCACTGGCAAACTGAAGGCCACCCACTGACCTCAGACCAACAAAAAATAACATAAAAAACTTACCAAACTGACGCAGATGAACAACGAGAACACCAAACTTGAACACTAGTACAGCAACCGGCATTAGAAAAACGCGCAGATCTGAAATTAATACGAAGAGCCAAAATCCTGAAATTAAGATCCTCTCTCCCAAATACACCAGAACTGTGACGAACGATGCAGAAAGTAGACTTCAAAGGAGGGAGGTCTACCCAATCCACGACAAAATGAGCCAGATGAAAACCGACTCAGATGTAATAAGAGGCCAGAAAGGGGCGGAACGCCAGAGCGAGACAATCAACGAACCTTGAGCGCAGCAAGACCTCATGTGCTTTAACACCCTCGGAACAAGGTGAGGTGGCGGACAAAGCCAGTTGTTATCGAAGCTCCACGACCTGGTAAAGGTGTCCATGGCTTCACAGCGAGGATTCCAAAACCTGGAATCAAATCTAGGCAACAAATGGATTTGTTCATCAGCAAAACGCTGAACCGAGAATGAGGCCCCCATTTCAAGTCTAATAAACGAAAAATGTGAGGACTAACGAACCAATCGTCGAAGTCAACAATACGACTTAAATAATCCGCCTGCTCGAAACTTGATCTGGGCACCCATTCCGGCTCGATAGAGATACCATGAAGAACGCAAATCTTAAAAATAAGCTTAGCCTCTTCTTGCAAACAAGGCTTCCTACTACCAACGTCAATAATATGGGCAACATTGTGGTTGTCCGTGTACCACTTGACACATAACCCTGCGAGCTTAGGCGCAAACGATTGCAATACTTTTCTAACCGCCAAAATCTCCTGCATCGTAGAACTCCCCATCGCTGAATCGGCAGACCAAACGCCTTGAGTCGCCACCTGGGGCCCAAGCTCAACAATATAACCGCCATATCCGGAATCACTCGTATCCGAATATGCCACTCTAACTGCACTGGATTTGAACCAAATACGACAACCATTAAGACGACCTAAATTGGACTGCCAAAAAACTAATTCTTCCACGACCGAGCTTTCAAGTGAAAAAGTGGAAAACCACGACCTTTGAGCCGAAATCTGAGCGTTCGTTGAACGGGTCATCAAACGCACAATGTTCCCTATGGCCAAAAACATAGAGTTCAGCTGACCAGTAATTTCAGCCAGATCCTTAGCGTTTGCAAGAGGAAGCCCGAGAACGCGCAAAATGCATTCTTGGAGCTTCGTAATCTTCGAAACAGGAACGGAAATAATGTTAAGGCTGAAATCAAGATGAAAGCCAAGCCAGGTACCGACCTGCGACGGCTCCCACACGGATTTTTGAAGGTTCACAAAGAAACCGGCGAGGTCCAAAACAGAGCGACATAAGCGACTGAGCCCCTGGCAGGCATTTAAATCGGGGCTCTCACCAATACCGTCATCAAGGAAGGTTACGACACGACGGCCTAGCCCACGCCAATAATTAACAAGAGAACGCACTAACTTAGTGAAAATGTACGGCGCCGAAGACAAGCCAAAAGGCAAAACATTGAAAACAAAATACTAAATCTCCGAACCATAACACCAAGAAAAACCCAAATACTGGCGATGATCAGGAAAAATTTCGACATGATGATATCCAGATTTAAGATCAAAGGTAAAGAAAAAATAACCCGACTGAAACAAATCAAACACAGTGCGAATATCTTCGTAGCAAACAGACTGCTTCCAAACAAAACGGTTTAAAAACGAAAGATCCAAAATAAGTCGGCATTTCCCTCTGGATTGCTGAACCACGTGCAAGGGGTTGATAAAGTTTGGCTGATAATCAACTTCGGAAACACAGCCACGCTCAATTAACTCTGAAATGGCATCGTCAACAAAATCTTTAAACTTGAAAGCCGACGATCTGTTAGGAATAACAAAATTCTCAGGCAAATCAATGAAAGGGATTTTGTAACCTTCAATAATGGTGTTAATGATAAAGTCAGAAGCACGAATAGAATTCATCCAAAATTCAACGTGTTCCTTGAGGGAACCAACCTTAAACAAAGTAGGCTCTGCAGATTTTTCAAAATCAAAAGCATCACTTGTTTGACTTATCTGATCTTGATGAAGTAACGAGATTGGGACAGTTGTTTCTCCAATGTCCTTCTGAACCACAAGCGAAGCAGGTTCCTTTCCTGAACTAAGTTCTGGGTAGAAAGGCGGCTTGGCGAAACTTCTTCCAGCTCTTTCTTAGCCTTATCCAACTTCTTCTTCTCAAGAGCGGAGATAGCTGAATCAAATTTGGCTTCTACAGATTCGTTGAAATTGAATTGCTTCTCTTCGCCAACTTTCTTCCACTTGACAGAGTGATCTTCTTTAAACTTTTTAACAACAGATCGCACGCAGTCTTCTTGATCTTCGGAAATGGACCTCTTGATGTCTTGTAACTTCGCATCAACGCGTTTCAAAATGGTTTCTTGAGACTTCGCCAGAAGTTCGACAAACTCCTCCTTGTTCATGATGATAACTAACAACCCGAACGCTGAATAAGCGAGACCGATATGAAATAACTAACCTCACACCCGACTATAAATACCCTAACTAATTACGTAACCCACATACCAGCGCACATACCTAATCAAACAAAAGATACCGATGAGAGCATATTTTCCTGCTAATTCCACAGTCAAACGCAGGAAAATACTAGTTCGGAACCTAAATGAGCAAAAAAGCTAGGTTCAGCGTATGAGAAGTTTCCACGAATGAAACGGGGCCGTTTTCTTAAAAAAATATATATATTTATTGGGTTCCACGCCCAGTGATACACCCTCCCTCCCTCCCTCCCTCCCTCCCCCCCCCCTACCTAATCCTTACCCCTACCCCCTACTGATAAAATTTCACGCCAGCTGGAAACCTCTTCAAAAACTGGCTTGGCGCCTGATCTTATGAACTAAAACCATAACTGTTTATTGTTGTCAGGTCTTTTGAGGTCCTTTCAGGTCTCAAATGAGCGTATAGGAAGTGACAAATCGCTTTCTCTTTGCAACCGCTTAAGTTGCGTAAATAATTGCGAAGATCTCTCATCTATTTAATTGACTTTACGTTGTTCATATCTAAGAGCTGACATTTACCCAGCCTTAAATTAAGGGCGTCATAACTAGAGAAAAAAGTGTTTGATTCTTAGCTAGTTTTAAAGAATTTTAGCAGCAAGATCCTTGCTAACTACATGGCTCATTTAGGCAAGAGTTTCCATAGAGACCCTTGGCTATAAAGGACTAAAGAAACAATTGTACTGCTGGATGGCATAACAAGAGTTGGTACAGGGTCTACACGGTTAACTTAATTTGACAGTCTAATTCAAATTGCTAGATTTTTTTGACTACCGACATAAACAAAAATCGGCCTAAAACGTAATGATTTTCTTTGGGTAAAGGTTCATTCCAGCAATACTACAAAGCACAGTTCAAATTTGAGATGAATTTTAATAAAAGGTAAATAAATGCTTTTTACAGCTGAAACAACTATCACAATTACTATCAAAAGCTATATGTACTTTAAATATATTTGCCAGTGCCAAGGATATTTCATGAACTTGCACATTTACAATCTGTATCGAACACTCTGTAACAAGCTGCAAAGTAAGTCTTAATTATAAGACATCGGGGCGCAACCCCGCCATTGATGCAAGCCATACTTCGTTTTTTGCATTTCACTGTCGCAATCAGGTAATTTCCACATGGCTGTGTTATGTGTCGGTCCACACAACCTGAAGAGCGGCGAACCCTTGAAACGTGTCCTTGTTTGATCTCCTCTCTACTGTTGTTCCGAATTGGGAGTATGAATCCATCAAGTGGGGAGTCAGTTTTTAACCGGCCGTCTGCATTGAATTGATTGTCCTTGTCAACAGAGAGAGAGGCATGAATACCATTGTAGATCGCTGGAAGTGGGGATATCATGTCGATTAAAAGAAGGAATATATACAGCGAAAAATCGTTTATGAAAACCTAAATAATCAAAGGCTCCTGTGAGCCAACTCGTGAATGCAGATGACACATAGCAATTGAAATTTAGACGGCTACGGAAACTTCCTTGAAAGCTAAAAGAAACTATATCTTTGCCCGATTATGTAACGAAAAATAACCATTCTTGTACTCTTGTATCCTGATGCGCCGATTAAAAAAAAATCACGT
This sequence comes from Pavona decussata, assembly GCF_977016875.1. Taxonomy (NCBI): domain Eukaryota; kingdom Metazoa; phylum Cnidaria; class Anthozoa; order Scleractinia; family Agariciidae; genus Pavona; species Pavona decussata. The sequence goes on from NW_028145467.1 coordinate 2,154,404, forward strand.
GTTTTTTTTATTCAAAGTTCATAGAAGCACGCCATGTGCAGCTACGTCATGCAAATTCGTGTCCCCGATAGTCCGGGGCTACTGGATTTTGCGATCGGGCTAGTGGATTCTAGCCATCACTTGCCCGATGGGCAAGTGAAGTTTTTTTGGGAATTAAAATTACAAAATTACTGTAGGGCAAGCCGATCTCACAAAGGGAAATCTGTTCAACAAAGTATCGCATTACATTTCATGCCCGACATAAATGCGCGAAATTTTTCCTTTGGAGTTCAGTCCACGTAATCCTCAAGTAAAAATAATGAACTATGACAAGCTCTTGCTAAATAAGAATTATTTATCGACCGCGGCCTTTTGCTTCCCCATAAATTACCAGTTGTAAATTTCGAAAATGAAATATTTTTCCCTTTGAAACCTCCATGAAAGCTGACAAGATCTTAAAGTGTTCATTTCACCAGAAATTTGCATAATTTTGTTTACGACGTCAATGATGCGTGACATGGCACGTTCCGCTTTCGCGTGAAAACTGACAAATTAAATTATTTTTTAATTAAATTATTTCTATATGAAATTATTTTTAATTCTTAAAAGAAACCGCACTCCGTAGAAAAAACGAAAAAAACCTATAACTTTGCTCAGATTCAACGAAAAATCTCCATTCTTACACTAAAATGATTGTCAAATTATTCTCTACAGAATGAATGAGAGAATTCTGACGCGTCGTGAAAAAAATTTCCACGTTTTTTTTTTTTCACTAATTGAGTTTACGACCCCGGACTTTCTGAAAAACTGAAAAAACTTGTAACTTTGCTCAGATTGAACGAAAAATCTCCATTCTTGCACTAAATGATCGTCAAATTATTCTCTACATATTGAATAAGAATTTCCTGATGCGCCGTGAACAACAAATGTTCGCGTGTTTTTTTTCCACTAATTGAATTTAAAACTCATTCACTGCGCACGCCCGAAAGTTAACGACAAAACCGACCGACCGACCGACCGACCGACCAACTAACCAACCAAGTACACAGTCAACTATCGCTATAACTCGTTCATTGCGCTACGCGCATTCACGAGTTAAAAAGAAAGGAAGAAAACAAATTTTTAAAGGTTACCAGCAATCAACTTCGTGGTGGTTTAGAACGTGCACTCTGCACGTTCTGTTCAATGCTATTCCATGTATAAGTTAGTACCAATCCCAACCAAGTAATTTACTCCGTAAATTCAAAGAGACATGAAGGTTTTGCTCGGTGATAATAGTATCAGTATATGAATGATGGAAGTTAATGTAAAATTGTCTTACTCGTATCAGGTGTTTCTACATTTGCTCTTTTAATGGCATTATAGTATCTGTAAACCTTTCAGTAAGCTAAAAAAACAAGGTACTCACCTTGAAACTTCTGTGCATTTTTTATACACAGTATAAACTTTAACAGACTTTCAAATAAAATTTCTCTTGATTCAGTGGTGTACCTAATCTTATATAGTTTGTACTGACTTAAAGGGGAAGTATCATGAGGTTTTTGATATTTTTTGTTAAAAATGATGAAATAAGACCTTCAATCAGCTGCCAAATAATTCTAGAATGACGAGAGGAACGAAGTCAACTCAATTCTTCAAAGAAACAACTTGTGATCTGTTCTAGCGCATTTTGTAAACAAAAATGCGAGAACTTGAAAAACATTAGCCTAATATTTTTCAAGTTTCAATCCAAACCGGCCAACCCTGTCTCTGGCCAGAGGCACTAATCAGACAGTTTTATTGCACTGGGGTGATAATTTTTAACAAACTTGACAATATTTCGTTGTTTCTGCTGACAGTCAAACATTTTTGGGTTTTGAAATGACAGCAAATTTCCGTGATACTTCCCCTTTAAGGTTAAAACTTGAGCACCACTTTTATACATTTCACATGCAGGATAAATCAGTTTTAGTAATTCCAAAAATAGCTCAAACGGTTAAGTTTTTATGATATGAGAAAAGTGACAGCAAATGACTTCATTGTATCCATATGTATTATCGACTGATAGGTAAATGTATTTTTTACCTCAGCAACGGCAAAAGAATCCTGTCGTTCCTGGGTAACTGCAACCCAGTAGAGTCAACATTGCCCTGCAATTCACCTTGACCAAAAGCAACATGGTGACCTAGAGTGAAATGTACATTTCGCTTTAGGAAACTGAGTTAAAATGCTACATTCTACTGGAACGAGGTTTCATCGCCAAACTTCCGTCTTACTCAAAGCGGAAAGGAAAGAGGCTTGATGAACTGTTTTTCGTTGTTTTAAAAGGTTAGTTCTGTGAAACTAAGAAACCATGGTTGTGTCGGTAGGGACAACCAGTAAAAAATATATATTTGTTTTATCACGTTGCTAAGGTAAATGGACCTCTGTAAAGAGGTCAGTTTAGTGATGTATATACGTTGGAACGGAGATTCCCTCTGGACACCTGAAAAAGGAAACGGAAGTCTTCGATCGGACTTTACTCACAAAATTTGATCTTGCGGCAAATCAAATTGGGAGGTCTGAAAATGTTAAAAGATCCCGAAAACGTTCGCGCGCTAGATTGAAACAACAAGCTACTCTAGGTTATCGTCAGTTTTTCAATTCATTTTTTAAATAACAAGCTGATGAAGTTCAAGCTGGTGGTATATAACTTCTTAAGTAGATAAACAAAATGCCAAACATCTAAGCAATTAAGCCATGCAATTCTTGGTTTATTAATCATTATTGCTTTAAATTTCTAACCTTTATAAGTCAGTCAATTAAAACAGTCCTGAAAGGCATTTCAGGACGAAGTTTATTCCATGCTGATAACCGGAAATTGAATTGTGCTAACGGGTATTGAGCAAATTAGGCTTGATTTCAACCTCTTTCCCATGGTCTTCTCTCTTCTCTCATTTGATATACTTCAATTCAAGTGTACATAGAATTAATTATATATATCAACCACTGCTTTTTTGACCGAATGACATTCACTAGACTCTACTTAATATATTTTTGATAAGAATCTTTTTAATAAGAACGTTGAGGCTGAGATTAACTAAAATGTAACGACATACTAAAAAAATTACCCAGGCTGAGATTCAGTTAAGACCATGTTTAGTTTGACCATTTTTTTTTAGGAACAGTTTAAATACGGAAGAATAAAACATGTAAAACTTCAGTCTTTGTGTCCAACGTGACACCACATTATGGCAAATATTGCTCTTTGATAGGTGTACTGGTCACATAGATCTATTCAAATACTATAACAGGTAACTTAAGGGCATCTTAAGAACTTTTTCAGGCTGAAATTGCCAAACAAAAAAAACCTTCAGCCCAAGGCTCAAAATTATACTCCAAATGCATTTCTCTTGCTTTCTCATGCTTTCGTTTCCCTTTCAAATCTCTGTCCGAACGAAATAATAGAGCGTGCCGGTACACCGATTGGGTAAAAGTTTCTCGTGTGAAGTCCCATGACCAGCCGGAACCCGCCTCCTTTCCTGAGGGAGATTGGCTTGATTTTCGTCACTCAATCGGAGCTGTAATTCCCGAACAGCGCCTGGCAATCGAGCTATCCTGAGCTAAGGCACACCCTAGGGTCAAGTGGAAGTTATCAAATCGAGGGTTGAGGGGGCTCCAACTCCACACAGATAACGAGATAATGCGCCGATCAACTCGAAACCTCAACATCTCCCCCCCCCCCCCCCCGGGCAAACCCCAAGCATTTGAACTTTTTAAGATTGGATCGTTCAAATTCCCGACCCCTCGGGCCAAAATGGTGTTCAAATGCCCTACCTTATCGTCGGATTTGTCTGTCAAATGCCCCTGCTAAAGAACAATCGTTGTCGGCTCCTGTTATTTATTAAGTCGGACATTGTCAATCAACAAGTGTAAGCTGTTCTAACTCCGAAACACGGCAAAGGTTGTTAAAAATTAGTTAGCCGGCTACGTAGAATGACAAGTGGCAGGATATTCTTCAAAGCACTCCATGTGAATGTATTTTACTGTGGCAAAATTTAAGCCTTAAGGGGTCGATCAACAGTCCCCCCCCCCCCCCCCCCTCAAATTGGATCGGGTACGTGTTTGCTGACGTAAAAAGTGCTTGCAAGGCTTATAATTAGAGCTTCCTTTATAAGAAAAACATTCGTATTACTCGTATGTATTCGTATGTATCCGTATAGACTGCAAGCAGTCCCTCTCTGGTTAGTCGAGATGGTGTACTCATAGCGCAGCGAGACTGGAGCGAGGAGAAATACACAAGAAGAGACTGGGGGAGAGAAGGAAAAGAAAGGGACTGCGCTCTTAACTGTAACAAACGCGTTCGAATTTCCCGTCGCTCCAGCAACGGAAAATTCCGATTGGTCCATAAACAATAGCTGCTTTCAGACAAGTTTGATGTGTAATTAACTTCTTCACACGTTTGATGTCAACACTTCAGATCACTAGGAAAATGGCTTCGGTGAGAGAGAGAGTACTAGCAGCAATGTGTTCGTAAATTTAAGCGATCAACTCGGCGGCTTAGTCCTAAAAGAGGAACAGAAGAAGCTAGCAGTAGAAGCGCTTTCGTGGAAAATATGTAATGGTCGTTCTTCCCACTGGTTTCGGGAAATCCATTATTTATCAAAGCTTCGACTTTGCCAACACGGCCTCGATTGTGGTTGTTGTTCCGTTTCGCAGTATTTTCCAAGACCAGTTGCAGTCAAAAGACTTTGGGTTAAAAGCAGTTGCCTTCAAGATAGAAGATCCCACAATTATTAAAAGACATTTGTGCCAACAAGTACAATGTAATTTTCGCATCTGCGCGGAACAAGCTTTGTCGGCAGAATTCACCGCAGGATGCTTTAAAATGATATAACAACAGCTTTCCAGTTAATTTGAGCCACGCTCTTAATTACACTTTGGACGTTTGTGTCGTCGATTTCTTTTACTCTGGGCCCTGAAGAAAAATTCGAATTTTGGCCTTTTCAAAGAAGCTCGGCGATTATTCCCCTTCGCTCCTAATGTTCTGGCCCAGTGTTCTGGTCATTGAATAACAATGCGGAGTTGTTATCTATTAGCTGTCATTTTTAATTGGATTTTTAATGGGTTTAACGAATTGTGGGCGGAGTTACCCTGAACGCGTCCGTTACAGCTAAGAGCGCAGTCCCTTTCTTTTCCTTTCCCCTTTTTTCGGCCTCTCCCCAAGCCCCCTTCCGCTCGTTCGCTCTAGCTTTTTTTCGCGCTCGGCTATTTCGCGCAACCTCTCGACTATCCAGAAAGGGACTGCTTGCAGTCTAGTATCCGTATGTTTAATGCGCCGATCAAATCGAAACTTCAACATCCCCCCCCCCCCCGGGCAAACCCCGGGCATTTGACTATTTTCTGTGCCCGGGGGTGGGGAATTTGACCGGTAAGCCCTTCCCGGGGATGGGGAATTTGACCTTGCCTGGGTGGGGTGGGGAAAATTGAACCTGAAGTGTCAGGTTTCAAATCGCTCCTTTTGGGCGCCGAAGCCGCTAACAGCTATAAACTGGGATGTAGCTTTTGTGAGAGATTGGCTTACAAAAAAGGTCTTCAAAAGTGAGAGTGCTTAAATATTAATTATTTTTATAGATTGTATATAAACGATGTAGGTCAAGCTGCGGCTTTGTCCTGCAGTGAATAGTGAAAGAAATAAACACTGTCGAATGAAAAACCGTTTTGGCTTAAATTACAGAATATCTTGCCACTTGGGCAACATTCTACGTAGCCGGCTAACTAATTAAGATGTATTTCTATTTCTTTAACGATGTAGATTTTTTATGCAATGAGTTAGGCTGCGCCTTTGTCCCGCATTTATGTCTGCAGAGGTTTTTAGAATAGCCATAAAACAGCAGTGAGCAGTGAAAGAAAAAAAAACACTGTCGAATGAAAAACCGCCGCTTTGGCTTAAACTGCAGAATACCAAGTCGCTCGAACAGTCTACGTAGCCGGCTAACTCATTTTAAATATGTTATCACGTATTTCTCGTTAAACAACCTTTGCCGTGTTTCGGAGTTAGAACAGTTTACACTTGCCGATTGACATTGTCCGACTTAATAAATTCAATTTCCAATCATTTTTTAATAGTTTCAACGTTAAAGTTGTGGTTTTTGTAGGAACTCATGACAGCAGCCGACAAGGATTGTTCTTTAGGAGGGGCATTTGACAGACAAATCCGACGATAAGGTAGGGCATTTGAACACCATTTTTGCCCGAGGGGGCGAGAATTTGAACGATCCAATCTTCAAAAGTTCAAATGCCCGGGGTTTGCCCGGGGGGGGGGGGGGGATGTTGAAGTTTCGAGTTGATCGGCGCCATTAGCCGTATGTATCCGTATGTTACTCGTATGTTAGTCGTATGTATTCGTATGTATCCGTATGTTCCGTATGTTACCCGTATGTTACCCGTATGTACTCGTGTGGTGTTTTAGTCATGATCCTCACAGGTTTCTGCAGACAGCAGGGGTTTGTTGTTGGTCTCTATCACTGAAAATGCAAGATCTTCGGTGATTCGTCTGGTTGGGTTAGTTGTGGTTTTCAACTGTCAAAGATGCGGCTCCGATTCGATTGGGTTCATCAACGATCCATCAAACAAACGAAGTTTGACCTTGGAGCTTTGTAATGGCGAATTTCCGGTCTGTGTGATTCTGGATAAGTCGTCGTAACTCATCACGTTGCGTGTCGCTCCTGTATCCAGTTGACACTCTAGTTGCATTCCTAAACGGTCGGAATCGTTTAGAAAGTTCAGTCTTGGGGAGAGCTGTTTTCTTTGTGCTTTCACGTCTTCAAAGCGAAAGATCGGTTCTTCGTCCAATTCTTCGACAGATTCTTCGTCAGATTCTTCCACCGCGCGAACATCACGTGTGCTTTCCTTTGAAGATAAACAAACGGAGGCGAAGTGATTTTCCTTTCCACACGAATTGCATGTTTGGCCGAAAGCCGAGCAGTCTTTGAGCTTGTGATCTAGTAGCCTTCCGCATTGGTAGCACTTTCGTTTCGAGCTGTTGTGGCTTTTTTGCAGCCGGTTGGTGGTCCTTAGTAGCGCGCAGCTTTGTTTTGCCGCCGTTGCATAGAAACAAAGGCACCTCCATGGACTTCAGTTGAATGTTCGCGATTTCACTCGAACGGCAAATGTTCACGGCTTTGTTTAGCGTAACATCCTCTTTCTTGAGTGGACGTAGTTTCGTTGATTGATCGCTAACTCCTAGCATGATTTTGTCGCTTATAATTTCTTCCGTAAAGGTCCCGAATTGACATGGCGACGCTAGTTTGCTGATGCGGTTTACGAACTTATCCACGGTTTCTTCGGCGTTTTGTGTACACATGTTAAATACGTAGCGTTTATAGACTACATCGCGTTTAGGTTTGAAATGTGTTTCGAGTGCCTCGACGCATGTCTTGACATCCTTTCGCTCCTCGTCCGTTTGATAGTTTCAGATTCATAAAAATCTGCATGCATTCTCTCCTCATCACATACCGTAGCGTTGCTAACCTGATTTTAGGGTCTCGTTGGTCTAAACCTGTAGCAATCTCGTAGTCCTCCCACTGTTGTCTAAAGAACTCCCAATATCGCGACTTTGTCTCCTTGGCATATCATCGGCGACAGTACGGAAAAATTCGACGGTAAAACTCAACGATGTTGAGGGGTGTGGTACTTCTAACGTGTCAGGCATGTTGGTGTTGAGACCGTCGATCTGTTACTGCCTTGTTTTGAGTTAGTTCTTTACTTCTGACACCATGTTTCGATAGAAGAAGAAAGCTAAACACACTCTGTGTTTTCCAGAAGCCATTTGTAATCAACCGCTAGGAATCCAGTTACATGCGGTTTACTAACTGACATACCGGAAGTATACCGCAACAACAGAGCCATGTTGTTAACCGACGTTTTCATTTCATACAAAGCTAATTTTAACTAATAGCAAAGAAAAGTCTACAGTTAAAACTGAAGGACAAAACTTTTTCAAAAAAAAAAACCTTTATTGTCTTGTAATGGAACTAAAATCAAAGTTCAAGTTAACTCAGGATTAGCTTTATCGGGCTTTGAACAACTGGGCCCAGAGGTATATCGTAACGCGACAAAGTGATGTGATGTCTGTTCTAGCTTATCAATGACCTCTACACCTCTCTTCGTTATTATACACCTGTCAAACAAAGCACGATTCCTTCGTCAAGAACGCTCCAATTTCCACCGCTTTAACTGTCGAGTGCTTCTTAGAAGTTATTCTTTCGATTTACCAGCTCAAAATGGTCAATTTTCTTTTTAAAAACGGCACAGTTGAGTCTAAAACATGTAAACAATTTGGTATGCTACCAAATGCAAACTCACACAACTGTTCAGGACAAGAAAACAAGCAAAAATATAAACATAAACTCGCTATTCAGTTACGGCGACATGTCGTTCGAATCTCGATCTCAAAACTGCGGGTGAGAGACCGTCTTGGTCAGTTTCTTCTTCCGCTTCATCCTCGTCGTCGCTTGAAGCACGCGGTTCACCTTCGTACGGTTGGACCTGTACGAAAACCTCCATTTCTTCCGACATTTCGTCCGATTCATTCACTCCAGTTCCATCACTGTTCTCGTTAGAAGTATCCGAGGACAGATACGTATCGCTGTCTGACATTTTTTAAGCCTGAGGAGTTTCTGTCAAGGTTTAAACCACTGCTATCTTCTCAACAATCACAAGGAACAAGTGAGAAATATGATAGTAAACAAATCGCTACCACAGTTTCATACGTCATCACGGGCTTAACTCGTTCCCAGTCTCCGGAACCATTTGAAAGTGAAATTGACAGCACTTCCGAGGGGGAAAAACCCGGTTTTCAGTTTTTTTTTTTGGCATTTTTTTTTTCTCTCTATTCCGTTTGCATACATCATAATCTAAAGAAAAAGGCCAAAAAAATTTTCGTTTCATATGCACTTTAACACAAAAGTATAAGAATAACAGCTTCCTCAATCGTTACCTTTTGAGATAAATTACAAACCACATCCTTGTTGTGAATCAGAGAGGTAAACGTAAACCCTGAATAAACCTATAGGTGTATGATTTTTCGCCTATTTGTGATTTCGTAGGAAACACCTTTTTTTACACAAGCTTGTAATTATTTAATACATCAACGAAACACTGAGTCAACGTAAAAGCAGTTTACCTCAAGCCGCACCAATTGATCTTCTGCTTGAAAAGCTTCTCTCACTATACGACTAGTGAATACTCTTCGAACCCAGCGCCACGCACAAATTGCAATGTTACCATCTGATTTAACTCTTTGCTATTAACCCTAATTAAACGAAGAGTTCAAATAATGGAAATTGCTTCGCTTGCAAAAAGCTACGAAACGCAGTCTTAACTCAGAAGTATATAAAAAATGGGCGCTTTTTCAATTTTAATTGAAAAAGCGAGTTGAGATAAATTACAAACCATAAACTTGCCGTGAATCACACGAGTAAACGTAAACTCTAAATAATCCCCGATCTGCAGTACACTTTTCGCCTATTCGTCATTTCGTACAGAATACCGCTATTACAAGCTATCTCCAACAAACAGAGTCAACGTAAAAGCATGCAGTTACCTTAAGCAGTAATCGATGTCCTTCTCCAAAATTATCTCTAAGTACGACTAATGAACACGTTTCGAACACAACGCCACTCGCAAACTAAACGCTTAACTTCCTATTCGCCGTCTTTATCAACGTAGATTGCATCATCACAACGTAATCTTTTACCCAGATTGTTTTCGTAGCATGGCAATGACATCATTCATTTTTATGCGGGCATGCCGTGTCTAAAAATAGTTTCCCTTTCTCCTTTTACGCGGAATGCCCTGGGGACTGATAATTTTGCCCACCTCAGCCGCTACTGCTTCGGTCCAACAGCTTAAAGGCCGATGCTCACGGTCAAGCGCATGGGCGAGCAGACCGGCTCAAAAATAAATTGTACGGGTCGACGCTAAATTCAATGCGAGCTTGTGGTGGAACAATCTGTTGAAATTGCGCCCGAATTTGGATCATTTGCTCCTCGTTCTTCACTTTTTATAATCTTTGTTTCCTGTTGTAAATATAAATTCAATTTTTGTAAGGTTAAAAGTGTTTTCGCATCAAAAAACGATATTTTTGTCGATGGATCGTCAAAGGAGACGTCGCGGCCGACCTGCGACGGGACGTTCTGTGGACTCTCTGGAAGCACAGAAGTTAAAGAGGACAGAGTGGAGTGGATGTAGAAATCCTGTGTGGTTAACAAGATACGTCCACCAAACGTGGAAAATTGGTAAAGGGGTAAGTCTGTTTAAAATGGACAACGATTTCGCGGCACATCTGCTTCCGCTGGAAATGGCAAAGGTCGCCAACTGGCTTTGGATGAACTCGAGAGGATTTTCTCAGTACTCTAGATTTCAATCGTACTGTTTGTTCATATGGAAGTCAACTGTCAAAAACAGAATTCGACGGACAACCAGCATCAAACATCAGTGTTTTGCTTTGGATGGAAAAAATGTACAACATTGAGATGCGAAGCGAATAAATATGTGATCAAATGTGCGAGCTAGTTGTAGTCGTCTATTAGCAGGCTCGAATAGCGGGCAGTAGAAAACAAACCCAAAAGATTTGCGGCAAACTACAAAATCTATTGTAAGGTATTCAATTATCTATAAAATTATGGTCATTGCGAATGGCAAACGCAGTTTTGATTTGCCACCATGGCAGAGTTTTCTCAAATACATTCCAGTATCTCGGAAGGACGTTCAGTGTTTACTAAACGGTCGCATCGCTTCTTGAAGCTTGCGGATTTCTCGTTCTTCGCCCTCTCTCTGGTCTAATAAAATCAGGCTATGAACGAACACGCTATAGTAAGTTTAACACTGAATGCTGATGAAATACTGGATTTAGGTACGTAAGTTTGAGGGAGCTTCTCGGCTTTTCGAACCGCGCGTAATAAACAAAGGTCGATGCTGCGAGATATCGACGTAGTACTAAATTAAAACCGGATGCATTCGCATAAGTTCATAAGTTCTGGCATTTCTTGAATGTCATGGGACATGCACGAAGCGGCGCTGCAAAAATCCCCATGTGTTTTATATGAACAGCCTTTTTGTTTCTTTTTGAAACGTGACCGAAACACTGGCCGGTCAGTTTTATTTTTATGCCAGCAAGTTGTAAGACTTGCCCGCCGTATCCCGCCGGTGTTGTGTACTCGCTTCTAATTGGTCCAAAAACAATTGGTTTGACAGCGCTTACGTTATCGCTCGCACATGCGCCGAACCGTGAAACTCTCCCTTTAAATGCTTGATGAGGTCGGCTACAGTCCCCATTTTTTTCCCGTAATCATAACAGATTAAAAAATCGACGTACAACAAACACTGCCGGTATCCAACAAAAGTGTGAAGGAGGTGATTACTCTGGTACGTGCAAAACTGCGAGAACATTTTCACAGGAGGTGACCGGAAAAAAAAGTAGCTTGTAAAATGATTGGCCTATTTTGCAGAGAGGGGTTTGGGGGCGGTACTTGTTTGTGTAGCGAGATTTTTCTCAAGTGCTGTTTTCAGCAAAAAAGCAAAAGCTTTTTTTTGTTTTGTTGTTGTTCATAAATACAGTTCATTTCAAGAACGCGGACGCTACAAAATAACATTATATAAACAATAGCCTCCATTTGGCGCGAAAATATTTGTCCGCGGACATTATCTGTTCCGAGAAGCGAACAGTTTTCCGAGAGCGAAGCTCGGGGAAAACTGTGAGCTTCGAAGAGCAGATAATGTCCAAGGACAAATATCTGAGCATATTTTTAAAGCCAAATGGGGGCTATTGTGGTTATTATCCTTCTAATATTTTTCTCAAATGTAGCAACGAGCTTGAGTATTTGAACATTTCGCTTAAGGAAAGTTTACCGTCAAAAACGTTTAGAACGTATGTTGTTTTCTGAAACTGCTTTATCGACCAGCAGGTTTATCTCTCCTTCTGTCACAAAAGCAAACCATTCCCCAATCTTGACATTAATTTTAATTGTAAACAAGACGCGCCTTGAAGTTTTTGAAATTGGGGAAAATCACTTGGGGAATATCATCGGATATTCCCCAGTTTTAGCTGGGGTATATTCGGTCACGTGAGGCGTTTAGACCAATCGCGCGCGAGCGAAAATATTTGATGGATTATAATTACAATTATACTAACGATTGGTATAACTTACCTATCTAATACCACACGTAGTTATTACAAAACATTACACAGCCTAAATCTACTAACAGAATCAATACAATTCTTGGTGTCCTACAATATTTATTAGTATTAAAATAAAAATCTACGCTTACATGGACGCTACTAAATAACATAACGTTTGTAATACTAACGGTTTACAGTAACTTACCTATCTAATACTACACGTAGCGATTACAATACATTACACAGCCTCAACCTACTAACAAAATCAATACAATTCTTAGTGCCCTACAATATTAATTAATATTAAAATAGCTGAGGTAATTACGCTATACCACTGGGGGTAATTAAATATACAAGGCATTGTAGACTAGTTTATTGCCTTTTTGGTTTTAACGAATCTATCAAGGAAGCTTTTAGAGACGCCGGTAAATTGGTTGTCTTTACATCTTTTTCTTAACGAGTTTAGAGAAGATAGTAGGCCGAGTAAAGTAAGAAAGCTAGTTTTAACATCGAAGCGGTCTTTCAGTTCATGTAAGGAAAGAAAGGCATTTCCATCTTTTAGTAAATCTGCGACCTTTCAAATACCTTTAGAGTACCATAGTTGGTAGAAAACAGGTTTATTGTCTATTCGTATAAGAGAATTATGCAATATAGGTAAAGAAAGGAAGTGATCTAGAGAATTCGCATTTCGTTCGTAACTTGTTTCTGACCACTAAAATGATAAATGTAGAATTTCTGTGGTAAACGTATCTGTTGTTGTTACGTGTTTGTGTATATCCTGCTTATTCAGGTTGCCTCTGAAAATGGCCGGACCTCCATATTGATGTACTTGCCATTCGAATAAATAATTCCATTTTCCGTAGTTTTCTTGGTCAAGATATTTTTTAACCCAAGTGGACTTCAGTGCTTTATTAAAGGATATTATTATTAAGTCAATCATAATTAGACCACCTTCAGAGAAATCGCTAATCATTATGTTTCGTTTGATCTTATCCCCCTTATCGCTCCATAAAAACTTTGAAAAACCGAGAATTAAGATCCTCCAACACTTTTTGATTTGTTGGTAACGGCGAAAGAATATAAACTAATTCCAAAAATTTCAAAACAGTTACTGATTTTAGCTAATTTGTCTGCGTAGATTGCCTCCAGTGTTTCTTTGGGGTTTGTGCGAAGCCAAACCCCTAATGCTTTTCCCTTATGCTTTAATCCTTTTTAGATTCTTTCAGGACATAAGATTACATCGCTTTCCTTGTATGCTCCAATCCAAAGAGGTTCTATTTTCTTATTGTTAATTTCCAGGACTTGCACAGCTGATAAGAGAGATTCTTTTGACCCGTCAAGAATAAGTGAGGTATCATCGGCAATATTGGCTAATTTTAACTTCGTTTTGGGATATCATTATTCTCTTTTTACTTTTGGTTTTCCGGATTTTTTTCGGCAAGAACTTCCATTCAAAGAACGAAAAGGTAAGGCGAAAGGGGGCAGCCTTGTCTAACTCCTCTTCCCAGGTTAAAAAAAAAAAAAACTACAGTTGATCAACCATTATTCGAGACACAGCTTTCGATATTGTTATAGCACATTTTTGATCCATTTAACAGTTGATGAGCCAAAGCCAAACATTTCAAGTGTTTTTTTTTTTTGTTGTTTGAATAGATGAACATTCCAGGGTATCGAAAGCTTTCTCAAAGTCTAAGAAGAGTAATAGTCCTGGAAGGTTTTCCTCTGCAGTGTCGTAAACAATTCCATCAATTAGTCTAATGTTATCTCCAATAAATAGGCCTTTCATAAATCCAGTTTGGTCACTATTTACCAACTTTGGTAGGGGTTTTTTTTTAACACGGCTAGCAAGAGCAGTTTGCCACAATCTTATAATCACAGTTAAGGAGCGTAATCGGGCGCCAGTTTTTAATAAGGGAATGGTCTGCATCCTTCTCAGGAAAATGTTTAATGATTCCCGGCCTCTTCTTTGCGTGATTGAGAACTGTCCTTGTTTGTGCGAATAATTTATTGACTCTAGCAAGTGGTCTGAAATATCATGTCAGAAAACTTTATAAAATTCCTCTGGTATGCCATCCGAGCCTGGTGACTTATTGGATTCCATAGTTTTTAATACCTTTAAAAGTTCCCCTTCGGCTAGTAAATCTTCACATTTTTCTTTTCCATCCTCGCTTAAAGTGTTAACGTTTGAGTCTTCAACAAAACTGCAAAATAAATTGTCCAAATCATGTTCCAATACAGGATTTAAAGAAAACTTCGTAAAAATTTTGGCATTGATTTAAAATCTCCTTATCGGTTGTAACAAACTCGTCGGCTGTTATTTTTAACTGGCTGATAACTCCATTTCTATAATGTCTTTTCTCAAGGTTTAGGAAGTACTTAGTGTTTTTTTTTTCACCCTCATTGTACCACCTGCATTTAGCTCTTAAGATGGCTCCTTTTGTTTTATGTTCAATTATTTTTTCGAGTTCAGCTTTCGTTTCTTCCAGTTCTCTGGATGCTTCTTTCGTTTCTTGATTTACATTCTTATTAGAATCAAGAATCTCTTGTAGTACAGTTATCGTTTTCTCTAACTCTTCCTCTTTCTTTGTGTTTTTTTTTTCTTTAGCATGGTGAATGGACTGTTCACGTATTTTAAGCTTAATCATATCCCACCTCAAAGCTGGGTTGACGCTGGCGTCTTTTGAATACTCGTCATTAACACCTTCAACTGTCATCCGAATTTTGTTTACGTAGTTGTTATCCGAGAGAAAAGAGGTGTTGAGTTTCCAGTAACCTGGACCACGAGCTAGGAATGAGCAATGTTAAAATCATTGAAAGGTATTCGTTTATTGACAAATCAAAGGTATGAACACAACAAAATCCCTGACTTTCTCAAATAATTACCCAATTGTTCCTCCTTTCTTTTTTTTCTTTTTTTATTCTTTATCTTTTCTCCTGGCGATATGGAAATTAGTATATTATTAGTATGGAAATTATATATCCTAAAATGTGCATAACAATTCCTTCCTTTTTCCTTTTTTTCCCTCTGGGTCGGTTAAAACCCCATTGGAACAAAAGAATGCTAACGCTAACACCTTAAAGGTACCTCGCAGAACAACAACCATACGGAAATTATTTTTACTTTGTTTACTGTTTTCCTTCGTTAGTTGTTTCTTATTTATGTCTCTTTGTGTTTTATGTTAGTGATACCTTCGCTAACGATATGGAGTTACAAATAGCCCACTTTGAAAAAGAGTGATGGCCTGGGTCGAGAGTAGCTGCCCAAGCGATTGTGGGATTGTTTGGGGGGACGATAACAATAGCCATCGTCCCCCCAAACAATCCCACAATCACTTGGGCAGTTACTCTCGACCCAGGCCATCACTCTTTTTCAAAGTGGGCTATAGGCTCACTTAATGTACGAGGCATTGGAAGCAAACAAAAGAGAAGTCCAAATTCTCCGGTTATATTCTGATGTCGATGGCCGATTTTAACATATGCGACATAGAATCTGAAGGGAAAATTATAACTCAAGCCACCTTGTATCCTCCTAGTGAAGACGATTCAAACTTTTTTCAAAACTTTTTTAACCACTTACATGACGATGTAATAATAGGCGGAGACTTAATTTGGTTCTAGATATCGACAAGGATAAATTGAAAGGGCGGTCGCTACAGAACGCACTCAAAATCCGTAAAATTGCTTAAGGAAATTTCTGCCGATCTAGATCTTTTGGACGCCTGGAGAGTCCTAAATCCTGACACTCGCAGAGATATAAACATGAAATTCATCAGTTGTAGATTAGATTTTTTTTTCTAGTGAGCCAAAGCATGATGTGTAATGTAAAACGAACCGATATTTCTTTTGGTTTTACAACAGACCATTCTTTGATATCAATCAACCCGGCGATGCATTCCAATCAAATGTGCAAAAGCTAGGTTCGGACATGAGAAGTTTCCACGTGTGAACAGGGCCTTACTTTTTCAAATATTCCCTCCCCTCCCATCAAAAATTAGCTTGGCGCCTGGGCCTAAGAACTAAAACTATAACTGTCTATTGTTTTCTGGTCTTTTGAGGTCTTTTCAGATTGAATGTGCGTATAGGAAGTGAAAAAATCGCTTTCTTTTCGCAACCGCTTAAATTTCGTAAATAATTGCGAGGGTCTCTCTTCTTTAAAATTCTATTTTACGTTGTTCCGTGATATCTAAGAGCTGAAATTTACCCCAGCCTTAAATTAGGGAGTGTCATAAGTAAAAAAAAAAAAGGTGAATAATTCGAAGCTAGTTTCAAAGAATCTTAGCAACAAGATCCTTGTTAACTAGATGGCGCAGAAAGCAAGAGTTTCCATACAGACTCTTGGCAATAAAGGAAGAAACAATTGCGTGCTGGATGGCATAACAAGGTCGGCCACGCCGTTTGGTTTTGTTTGACAGTCTCATTCAAATTGCCAGATTTTTTTCATTTGCGAAGCCTCATCACGATCATCTGATCAATATAGAGATCAAAGACAACTGACATGAACAAAAATTTGTCCTAAAACGTGACGTTTTTCTTTGGGCAAAGGTTCATTACAGGTATACAACTAAGCATAGTTCAAATTAATTTGAGTTGAATTTCAATAACATGTTACTAAATGCTTTTACAGCTCCAACAACTAACACAATCACTGGTTGTATGTACTTTAAATATATTAACCATTGCAAGCAACAGCCGGACGTTATCAGTTTTCAGGAGTAAGTAAGCAAGCAAGCAAGTAAGGTCCTTTCCACATGGCTGTGTCATCTGTCGTTTCACACAACCTGAAGAGCGGCGAACCCTTGTAACGCGTGCTTGTTTGAGCTCCTCTTTCCTTTTGTTTCGAGTTGGGATTTTGAATCCATGAGGTCGGGGGACAGTTTTTAACCAGCCGTCTGCATTGAATTGGTTGTCCTTGTCAACAGAGAGAGAGGTATGAATACCACTGGCGATCGCTGGAAGTGGCGTTACCATGTCGATTAAAAGAAGGAATATGTAAAGCAAAAAACCTTTCAAGGGGGATCTATCTTCTTCAGAATAAATTAGAAAAGTCCATGTCTTTGACCAAAGTAAGTTTGTTAATCACCCTGGAGAAACTTTCAAGGATATTTCATGAACTTGTACATTTACAATCTGTATCAAACACTCTGTTACAAGCTGCAAAGTAGGTCTTGATTATAAGACATCGGGGGGCAACCCCGCCATTGATGCAAGTCATACTTCTTTTTTTGCATTTCACTGTAACAATCAGGTCCTTTCCACATGGCTGTATCACGCGTCGGATCACACAACTTGCAGAGCGGCGAACTCTTGTAACATGTGCTTGTTTGAGCTCCTCTTTCCTTTTTTTCCGAGTTGGGATTTTGAATCCATGAGGTCGGGGATCAGTTTTTAACCGGCCGTCTGCATTGAATTGATTGTCCTTATCAACGGAGAGAGAGGCATGAATACCACTAGCGATCGCTGGAAGTGGCGTTACCATGTCGATTAAAAGAAGGAAAATGTAAAGCAAAAGACCTTTGCTGAAGAACTGGCAAAAAACGAAAAGAAGAAGAACAATTTTTAAATGACCGTTACTTTAAAACTGCAAATGAAATAGCCAATAATTATCAATCGTTTAAAAAACACCAAATTCAGTCAAAGTGAAGCTACATTTTCTAATAAGTAAGAAACGTACTTTGGTTCTTTTGCCGACTGTAATACGTTTTTCAGACTCAGTACGTAATCGTTGCAAACTGATATTTTGGTCTGTTTTACCGGCAGTAACGTAATGTCACAAAATTGCGTTAGTCAGAGGTTAACCTGAAATCCTTACCGTCTATGCGAGCGGTTACCATCAATGACATTTAGAACGTGGTTGGGAACGTGATGCTATGGCGGTAGGAGCTTAAAAACACAGACAGTAACTTCTTACAGCTGAATTCATTGTTGTGTATAGACCCAGATTTTTTTTTACATGATTCGACAGCATGATTCGACGGTCATGATTCGACCGAGAGGTTACCAAACTCATCGATGAACTCGCAAAATCATGAAGATTCTGCATGAAGACTTGAGGTGGCGGGTGATTTATCACCAATTTTTGTACGGAAGCTCGATAAAGGAAACAGTCAATGTTTTTTTTACGAGTACATGTACCGCATTTGTTTCAAAAATCCGTAGATTGTATCGGCAACGTGGCGAGGTGAACCGAAAGAGAAAAAAAGGACGGCAAAGAATCTTGTCTTGTAAGCTCGTGTTTGTTTTGTTTATGTTTGGTTTCTTAAACAATATCTTGAACAATATTACTAGCATAAACTTTTCTTTGACTGGTATTGGAACAGATAAAAAGAACAAGGTTTTAGAGGCGATAATAAGGAGCAAGCCGGAACTCTATATAGATGAATACCAAGACTGGTTTCACGCCGTTGCAGGGACCCAGGGATACTCTAGACCCAAAAACAATTGGACTATAATAAAGGGTAGACGGCACTAAAGTTACAGAAGAAAAAAGTAAAAGGCCAAAAATGGCCGGAGAAAGGCGAAATTTTCCCCTTTTTGAAGACCGGAAGTAAAAATCGTCTTTGGTAGAGCACGTGATCGATGACGTAGAATGAAACCGCTCTTGTTTACAACACTGAAGACAATATGGATTCTGGGGATTAGCGCAGTTCTTTTGCTTGTTTTTCTTCTGAACAAAATAGTACAATCGAAATTTCCGACGGAGCAACGTTAGCAGAGCTATGAGGGCGCTCTTTCGCATATGTTTAGCCGTGCAACAGCGAAGTGAACTCGGTTACGGACTCTACAAAATGAGTGCGAAGAGGTGTTTTAGAGCGGATTGGTAAGCGACCAGTTATGCATTCTATCGCAAATTCGGTGTATTTCACATCCGCAATGTGATTTCATTGGCGATTGAATAAGTTTTGAGTAGCATTAAAGTTTCCTTTTTATGGTACGGCGTTGTTATTTGAAATCTAGTTTAGTTTAGTCATTTAGTTATATTTTTTGGCCTGTTTAATAGCAGTTAATAGAGACAGCGTACAAAGCTCAGCGAAAGCTTGGAGATGTGGGCAGCTTTCATTATAACGA
The DNA here is from genome assembly GCF_977016875.1 of Pavona decussata. Lineage (NCBI taxonomy): Eukaryota > Metazoa > Cnidaria > Anthozoa > Scleractinia > Agariciidae > Pavona > Pavona decussata. Next base: position 2,173,590 of record NW_028145467.1, read on the forward strand.
TTCACACTTTACAGGAGCGGTACCTGTACAAACAGCAATACTACGACGAAGACTAAGCACATAAATAAATTCTGGAGTCATCCTGATTGTGTTGTACTGGGCCTCTTGGGATATTAAACGGGTTTTTAAAACCTTTCATGCCATATTGCGTTCTATAGTACTGCATTCGAGCTCACTTTACAGGGATTTTTTCCGCTAAGTAATGTGACTGGCAATTTTTCTTTGTTTTCCATTTTAAAGCAAAATAAGGCCTGTCACCTTTGATATTATGCTGATTTAGAAAACGGTGTTCACCGTTGTTGGTCATTTTGCCCTGCTGCGCCGCGTATACAGCGAATATGACAGTCGCGTACCTGAACTGAACAAGGTTAATGAAATAACTGCGATACTACGTGTGTTCGAAAGGTAAGCTTAAGTATCATTATCGGCTAATGCTAGTTTTCTTCAGGCTGCACTGCAATAACAATTTTTTATTATTTTTCAAACATACAGTGAACCCTAGTTCTGGTGGAGTAGCTTGTTTTGTGATCTGTCTGGTGCGAGCGGCTTCATTGGACGTCCTGTCCTTTATCGGGCCTATGCTCATATTTTCTGACAGTCCTTCTTTAAAACAAGGTTGAAATGGCGTTTTGTGAGCTTTTCATCTTTCCATAGACACAGCTATGATAATTTGTGGTTGAGGACAGTCTTCAGAAAAGTGAGCAGAGGTCGTGGGGTTAGCAAACAAATCGAATCGCGTGTGTCCGAACCATCCGCACAAAACCCGAAAGAAATGCCAATTATGAAGACCTTCACCGTTGTTACTAGAATTAAGCATCAAACAACTATAAATCGATACGGTGTTATGGAATTTTCCTTAAAACGCGAACTATACATTTTATTTTGGAATCTTAAAATCAAGCCATTTACCGAATCTTGCTAAAGAAATCCAGGGGAATCTAACCGGAAAAGGTTTGGCGAGTTCTTCTTTCTGCGTCATTTCCGGTTTTCGGCCCAAGCGCTGCTTCGAATCCCATGGCGAGAAACTTTTCGTTTTTCTAGGCAAAATAGCGGAGATCAAACTCCAATTTTGGTAGATATCTTTTATTTGGATCATAAGCTTTCTGAATTTGGAATGTTGTTTTGGGGTCTAGAGTATCCCTTTAACATTGCAACAATGTGTCGATCGATTCTGCGCCTTGGTTTTACGTACAAAAGGCGAGTCTAACTCATTATTCTTCCTTTGTTTAAAGTCGATGAACAATAACATTTGTCGTGGTATATCAGCCATAAAACGACAGTATGTTGCCCTCACGAATCCATCGCAATTATTTTCACTTTTGAGCAGACGCGCAGCTTTTGTTTACAAAAAAACGACACTTTCAGAGTGTTGATCTGTTCAGCGTTCATCTTCTGCCGAGTGTTGACATTGTAAATCGTTATATCGAGGTAGATTTTACGTTTGGGCTTCCGGATTATGTTCGTTATATATCGAAGAATTCGTTATATCGAGGTTCGTTATATGGAGGTTCTATTCAATACATTTTACTGTAACTTTGGCCGGGACATAGAGTATCGTTCGTTATATCGAGGACTTCGTTAATTAGAGGTTCGTTAAATCGAGGTTCCACTGTAGAACCAATCCCAACCAAGTAATTTACTTCGTAAATTCAAACAGAAATAAAGGTTACGTTTGCTATGTGAGTGATAATGTATGTATACATGATCGTCAGGTTGATGGAAATGAATGGAAAATTGTCTTACAGTATCCGAAAACCTTTCATTTACCTATGTACAATAACAAGGTACTTGCCTTGAACCAACTTCTGCGCATTTTCGATACACTTGAACCAGTGGTGTACCTTCTTAATAGTTTGTACTGACTTAAGGTTAAAACTTGAGCACCGCTTTTATACATTTCAAAGGATAAATCAGTTTTGGAAATTGAAAGTGTGTGGATTCTCGCTGTATTATCGCCTGACATCGCCTGATATATAATTTGTCTACCTCAGCAAGCGCATAGACATCCTGTAAACCAATCGAGTCAGCATTATTCTGCGTTTAACCTTGACCAAAAGCGATAAGGTGACCTAGAGCGAAATTTACATTGATTTGTTCTGTTGGAATGAGGTTTCATTGCGAAACTTCTGCTTAACTAGGGAATACCGCGCCACTCCAAAAGTACCCTTACCAAAATGTTAATATGGGCCATTTGTGGACCAAAACTGGAAATTATCTGGAGCGAAATATGGGATTGCTATGGGATATATATGAGTTTTGTATGGCCATGTTAAACCCATATTTTAGAATTTTCTGAGGTTGTCATACTTAAGAAGTATGGGTTTAATATGTATTTGGACAATTTCCAGATATTTGTCATATATGGAAAAAATATGGAGGAAAACTAAATTACAATCAGTCATTTGCAACGTTTCCAGATATTGCCCATATATGGAGAAAATATAGAAGAAAACTAAAAAAACAACAGGTATCAGACTGTCCCCTGATATTGCCCTTATATGGAGAAAATATGGAAGAAAACTAAAAAACACATTCATAATTGCATCACAGTGCATATACCTGCAGGTATTCATGCAACCTGGCCTTTTATATCTAACTATAAAATTATGATATCTGATTTTAATTTAAACATTACATGAAGTGATTTAATTCAGGCCACCATAAGAATCCCATATAATTACCCTTACGAAAATAGTGCCTATTTTATATGTATTTTTAAGCTATTTTTTTTATCTTTTTTTCATTTTTTCTCTATTTTCAAGTTACTCTTTTACCTGTTTTCAACCTATTATTTTGAAACAAACAATAGTCAAAAAATAGTCCAACCAGCAAGTCATCATTACCTAAAAGATAGCCTTAAAATAGCTATAACATAGAGAAAAAATGTGTACGCGATTAGAAATGTTAAAAATAAAATAGGTTTAAAATAGACATAAATCAGGGATAAAATAGGAAAACAAATTTGAAAAATAGGACATAAATACCTTTAAAATAGGTGTAAAATAGGGCATTTTATGTCTGCCACGCAAGTTAAAATAGGGTTAAAACAGCACTGCCATTTTATAGAATGATGCAGGAATGAAATAGATATAAAATAGGTTGAGTAGGTGACAGATCAAACAGCATGTCTTTATCCTCAGCCTAGAATTACCAAAGGTGGTGTGCTTTAGTTGTAGTATTTGTCGATATTAGAAATCATTTAATGATCGATAAGTTATATTCTTTCACCTACCTATATCTAGCTGAGTAATAACATGCATTGCACACTATATAAATTTATGATTGACACCATATACGACAGCCAGAGCTACAAACGTTACAAGTAACAGCAAGACAATTTCACAGTGATCGAATTTCTCGGGAAAGAAACATTCAGAATATGGCTTTGTCTCAAATTGTGTTACGGTTTAAGGTCTAGGGAAAGTGCTAAATTATAAGAGAAATGATTGGATTGATAAAAAAGATTGCACCTTTGCCATTTTCATCTGTGATATCAAGCAATGACCAATACTGCATTACTCAAGTTAAAAAAATATATTTGGTAATTGTTCCTGAGTTGTAGTAGCAGAACTCACAATTCATAACAATTAAAATTAAACCAGTTACTACTAAAAATCATAGTTTAGTTAAGTGATTTCGATCTCCATTCAAATTATATTTTTTATTGTACTGATTGCCCCGAAAATCGACCCATGGGACTGCACAGCATCAAGAAAGAAGCGACATGAATCGGTATACGTTCTCCTAAAGTTGAACGCAATAACAGATAAGAGTCTCACAGCCATGGATGACTTAGCTTATATTTATCAGGATTTGGCGACTTGACTCTGAAGCTGCAGTCTTAATTGAGTAATGGCCTTCACAATCTGTAGTAAAACAGAAAATTATGCACTTTTAGTGAATTCTTCTTATTGATCAGGGCTGCCAATACGACTTCAGATATATACATATTACAATGAGCTTCTCCCCCATAACAATCATGAGTAATTAAAAATATGAGGGTATACAGAATTTAACTCATGGTGCTACAAAAGTATAGTATATATATTAGTGTAAAAGTAAGCTTACATGTACTCCATGAAGTGGATCATGCAACTTGAATCAAAATCAAGAACAGGGGTTAGAGGAATATAGTTTGTAATGTGAATCTCAACTGTTATTGAAGCCAGTTATGGTTTATTCTTTTCAGTGGATCAATTATATTAAAAAAAATTAAGAGGGAATGTCTATCTCAACAGTCTAGAATTTGGAGCTATAAAAATCCAAGAAGCACATTTACTCAAGTAGACTATAATCTATTTACATAATCACACATTTTCGTGCAGTTTCTCATCAAAATTATTGATAAATCAAAGCATACCTCTTTCTTAAAGTATTAATCCACTTGATCCTGCTTGAGGCCATCATTTTTAGCTTAACAGAGGTGAAAAGCCAGGAGAAATATGCCTGTAAACTTGAATCCCGCCTAAAATCTAAAATGAAACGGTTTTTCTGCGAGCCTGCAGTGGCATAGCTGCTGACCAAAATAGCTTTGTTCATGCCCAGTCTTCCCAGTCTGACTGAAATCCAAGATGGCTGCCATTGTTGTGACTCCACCATTTCTTGTTTCTAACTCGTTGTAAAACCTAGCATTGTGCTTGAACGAATTATGATTCAAAGCATTGCTGATCTTTTTTTCCATATGTGCTTGAGGGAGTGTGGTTTTTATCCTCCTCAGCCAACACTAGATTGTATACCTGCCAAATCTCACGCCTTAGGCGTGAGTCTCACGCTTGTGGGTTGAAAACTTCGATCTCACGCCGGCTCACGCTTGCGGGCCAATTTCTCACGCTTGATTGAAAAATGTGAGTTGTTGCCGTCTTGCTTGACACAATTTCCAAAAATATGTTAACTCAGACCCATGTTAGAACGAAAACCATGTGCAAAAGGAATAAATGACAATACCGTCCTCGCGATCTCTGATTTTTGAAGGTGAAAAGCACTGGGAGCGAGCTCGCGTCTATACGCGTCCTGAGACTTCGGAAGTCCTCGGAAGACTTCGGACGTCTTCGGAAGACTTCGGAATTCTTCGGGAATCTTCGGAAATAATCGTGTCGTCTTCAAAAATCCCAGCACTCCCAGGATAAAAATCTCACGCCTATATCTTAGAAAAAGTTGGCAGGTATAAGATTGCATTAATTTGTTGTCTTAATCCCATATATGGGATTAGCATGGACACCAGGTGATCGGCATGATATATTTGTAATGTAGTGGTCATGGGTACATCTGCCATATAAATTCCACATATGACATAACTATAGTTATCATTCATATTATATCCATATAACTGTTATATATCTCAAAATGAGAGATAATGTGGTTATTGCATGGGGAATCAGTCAACCATGTTATTCCCTCATTATTGATGTCTTTAATTTTGTGTCCATATAAACACCATACTTGGAGTAAGTTGAAAGTACACGCTTGTTATAAAACCCATATTTTGATTTAACTATGATACCCAGTTACTTTCCATATATGGGCAATATATGGCTCTCATTTCCCCCATATTATTGCCATATCATTGGTTTGGTAAGGGTAATCCTGAAAAGAGTGGCTACGTGGCTACGCAGCTACGCGAACGAGCCGAAACAAGCGCTCTGCACATGAATATACCTCGTTCTTTAACCCACGTGCCGAAACAAGCGCCCTACACATGAATATACCTCGTTCTTTAAGCCACGTGCCGAAACAAGCGTGCTAGCTGCGATGGAGTTCAAGCTGGTGGTAGACACAAAGAAAATGCCAAACATCTTAATTGGTTTATTCTTTATTTTCGCGTTAGATTACTAACTTTTTCAACCTTAATTGAAACAGTCCCGGAAGAAAAATTTCAGGCTGAAGTTTATAGCATGCTGATAACCGGAAATTGACTTGTGGTGACGAATAATGAGGTTTGATTTGCGCCGCTCACTCGGTGGGGAAAACTGACTCGAACAGCGCTTTGTAATCGAGTGTCGGGAAAGAAGCACTGATGTGCGTGACGTAGAATATTAACTTGGAAATTTGATGAACAATGTCACGAAATAGTAACGCGAGCAATACTTTAAAAATTAGTGAGCAAAGCAGATTGCACAATTGTACTCCGGGAAAGTCCGAAGTTAATACACTGCATGACAATGATGTAACTGCACGCGTGGTATTAAGCTAAATAAGGAAGAGAAATGTGTGTGATTGTGAAATTGAAATTAAATTTAGTAGCATTACAATAGTGTAGGCTTGGGATTATACTGTGCTCGTGATTGTAGTAAAAATACTTGTTGCGCAAATAGAACCTAGAAAATCTTAGTACAATTGTAATGTAAGATCAGATCGATTAAGAACGAATTGTGAACGGAACTGTGCATCGCGAATATTGTAGATTGGATCAGAGATTGTCAGATTGTGAATGTTAAATAAATCTTCAGAAAAGGAAAGAATTACAGTCCTCTTCAGTTTGTGAACAGGCAAGTGCGGAGTTTATGAAACATTCCGCGACACTTGGTCAGTTCGAGCCGGATTGGAAATGACCGCGGAGGTTGGAAAAAAGAAAAAGCGACGAGGAGGCCATCGAGTGTACCCTGCTGGAATCCTCCCAGAAGTAGAAGCCAGTCTTGAATATTACACCGTGGAGAGGAAGGCAGAGCTGGCGAAATGGAAACACACGCTAAACGAGGAGTTGGAAAAGATAGCGCCCCTCGACTTAGAGATCCTGGCCTTGATGGGAGACGACGAAAAGGTGACGGAGGAGGATATGACCAGAGAGATAGACGAGAGCAGCCGTCTTGCGTCGGACATAAAGTGCAAGTTGGCTGCGATCGAAGAACTGTTAACCGCACCGCAAATACCACAAGTACAAAATGTACCGCAGCACCAGAATTCGCCGCCAATGCAGACCGGACAAGCAAGCCAGCATAAATCCGTCCGAGCGAGACTGCCGAAACTGGAGGTGCGTAAATTTGACGGAAAAGTGCACGAGTGGCAAGAGTTTTGGGACTCGTTTGAGAGCGCCATACATCGAAATGACATGCTAGAAAACGTCGACAAGTTTTCTTATCTTAGAGGTTTGCTTGTGGGACCGGCCAGATCGTCGATCGCGGGTTTCGCTTTAACGTCCGCAAACTATCAAGCAGCGGTGGAACTGTTGAACAAACGATATGGAAAGAAGGAGGCGATCCAGCGAGCGTACGTGAATGAACTTTTGAATGTTCAGCCTGTATACAACGAGAGAGACGCGCCGAGACTTCGGAGCTTGTACGATTTCCTGGAGACCAAACACAGAGCCTTGCAAGCACTTGGAGTAGACGAGACCACTTATTCAGCGATAGTTGTACCATCTGTCCTGGAAAAATTGCCGCAGACGCTGCGTTTGACCATTACGCGAGGTAAAGATCATCATCAGTGGAACTTGAGAGACTTGTTGGAAGGCCTGGAACAAGAAGTAGAATTACGAGAAGAGTACAATGACAGCGCACGTCAAAAGAACTCGGCTGGAGACTTCCGGAGAAAAAACAATGTAGCCACACTGTATGCAGGAAACACACGGAAAGCGGCGAAAGAAACGAACTGTGCCTTCTGTTTAGGAGAGCATCCACACGAAGACTGCAGGAAGGTCCAGGACATCGAGGAGCGTAAGCAATTGTTGTTTAAATACGGTAGGTGCTTTAAATGTTTAAGAAAGGGACATTTATCCAAAGACTGTACTGACCGTAGTGTAACATGTAAGCATTGTAATTGTAAACATCATTCGGCGAGTTGCATCGCCTCCCAAGGGAATTTAAGAACGACAGAAATCGGAACCCAAGGGGCCCAGGGTGGTGCAGAACTGGTGGGAAATAGTATGCACGTCGGGACTGGTGTAGCCTTACAAACGGCTCAGGCTCAACTAGCGGGGAAGGGTCGCGCTAGAATTAGAGTGCTTTTTGATTCGGCTAGTCATAAGTCCTTTGTTACTTCCCGCGCGGTAGAATTGTTCGGATTGCGATCTGTTAGAAGGGAATGGTTGACTGTTAACACCTTTGGCCAAAGGGCTACTGGATCAAACCTGCGGGATGTAGTTGAAATAGATTTGACCCCAGTGGGTGGGGGGAAGGTTATGCGCATCGAAGCTTTTGTTGTTCCCGAAATTTCGCGCGTGCAGAACGAACATCTGGAAATTGCGCGTAAGGACTACCCGCATTTGGCGCAAATATGGCTGTCCGACGTTTGCAAGGGAAGCGAACAGTTAGAGATAGATGTATTGATAGGGGCAGACTATTTGTGGAGTTTTCAGACAGGCAAGATAGTCCGGGGGGAGGTAGACGAGCCAGTCGCAGTAGAGACAGAGTTAGGATGGGTTCTCTCCGGACCCTTGACATTTAGACAGCCAGCAGATAGACCGCAGGAAGTTAACGTAAATTTTGTTGGCAGAGACAGTGTATCATTAGAGAGTTTAGAAGGGAATGTCCAAAGGTTGTGGGACTTAGAAACCCTAGGAATTAAAGAGAGTGATGGAGTGTATGAAGAGTTTGTAGACAGTATTGCCTTCAACGGTAATAGGTATTCAGTTAAGCTCCCCTGGAAGGAAGGTCAGGGTAGTTTGCCAAGCAATTACGAGTTGAGTTTGTCGCGCATGAAGAGTCAGATTAGGAAGCTTAGAAAGGAACCAGACATTTTGCAGGAGTACGACTCAGTTATAAAGGAATAGTTAGATTCGGGAGTGATAGAGAAAGTCGCACAGTTAGAAGAGACAGATAGGGGTCACTATATTCCCCATTTAGCAGTCATACGCAGAGAGGCGAGCACCACGAAACTGAGAGATGTGTATGACGCGTCCGTAAAGGCAGGAAAGGGGGGGGGGGGACATCTCTGAACGATTGCCTACACAAGGGACCCTCCCTCAACCCTTTATTGTTTGACATCCTGCTTAGATTCAGAGAGAAGAGAGTGGCGTTGATAGGGGACAAAGGCGTTTCTTAACATTGAGGTAGACAGTGCAGACAGGGATTATCTTAGATTTTTGTGGTTAGAAAACGTGCGCGATCATTGTAGTCGAATTGCAGTGTACCGCTTTTGCCGTGTTGTGTTCGGTTTAAATGCGTCTCCGTTTCTGTTAAACGCCACGCTGAGACACCACATTTCGAAGTTTAAGGACGAAAACCCAGAATTTGTGCGAAAGATGATCGAAGGTTTCTACGTTGTCGACTTGGTAACGGGCGATAGCAACACGAGCGACACGTACACATTGTACGAGAAATCCAAACAGAGGATGGCCAGTGGGGGTTTCAAATTGAGAAAGTGGATGACGAATGACAAAGTGTTGAGAGAACGCATTGCGCAGATTGAGAGTAACGCAACGGAAAGCGCGATCGTGACCAGCGAAGAAGAGAGCTACGCAAAGTTCATCTTAGGTTCGGGGCAGGCTAGCAAGAGTTGTCCAAAGGTCTTGGGGCTTCCGTGGGATTGTGAGAAAGATGTTATTCAGTTTAGTTTTGAGAAGCTTGCAAGCAAAGCCCTAGACATGCACCCGACCAAGCGAAGTTTGTTAAGTCTGCTAGCAAGCATTTTTGACCCCCTGGGAATCATTAGCCCCACCATTGTGTGCATGAAAATATTGTTTCAAGAATTGTGTTGTGAAAATTTCGACTGGGATAGTAAACTCGAGGGGAAAGTAAAGAAGAAATGGGACGAATGGATTGAAGACTTATCCAAAATAAGGGGTATTACGATCAGTAGGTGTATTTGGGACCATCCAAAACAACCCCGGCGTCAGGTTGACCATGGTACCATGGTTTTTCATTGCCAACCATGTTTGACCATGGTTGACAGTGTTGTAACCATGATCGCTGACCATGGTGTATGATCACCTCACGACCATGGTACACTGCGAACCATGGTCAAAAACTAAATTATAAGGTTTTACTGGAAAATTAATAACAAATAACAAAGCAGTGATTGTTTTGACTCTCTGACATTTAAAACACTGCATTCGATTCTTATTAATTGTTTTTCAGAAAATTTATCTCAAACGGATTTGAGACCATGGTCAACCATGGACAACCATGGTTTGCTAAAAATTGTAAAGAGTATTGTAATTTTTAGCATTGTAGGCTACATGATAATATTTTCAAAATCAATAAACTACTTCTTTCCATCGACAGTGAAAAGCAGAATGCCTGAATGAAGTTCTCTGTGTGAAATTTATTTTTTTTCCAGTGAACTTGTATCACCATGTTTTACCATGTTAGACCATGTTGGAGATCTGAGTGTTACCAAAAAATTTTCAATGACTGCATTAATTTGAGAGAAGTATTTTTTTGTCTTCCCTTAATGGTAATACATGACATACTGGAATGGGATCCAAAAAAGGTCCTTATTTTTATTTCTGTTTTCAATTTCTGGTGAAAATAAGGCACCATAATCAAATCAAACTGATTTGAGACCATGGCCAACCATGGTCAACTATGATTTGCTAAAAATTGTAAAGAGTATAATTGTAATTTTTAGCATTTATAGGTTACATGATAATATTTTCATAATCAATAAATTACTTCTTTCCATCGACAGTGAAAAGCAGAATGCCTGAATTAAGTTCTCTGTGTGAAAAACATTTTTTTCCAGTGAACTTGTATCACCATGTTTTACCATGTTGGAGATCTGAGTGTTAACCAAAAAATTTCAATGACTGCACATTTGAGAGAAGTATGGTGTCTTCCCATATGGTATGGTAATACATGACATACTGGAATGGGATCCAAAAAAGGTCCTTATTTTTATTTCTGTTTTCAATTTCTGGTGAACTTAAAGCACCATAATCAAATCAAACTGATTTGAGACCATGGTCAACCATGGACAACTATGGTTTGCTAAAAATTGTAAAGAGTTTTGTAATTTTTAGCATTTATAGGCTACATGATAATATTTTCAAAATCAATAAATTACTTCTTTCCATCGACAGTGAAAAGCAGAATGCCTGAATGAAGTTCTCTGTGTGAAATTTATTTTTTTTCCAGTGAACTTGTATCACCATGTTTTACCATGTTAGACCATGTTGGAGATCTCGTGTTACCAATAAATTTTCAATGACTGCACATTTAGGAGAAGTATGGTGTTTTCCCATATGGTATGGTAATACATGATATACTGGAATGGGATCCAAAAAAGGTCCTTATTTTTATTTCTGTTTTCAATTACTGGTGAACTTAAATTTATTAAGTCTGCTCAGTTGATGGCATTCATTAGGGTATGGAAATTTACATTGACCTGACTTTCTGTAGGCTGCCTATGAGTGTTGAAATAAGGTGTCATTTTTGACAGCTAATTGCTTTCAGTAGGTCAAAGTGTTGTGAAGTCAACAAGTAGTACTCTGTAACCTTGGATAGAAACAAAAATAAACAATGACACCTGAGGCAGGTCTTTACATTTTTATTACTTTAAAGCACCATTAAATCAAGAATATTTACAAGACAGAATTATTTGATTCATTATAAGAATCCAGATCTATTTTTTCAAAAAAAAAAAAAAAAGACAATTACTCTAAATGATATTTCATGAGAACAAGTCCATAAAGTTAAATACAGTGCCATTAAATCTGAGGGTAACATACAGTGTATACATAAGTCATAACCAAACAGTGGTAAACAAATCTTTTACAACAATAATTATTCATTTACACTTGCTACAGTGCTGTACATGCACTCTTTAAGACTTACTGTAAGCTGAAAATGTACAATAACTTAATACATAGTTATACACTTGGTTGTTGTTAAACTCAACTGGTCACTTAAGTAGTCCATGGCCATGCATATTTGGCATACGGATTACAAATTTAACACTTTCTGAAAAAGACAAGAAAAACAATTTCTCCTGGATTTCACATACTGGGATAACTACATGTACAGTACCATTCATTTCATTTACTCTCAGAATATGATGGCCAGATTGTGAAAAAATAAAGCAGTCCTTGTCAAGAACAAAAGGTTGAGCTAAGGCAAATACACATTTGGAGCTCTTACAATAAACAAAATATTTAATTGCTATTATTTCACCCTTCTTTGTTAGCACAACATAGCAAATTCTCTTTTTCATTCGTTTATAATCTTTTGAATACAGTTTTTCCAGCCCATACTGAACCCGAAGTGCTTTACTTAACTGATTTATGTCTTGTTGCCCTGTTACCTCCTTAATTAACTGCAACTCTTCCCCCGATAAATCAGGTAAATTAACAACTGCCCCAGAAATTGTACAATCTTTGGCATTTTGTGTGATTTTCCATTGCCTTGCTGGCCTAATCAATCTAGATATGTAATCCTTAACATCACTTTTTGGCATTGTTATAAAAAAGCTCTTCAACTGGAGTTGTGCATGGACATGGGACAAAATTTGACGTGTCACATCCCCAGTGCCATGAACAGCCTGTAAGAGGACTGCATTCCAATCTTCGAAACCAAAACAACTCCATGCATATATAGGACCCCAAAGTCTCACATAAAACACCAAGTGGGCACCCACATTGTGAACATTCAGCCCAGAACTTCCTTCCCCATAAAGTTGAGAAAAATCCCTATAAAAGGCATCAAGTAAAGCTTCTGCCCTTTCTAAGTCAAGCTCAGTTATACAGTCCCCAAGAAGTAAGTGAATCCCCTCAGACAAATGTGCAAAGTGTTTAAGATACTTTGCTGGGAGGTATCCAGACAAGCAAGGGAGTGCATAATATAATAACCATGCCTGTAACTCTGTTGCTTTTAAGTGAGCAAAATGCTTTTCTAAATCTCTAGGCAACCTTTCAATGTAGTCCGGAGGCTTAATGTTTGTCAGCCTCCTTGAAATACTACGTAGATGGTTGCCAATGAAAAATGGTTGTTTACTTTGAGAAGATGAGAACCACTTATTAAGTAATGTCTTGGTAACACCCATTAGGACACCATGCATATAATCAGGAACAATGCCAAGAACCATGTCAAACCATGGCATTGATGTCAATCCACTTATACCATGAAAACCCTTTATCCTTTTCCCATCTGCAGTTGCTTTTGGCCCAATATTATATTTGATATCATCAGAGTCCCTAGTGGGAAACCTGCCCTGGATTTTCCTGTAAGGGTAGCACCTAGTATGACCTTTCCCTTGTTTTACTGTTCTTCCTGGTTCTTCACAAGTGCAACACCCATTTTCCCCATTGTGCATGGTCATATGTAAAATATATGACTTGGCTTGAAGATCGACAATCCCCAAAAATATACCAAGTTTAATGGTGATTATATTATCTCCCACGCTTACAGGAATCCCCTCATGGTACAAACTATAGTGTGTGTGCGGATGACGTCACAAAATTACTGGCGGCCATGTTGGAGGACTTACGTAATCAAAATGGCGACTGAAACAACAGGGATTGAGCCTCTGATGCTCTCAAATTATAGCGAAAATCTTGAAGGCAAGGTAAAATATAGGTATCTCGATAAAATTTCTGAGATTGGTATAGATCCGCTTCTCATCCCAGCTAAAACGTTGAGCGAGAAATGCCTTCCACCAGTTGAATTCATGGATTTAAAACTTACTTTCGTATCTTGTGCTCGATACTAGATTTATTCCAACGCACAATTTAAAGCTTACAGAAGCCTTCAAGCTTACAACCAGATGGTTAGTGGCTTCATTTCCAGTGTCCTTGGATGTATGATTAACAAGAGGTTTGTGGTGTTGGCCAAATTAAGACATTCGCAGAGACTGAATGAACCACTAGTGCAACTGTGGATTATAACAAACGAATAAGGTACTGTGATGTCAGCACATTGTGCAGGGTGTATGGCTGGCCTGGGTGAGTGTTGCTCACATATAGCAAGTGTACTATTCTATCTTGAAGTTGTCACCAGACAAAACGTAAGGTTAGCGTGTACGCAGGTTAAGTGTGGCTGGATTTTGCCAAGTTATGTTGAAAAGGCTGATTACGCCAGAGTTAATGACATCAACTTTTCCTCAGCAAGAAAACTGAAGGCAGCCTGGAGAAGTCTTTAAACGATCTTAGTTTGTGCGGCAAGAATGATAACAGTGATCAATCCTCTACAGGGATAAAAGAATCACCTACAGTACAGGGGTCAGTGCAGCAACCAACTAAGGATGAACTTGAACAGTTGTACAGTTCTCTCAATGAATGCAAAGTCAAACCTGTTTGTCTAAGTTTAGTAGGAACATATGCAGATGAATTTATTTCAAAACGAGAGGGATACCATCTATCCGAGATTTATTTGATGAGAAATACATAAACCTTAATTATACTGAGCTACTAGAACAGTGCTACAAAGTTGAAATAAGCCTCACAAATGAGCGAATAGAAATGATCGAGAAAGAAAACATAAACCAAGCAAAAAGCAGTGCTTTCTATCATCACAGGGCTAGACGAATTGGTGCATCTCAATGGCATGCAGCATGTCACACTGATCCTGCACAGCCATCACAATCTCTTATCAAAACAATTTGTTACCCCGACGTGTTTAACTTCCCTTCTGCAGCTACAAGGCATGGCTGCAAACATGAAGAGTTGGCAACAGTGGCAATCGCTGAATATGAAAAGCAGATGAAGGCAAAACATAACAACTTTAAAGCAGTCAAGTGTGGTACATTCATAAACAAAGATTACCCATTTTTGCATGCCACTCCCGATTTCATTTGTTCCTATGACTGTTGTGGCCTTGGGTTGGGTGAGGTTAAGTGTTCCTACTGCATTGATGCGAAAGAGTTTGACTCTTATGTCAAACGTGGCAATGTTTACAGTGATCTTGAGAGTTTTAAAATTTTCAACATGAATCTAAGTTTGTTGAAATTAGAAGATGGTTAAAATACCTTACAGCAATATTTCTGATATCTGATAAAATAAGGGACAATGTCAATCAGGACATTATAGCATTGCATTAATGTTATGACCCTAGAATTATGAGCATTATCAATTATTTTTTTCAATAAGTGTACCAAATTGAAATGCAAAGCCATGTTTAGTTCACTTACAAAGAGTGAGTTTTAGTCAAATGGTATGATTGGAGGGCACAGATTCACTAATGCAGAACATACCCTGATGATTCTATCAATCAAAGGGGTTTCCTTCTCTTCTTTTTTCCTGCATGTGAGGTAATCTGTAGGTAATGTACTTTGCAAAATAGTGTATTTTTGTCTCAAAACTCCAATCACCCTTTCCACGTGTATTCGTACGTTTGCAATTTTTCTTGTCTTCTCCACATCGATTGGATCTAACTGACTTTTCCCTTTGGTAAAAGCAGGGATATTTAAGCTTGCCTGGTAGTACCATACGCTTTCATGGACAGTGAACCCTCTGTCTGCAAGAACTAAGTCTCCAGGCAACAAGTTTGTAAGGAAACCAGAGTTTTCAGTTACAAACTTATCTGATGCCCTACCACCCCATGCTTTACTGACAAATGAAATTGATCCTTGGGGGGTAATGCCAATGAGCACCTTAACGGTGTTGTGGTGCTTATTATTAGAAAATGTTTGTGCCCTTGCCAGCAAATTGGTAGGCCTGTCAATGAAAATCTCAAAACAGTCGATAATCACAGTTGTTCTTAGACCAAATGCATCTATGAAACATTTCGGCATGGTTTTCTGAAGGTCTTTGCGCTCAGGCCACACTATCAAAGGGGACAAGCGAATATCCATTACCTCGATCCATGAATTGAAGACTCTTGAAACAACAAATCGAGATACAGCAAACCGATAGGCGAGATCCTGGAGAGGTACGTTTAGCCGTAATTTCATAAGGACCATAATAAATTCTTGAAACTTGCTTAAGCGAGCACGGGAGAATTGCCTAGTTGCGTGAGGAGCAACAAAGGAAAATGTTTTTATCAAAATCTCGTATGAAGGCAATCCAGTGTAAAATTTGACCTTGTCATCATCATTACAAAAATACTCTTCATCATAAACTTGTCCTGGCGCCCCCTGCCGACCAGCTAGACAGGCAGATTCGTCTGTATTTGTGGCAACATGTTTTAATTTTAACTCTCTCATATCAGCTGTAACATCTTCGATGTCATCAATTAACGCTTCAACTGGCTCGCTAGCCTCCTCCAGTTTCATAACTTTCACTTTTTCCTTTTCTTCTCTTTCGGCTTTACGTTTTCTGCGCTCCTTGATTCTGGCACTACGCTCCAGATTAGCTTGTGATTTTGCTGTTTCGTCGATTGATTTTTTCTCGTGACCAAGGTGCACAGTTGGGATCCAATCGGGATTGAATCTATCCCAAAGTTGGGCTGCTCTGCCACTGATAAAATGTTTCCCACAAACTCTGTCGTTTTCTAAAATCTTTTCTGTCAAGTCATCTCTGCTGATTGCCGCTAACCAAAGAGTACGTCTTTCTGATGACAATCTTTCCGTTTGTTCTCCTTGGTTTGTTAAAACTTTCGGAACACGGCAAAACGCTACATTCGGACACTTGTCGCTTTTGTTCCCACAACCAACAATTAAACAAAACGACGGCATTATATCAACAAGACCAATTCACACTCTAGTTTGATCGTTCGAAGGCTGCTTGCACTGAAACGCGCGTGGATCAAGGCAATTTTTCTCATAGAAACCATTTAAATTCGAATAAAAAAATTCAGGCAGACAAATTGTAGCGTGCAATCAATGAACCGAGACAAATCGCGCAGAGATACGCCGTGAGACTGGTAGATTTTACAATTTTTTGTCATGACTTCTTCACTCGTAGTCATGTCGAAAAATGAAAATGATCCCAATTTATAAGAAACTGTTGCACTAAAACCAATTTTTATTAGTTTCACCGATTTTCAACACCGGGATCATGTTTTCAAATTTAAAAGTAATCGGGCCGACAAAACAAAGTGAGCGGAATAATCGGTTTTAGAAATTGAAAAAAATAGGGCTCAAAAAATCGATATAAAGGGGCTTTGTGGTTGAAATATACCTTAAATGACAAAAGGGCACTGTAAATTAGCTACCTTTCCGATTTTAATTCACAAGGAAGGAAAGGAAAATGCGAGGTATATCTTGAAAGCACTTGCGATGCCCGCATTCTGAATGGTAAACACAGGGAAAACCCATCAAAGTGGTCCTCCAACATGGCGGACGGTAAATCAAGGGTCACGTGTCCGCACACACACTATACATCTCCTCTCCAAATTTATTCATGTATTGTAAGAAGGGTGGAGACCCCTTGCCTTGCCAAATCCCAACCAACACCATATTTTCTCTTGAAAACCGCTGTCTGAGGGGGATTTCATTAATTGCTAAAAAAATTGGCCATAGTTTAACATGTGCAGATTTGTATAATGGTATACCATCAGTATTGAACATTCCACTTATACAATTTTCATTTGCAAGAAACTGACCATCATCCAACAAAAGACGGTAATACTTCCCATCTGTTATATCTGTAAGAGTTGAACTATTGGAAGTTTTTGCTGTCTTTGCTTTTTTTTTCACATCAAAAATTTTCACAAGTAATCCATCCTGCTCCAAAAGATATCTTAATTGTGATTTGATATCAGCAAGCACAAAAAACTGGCGTGGTAAACGATTAGGCTTTGTCTGAGCAGCTAAACCTCCCCTGTACCTAAGACCTGAACATTCTGGCGTTTCACAAGAAAAGCTATCCAGGTTTGGGGGGAAAACATTGTGACAAACAGAACAGTAATGGCACATTTTGCAATTAACCTTATCAATTACTTGAAATAACTCATCACACTTCATACCTCCTAATTCTGAAGAACCTGGGCAAATTACTTTAATGAGGTCTAACAAATCATTACCAGCTACCCCAGTTAAATTGTGTCTTAAAATAAATGCAATCACTGCTAAAGACTGTAACTGGAGTGCTGTAAATTTACAGTCCTGTTTATAGTTATTGCTCTCTATTTCTCCTTCCTCATTTCCATCGTCAGAAGCACTATCACTACTTTCACTTTCACTAGAGGAAGTATCAGACGAATCAGTACTCAAGTCTGTATCTGACTGAGAGTCACTCCATTCCAATTCACTTTCTTCTGAAGACTCATGATTTTGTAACTGTTCATTATGTTGCTCATTGTAACCTAGCACTACTCTAGACCCACCATTGGAAATATTCTCCAGTTCCTCCTCTGGCTCATGTTCATGTGAGTGTGAAATGGAGGCTTCTTCCTCATTGTCAGATTTCAATTCTTGATCAGTTGCCTTCATTCCAGCCAAATTGAAATCCACATTGCCTGTGGTAGGACTGAGAGGGCTCCTTTCTTCTTTGTCATCAGTGGACCTTCTGGCAAGGGATGCCTTCCAAAACAGTGTCCGTCTTGGAACTGGAATACTGGGATCATTCAGATATAGCTTCTTAACCCTCTTCAAGGGACCTACGAAAGTAACAACACATAAAATAACTTGTTCATGATTTCCGTTAAGAAACAAAGCTACGTAGATCAAGGTTCAGAAAGAACAAATAAATAAATATATGAAAATTTATATAAATAAATATATGAAAATACGCACTTATGGATAATTATGTAAATTTGAATGCATTTTAGAGTAAGTTATCTACTGCAATGCCACCTTGTTTTTGTTAACTGAAAACATGTAAGTCAACATTTTAAGAAAAACTGTTTCTGGTATTATAGTCAAGAATAAGAATGTTATTGTAACACCACTTTAGGCGATCTTTAATCAATAACCTACAGACTCTGTAAATCAAGATTATATTTCATATACACGGCCTGAGCTAAACCTTAAACGTTTGGACTTACTTCTATGATGTGCGCTGTGAAGATGTAGCAAAACTCGTTGCTTTGAGGACAAAATCCTTGAACATAATCGGCACTTGTACTTTTTGCGTTTAGAACAGGAGTCTACGACTTCACCAGTTTCAACTTCGAGGATTTCATACAAAACTTCCTTGGGTTGATACTCTGAACGCTCGGTGTCCATGACTGTCAATGTCTGCTCTCTTCAGAATAATGCACGAAACTTATATAACGTCTGATCCCACAATTCAAAACTTTCCAAGCTTCGTGTCAGCTCATTACAGCATAACTGTGTGTACATTTAAATTAAGGATGGAGACAGTATTGCATAAAAGTAATTACTTAAAGCAGCTTAAAGCAGTTACGTACATCACGTTACTAAATGTTGCGAAAGTTTCTTTCCAACCAAATTGCAAAACGAATAGCAGAAGCTACAGATTAAGCGCCTTTAAGCTCAACATTTCTATCATGTCATGCGATCAGTTACGGAACGTGATACTGTTGAGACATCGTCGATCGTCGTCGAATTCACGTCGATTTCATTCCAACTAGATACATGATGTAGTTTATACAAACCTTTATTGGCTTCCTTATATTAAGAAAAAATGATTACAGAGAAACTCGAAATATATAAAACATCAAATAAAGTGTACTTATCTTTTCAGTGTACCATATTTGTGAGTATACTTTTTCAAACTGGCTGTTCGCCTTCAGCCGCCATTTGCTATGGTCTGCTTTGTGGCCTCGCCTTTAAGTCTCGTTTTCGTTCAAATTCCGCGCGGGCTCAAGATTTTCGTAACGGATTGAGCGGGTTTTTTTTCTGTTCCTCGATCGAGATACGTAAATTTTTCTATAAAACCGGTTATTTTGAATTTTAGGAAGCATATGCATGGCGATGGTAATGTTGGAGTTGTCAATTTACATGGAAAAGGTAGGACAGTTGGAAAGTTATGTTCAAAAATTTTTCTCCTTCAAAATATGTTGCAATAGGCCATTTTACAATTGTGTGCTTAGTGACTTGGCCTTGGATTGGAAGCGAGGCTGGGGTTGACCTTGTTTTGATACAGACCTCACTGCTTTTCATATGTAAATGCAACTAGTTAGCATAAGAACAGCATGATCTACATATGAAAAGCAATGAGGTTTGTATCAAAACAAGGTCACCCCCAGCCTCACTTCCAATCCAATGCCAGGTCACTTAGCACACAACTGTAAAATGGCCTATTGGTTGGATTTATACAACTCAACGGCAACGGAGGATCAGCCGCTTATTTTGACGATTGAAGGTCATCGACAATACAGGCATGTAACACTCTATTATTTACATTCAAGTGTTTTATTTTAAGCTTATTGTAATGACGAGTAGTAGTTTTAGAACCTTCCAGTTAACTTGCGACATTGAAGCTTGTTTCAACAGACTAGCCACGTACAAGCAAAGGTCGAATGACAGACAACACTATTAACAACTGAAATACGAAATTCCATTCATCTATCAATCAAACTTACAACAAAGTAATTCAGTTGTATTACTCAATTGCTTAAACCTGGATGACCAGCTTGTAATCATGACACAGCACGTTTAAGCTGTATACAGCTATATGTTTGCAGCTATATAAATTTGGCGCATTCACTCGATGGTCCCACATTTTAATCTTCATTTCTGAAATTTGACCTATTTGGATTTAACTTAAAAAAAAAAATTTCCGATCTTACAATGGCATTTGCTCTTGTTGAGTGGAAAGGCGATCCGAAGCCCGATTGTTGGCAAGTTATTAAAACGAGCCAGATCCAGGGAAGCCGTGATGGCATCAAGGAAGGGAATGTAGTTGATGCTCTTTGGAAACGGGACGAAGACACCAGCGTTGCTGAGATTCTAAAATTGAGTGGTAGGTGCAAATATTTAAATATGAGTTTAAACAATACAATGTACTTGTTTATAACTCATGTACAAGTAAAACTGATCATGATGTTTGCTTTTTTTTTTTTTTTTCAGACAATAAATCGTATTTAAATTCCATTCGAGAAAACGAATTTGCAAAACCCTGGAGAGAGCAACTTCCAGCCAAGAGAGTCTCTGTGCCCAAAAAAATCCACAATGGGGACAATTTGACAAATGAGGAACATGCAAGTGAAAAGTCTACTCCAGGTAATACATGTAGTACTGATTCAAAAGAATGTCAATGTAAAACAATATTTGCAAATAATAAACCTGCACTTGAACCAGAAGTTGCCGTGATGGTCTCCTATGCATGCCTTGAACCAAAATTAATATGTTTATGGGAAGTTTTATTGACAATTTTTAGTAGGAGAGGGGGGGGGGGGGGGGTGAGGTGCCCTTTAAGGAAACTAACCACAGGTTTCTGAGTAAGTTGTCATTTAGAAATTTTCTCTACTTGTATTTACAACGTACAGTTTGGCTGTTTGTTGTTTGTTTCCTTCCTTGTATTGAAAAATGCAAGTGTCTCAAGGAGAGCCAGTAATAAATGTAGTTAGACACGTATAATAAAGCATTTATGGTTATGACTTTTTTTAATCGTACTGACTCATTTTGTAGATTCTTCTCAAACAAACAAAAGAAAAACACCACCAGCATCACAAAAAGCAACAAAAAAACAAAAGAGAGGTAAATACAGTGTCTTCTTTTTAACATCCAAATAACAGCTAAAAAGAAATATTCATCAATAAATTAGTTAAAATACTGTATTATTTTCTAACTACAGTAAAAACAAGAGCAATTTTTAATTGGATAAAGTTTCCAATCACTTAAAAAGAAAAATCTTACATTCTTGTATAGTGCATGTGCTGTATCAAAGATTTTATTTAGGACAGTGCTTATACTTTTGTTATTGCGCATACAGTCTGCGCATCTTGAAATACTCTGGTTTCCTATGGGAGGAGCCTACTGATACAGGGATACTTTTGTGCAGTTTAAAACTATGTGGAAAAAGCAGAACTTAGCAAGTGGTCTCTCTCCAAAAAGTAAATTTAGGGTATCCTTATATTTTTTAGAGATAAAAAGCTTCAATTTGAAAAAACAACAACAACACTATTACCATATTGCTTTGTATTTTGTTGTTTTAGAATATAATTTTATTGTTGCTTAGGCCCAGTTCAGACGCTGAACTTTTCATGAGCCGAACCTAATACCTCGAATTAAGTACATGAAAAGTTCGGCATCTGTGAGAACGGTTGCTTTAATTTGGAATGGCTCAGCCACTCTTCCCGCCTGGCCCAGCCGGGAATTTCGGCTTTGGAACAGCTGTGATTCAGACGCCCAACTTTTCATGAGTCGAACCTAATGCATAAATTATTATAGTATATTAAGTTGGGCTTATTAAGTTTGGCATCTGAATCAAAAGGGGGGATTTTCTTGATTTGGGCTGACATTTATTTGAATTAAGTTTGGCTCATTAAAAGTTCAGCATCTGAACCTATCTTTAAAAAAAATGTGTGATTACTCTCCATTTTTTTTGGGCATTTAAATAACCCTTTCTAAGAATTCTGCCTTCCCCAAATACCGGTTAAGTCATGAACCACACAAAAATACTTCTTTATTAGCAGGCACCATCCTTAATTATGTAATAAAACTTTCTGCTTGCTCTACATTGTAGTTCTCATTGTTTCGATTGTTTAGGTGCTACATGCAACTTACACAGGCTAAAGTTTTTTTTTAACTTATCTGGTGATTTCATTCTTTCCTTATTAGACAAAAGTGCTAAGGGAAATGCAGCTTCTGGTTCACAGGATGATGATATTGATCAACCTCAACCTGTAAGTATATTACTTCCACAAATATCAACAAAAATTGTTACCAGCAATAATATTGATGTTAAATCACTGAATGTATGTAATGAAATAATAATTTTTGTATTATTTAACTGACAATAATGTTTCTAATCAACACTACATTGGTGTCTTTCTCTTATGCAGGCAAGCTTGGTTTCCAAATCTGCAGCAGAAAGGGTGAGGGGCAGTTTGAAAACATTAGTCACAATTTAAGAAATGCCATAAAAAGTTGCAGACCTGCATTAGTTAATTGATTAATATATTATATTGAAATTACATTTGATAACTATTATTTTTAGGTTTTGGCTAAAAAAATGTTGCAAAGGCATCGAGGTGAGCCACATGAAGAAAATCCCACCAACACAGCTTCAAGTGCTGCCTCTACATCTGTGGCTGGTGAGCTACCATTTTATTTGCTCAAACTTATTTTGTTTGATTAGTCTTGCATGTACATGTCAAATGAATGTAAGTTTACGTCTAGTGAACCCAAAAGTAGCAAGGATCATAACTTTCCTGTAAGGAGAAGTCTGTGGGTGTTCCAACATTAACATTGTTTAACCATTACACATGCAATTATTTTAATTTCTCTTTTCAGGCACCAGTAGTACTGGGGATGTATCATTAGATGATTACATGCCATGCACCGATGATAGTGATGGTGACAGCACATGTAAAACAAGTATGTAGCCTTTTCTTTTTATAACAAAATAGAATAAGTTAAACATGCCTATAGATGCACATTACATTTTTTAAACTTGTGTCACCTTAAATACATGCACAAGCAGTCGATGATTTCTTATAATTAAAGGCGATAAAAATTAATTCCAAGCAATTGGTAAAAGCAGCACAGTCAGTGTTAATTTGCTGCTGACTTCACCAGCTGTCAGTTTTGCTGGTCCATTTTGCCTTATTTACTACGCTGACACTCACTTAAGTTATCTTCCTTTCATATTAGGCATTTGCAAGCAATCCCAGAACATGACACAGGTGAGGCTTACATGTACATATTATGGTTTATCTTTCCCAATTGTAAATTCTCTTTCTGAGTGTTTAGCCATTTAGCAATTACATGTACTAGGTATTTAAGACTATTGTACAAATTGTGTTGAACTATCATTATTGTTTTATAATTATTGTCTTTTCACATTATTTTGCCTACAGCCATTACACTTGTTCACATGTCCTGGGTTTAAATTGATGCCCTTTTTGTTGATAGAACTTTAACTGTTTTGACTTGAAAGTGATTATCTTTTAAACCCGCTGTTTAAATGTTGGTTACGTTAGACTTTTATCTTGTTGCACTTTTCTTATGTTTAGTGATTGAAGGACTTGAAAGTTATATAATATTAGTGAGAAAATTAATTTTATAGTTTGACATCAAGCTGTGCAGGTGTAATGATATGCTAGGTGTTGTTATATTCTGGCCAATAATAATTATTTTAAAACACCGTGGAACCTCAACAAAGTGCAAAGGGACTAGAAAATTTGGCTCATACATTTTAAACGACCAGGCCAGGCTGGAGAACATTGCTTGTTGTACCAAAGAATTTATTTTTAACATCAGGTTTATTAAATCAAAGTTCCACCTGTACAGCCAAAAATTAAGTACTTGAACGGATTAATTGACCATCTCCATTCTTACCACTTTAATATAACAGTACATGTACATGTATGTTTTTCTTCCAGGACTGTTGCAAGAGTTGTGAGGCAGAGTTCACAGAATTGAAGGAATCAATTGCCAATATAACAGATGAGTTGGCCACCATAAAAAGAAAGATAAGGAAGCTTAAGAGAAATCAGCCTGCTGAACTGGACCCACAGGTTTCTCAGTCGACAGAGTTAGAAAAGGAATGTCGATCTTTAGTTGGGAACTCAACTTCCCTTTTCAACACTGTAAGCATCCTCCTGTGGAAGTTGTTTACAGTAGATGAAATTTTAGCACACTCAGTCTCTGGTAAGGCACCAAATTCTAAAACTATTGCAAAGCCTAAGTTTGATGGGGCAAGGCTAGACCTCCTTAGGAGTCTTTGCCTTGAGGTACACAAAGAGGCAAATTTCACTCAAATAACAGCAAAAATACAAGCTGTTCAAAAAGCTGTTAAAAGAGAGAAGGGTGAATGAGACTTATTGAGTTGGTTAGTGTTTATTACTTAATGTGCTCTAGTGATGTGAAAAATAATTTATGCCTGTTGGAAAGGCCTGTCAAAGAGAACAAGAATCAGGCTTTTTTTTTTTTTTTTTTAATGTAGACCTGAAAATGAAATTGTTGCCATTATTATGTGATCTACCTTTGCACTGAAACTAGTTGTGAAATCATCAAGTTTTGAACAAAAACTTGAATATCTCTGGAACAAGAGAAGATATTTCAGAAATGAAAAATAATACCATTATTTGTCATAGTTCAAAAGGCCTTTCAAATAAGCATAATTTATGGTTACTTCATGGTCACTTAAAACAACAAAAGTTTTACTTAGGAGTCTGGCTTTGATACAGTGTAAATGTCAACTTTGGTGTAGGCTTGATCACCTGTGTGCAGATATGTACATCTAAGGTAAAGGACTGTGGTACAGTGTAATTAGCTCATTTCAATTGTATTTGACTAAAGTGTTGGATTATGGCAAAATTGTGAAAATCAGGAAGTTTATGAGATGGTTGCTGGTTTGGCAAGCGATTTTAGTCAGTGGTTTGATAACTGAAAGAGTATAGTCTAAACAGTGTACATATATTCCTTGCTTATACTGTCAGCAATTTTGTTCTGGCCAAAAATGAAATTGCTAAATGATTCGTCTTGAATGTTGCACTTTGTGCCTCTACATTGAAAGACATCATGTCAGATAGTGCTTACCATTATTTTCTTTTCACAACGTGGTGCTTTAAATACATTTGTACAGTTTTTCCCCAAAAGGCAGGCTTATTTCAAACTACACTGTTCATGCTTGAAAGTCATTAAAATGTATGCCTACTGACAAGCTTTACTTGAAATGCCTTTAAAAGTTAATCACTTCTTGGCTAAAACACTGCTCAAGTTGTAATGTTGTGAAATATGACTTATTACAGTGGTGCTGGTTGGTTGAGAGTTCAGTTACGTTACATAATGTAAATTGAATCGGAAAAGTTTTTGGGATTCAATAGAATTTATTGCACTACATATTTTAATATTTGCAACAGTCCTGGTAATACTTGTAACTTGACTGTACATATATGAACTTAACTTCAACTTTATTCATTAAAAAAGTTAAGATTCAGATGATGTATTCTGCAAGTGGAATATATAAAATGTCTTGTAATGCCATGGCAACTTATAAGTCACTGACAGTTTTCTTTTGACCTACGTGGCATAGAAATTTAATGAGCATTGGTCAACCGTGTAATATGGGCTGCAATGTAATAATAAATTTTAATAAACCTAAACCTTGTTTACTTATTTGCTATTCAATATGTCATTATCGCAGTCTTTCACACCTTGGTCAATACAGAAAGTACAATTGAAGGGGTGCCTGGAAAAAAGCCTTAAGTGACTTCTGATAAATAGCTAGATTCTCCTTCCAAATTTCAGTGTATTCGCTTGTGAAACAAAAGGAGAATTTGACCTTACATCTAAAGTCACTTAGGGCATTATTCCACTCCTTCAATTTTGGTCCATATCTTCTTCAGACCATGGTAAACTGTGTTAATACATGGTCCATATCAATGTCAGACCATGGTCAACCATGTTAACACATGGTCCTTATTTATGTCAGACCATGGTCAACCATGTTAATACATGGTCCTTATGTATGTCAGACCGTGGTCAACCATGTTAATACATGGTCCTTATTTATGTCAGACCATGGTCAACCATGTTAATACATGGTCCTTATCAATGTCAGACCATGGACAGCCATGTTAATACATGGTCCTTATCAATGTCAGACCATGGTCAATCATGTTAATACATGGTCCTTATCAATGTCGGACCATGGTCAACCATGTTAATACATGTATAACGTTTTAAATTGTTTCCATTTTTGGCCATGTTTGACCATTGTTTAACATGTTTATTGACCATGTTCAACCATGGTCGGCTCTCGTTTATATTGTCCCATTTCTACAATCATTTTGACCATGGTCGACCATGGTCAACCTTAGTGCAATTTAACGTTCATGGTTGACCATGGCCAGACCATGGTCACACCATTGCCAAACCATGGTTGACCATGGTTGTGGACCGTGATCAACCATGGTAAAACCATGGTAGAACATGGTCTGTCCATGGTCCTGTTGCAGGGGAAGAGGTGCTTAATTGTTACTTGCATGGGTTCGGCGATGCCAGTAACAAAGCTTACTGCGCTGTTGTGTACTTGGTATACAACACGCCAGTAGGGGTTTTCGTGAGAATGTTGACCTCAAGGTCACGGGTAGCACCTCTGAAAGCGTTAAGAGTAAATGTCTGTAAAAACCAAAGAAATCCCGGACACAGCTCAAAATTCGAATTCGCTCATACTTTGTAGATTGATAGGCCCTAGTACCACACTTATGAAAAGGACATCCATTTAACCAAATAACCACTCGTTTACGAGAAACGAATTTTAAATTATCAACGGCATTTTTGGTCAACAAAGCCTCAAATAATGTCAACATTCATTAAGCTACCGAATCAAGCAATCGTAACTTTTGAATCTCTTACACGCAAATCCTATTCATTAAATGCTTTTTTAGTTCTCTGACTTGTAACATAGCCAGGCAACTCTTCTTATAAATATTTAACGATTTTTTTTTAAGGAATGCCAACGGCTTCTCTTAAAGGCTTTGTTAGGACCTCCAACAAACTAGCCATAACTACCTGTGGTACTCAAAAAATCTCACCGAAAAACCTTCCGGGGGTACAATTTATGATAGTTTTCAGTTTCTATCGCTTCAATTTCTTGGGATCTTTCGTACGTTAAGAAAAAAAACATTTCTAAACTGAGCATATTTTCACTATCCGCCATTTTGAAATGAACAACAAACACACTTGAATTGTTTATAAAACTTACATTGTTTTATTCAAATAAGCCGCTTGAAACATCTATTTGTACGAAGTATCAACTGCGGTAAATCCCTTTTATGTTCTTTTTTGTGAATTGAAATCATAACCTAAAGTGTAGCAAGTTAACATAACAAAATCGCGTCTGGCAATGGGTTTGCATAATTTCTACATTTTTGCCGACGTGACTCACCTCATTCCTGTCACTGACCTTCAACAAACTTGATTTCTTTGCCGTTATTTTCTTAGTTCTCGGTTTAATCTTACGTTCCCTACTATACAAGCCAAGCTACAAACCATTGTGAATCTTTCACCGCGAGCTCAGCCGTTCCAACCAGAAATTTGTGCAGTATTTTCGTCTATTTCGAATACAGTTTTACAGAAATTCACGTGATCAACACGGAACGTCACTTTGTGTTACTTTGCGTCACGCTCACGCAACTTCCAATACCCCTTCTTTGGCAAAACTCGCTTACGCGAACCTTGAGACTGGAAAAGGTCAAAACTGGCAAACATATTTTATAACTTAAGCTAAGCGAAAAAAGACAATAAACTTCTTGTCGCTATTTGTCTAGGAAGACGTGAATTAACTCAACGGGAACTCCAACCAATAAACCGGCAAATGGGTGGCTTACTGCAGTACACATTTGTTTTACGAACTTAAAAAAGATTGAATAAAAGTCAAGGCTTTTCAAAGCACTTTCAGGCTAAGGTTGACTAAAAATAGAAAATGAATAAATGTTTTTAAGTTGACTGTGATCAGCTTGTACCATATAACTGGGCTTTCATATACCTTATGCAAAAATGACTGACATTTTAACATTCCCGTTTGTTGCATTCACTAGCCTCGTTCAAGGTAAAATACTCTTTTGATTTTTAAACTCAATAACGAAGCTAGTGAGGCTAATTTGAATGCAAACAAAAGGATATTAAAATGTCAGTCATTTTTGCATAGGGTCTCTGCCCCCACCCACCCATTTTCTTTAAAATGAAACTCACGGTCGCGCGCGACAAGACAGTTACCGTTTCGCAGGACTTTCGCGCGCGGGGCAAACTCCCGCACAGCGTCTTCTATTTGTCGCTCAAAAATTGTGACTGAAAAAGAAAAAGAATTTATTTTAGCCCAGATTCTAGCGGAGGTAGAGAGTCTGGCCCTTCGATCTTCGTCCTTAACCTATTGCAAACACTTTCATTATATCCAATTCTGATCAAACGAGGACTGCATGAAGTGCACCAACCACACAAAAACTAAACACCTTAGGGGTTCGTCAAAATAAACAATTCTATATGAAAACGTATTCTGGCAGACTCTTGTCTTCCCTAACACTCCTTTATTAATGCCAAATTTTTGGCAACTTTAGCTTATGTTGCACTGTCCAATTGCAGCTTACAATGTGAGATTTGGGAAGGTTATAATAATAATAATAATAATAATAATAATAATAATAATAATAATAATAATAAATAATAATAATAATAATAATAATAATAATAATAATAATAATACAGTCAACTCTCTCATAGCGACCACTTCTCATAAGCGACCACCCTCCGTAAGCGACCACCTTGTAATCAACGGTTTTGTTTCTCAGTTAAATACTGTTTCAAGAGCTGTCTCGTAAGCGACCACCACTCAAATTTCTTAAGGGACCGCGACCACTTTTTAGGCCAGAAATTACACATTCTTTTGTTTTCTGTTTCCGGTAAGCGACCACACAACATAATCACGTATGATCGCATGTAAATCATTACTCAGAAGTGACAAAAGTTCAATTTTGATGACGCTTCCCCGTACTGCTGACAGATAATGACAGTTTACAGACAGAGAAGATGGCTACAATTAGATCTTTAGGTAAACGGGAATTGTTGCAGTGATCTGTTCCAAAATGAACCATGAACCATGTTATACAAAGTTTCATAAGAAGAATGAATAAATGTGAAAAAATCAAATAAATAAGTTTCTATTTGCCTGATTTTAGCTGCTAAGGTAACATTTTTTTGTAGTTAATTAATCAATCCAGTATTAGGCTTAGTTTGTTGATCTTTCCCGTAAGCGACCACCTCCCGTAAGCGAACACTTTGTCGTGCACCAAGGGTGGTCGCTTACAAGAGAGTTGACTGTAATAATAATAATAATAATAATAATAATAATAATAATAATAATAATAATAATAATAATAATAATTATTATTATTATAATTTTGGCAGGTGTCATTTACGTGCACATGACCTTTCCCCAACAAGCTGGGTAAGCAGATCAATGAACGGTAAGTTCCATCCACATTTAATCCCAGATTCTCACAAAGCTCCCTCAACATTTTAACTGGAAAATTTGGCAACTTCTTCTCGCTCGCCAAGCTGCATGACTTTATCGATCGCCAACCTAATCTTGACATTCCCGAACCGACTGAGATCAGGGTACGAGATTACCGCCAACCAATACCCAAACGTTCACGGTGCAAGGGACATATGGTCATTTCCTGGATGTTCGGCGGTGTTTGAAAACAGGCTGGCACTTCTTGCTAGTATGTGCTCGACTTCCGTTTCACAGCCACTAAATTTCAACAGTTTTTTGTGACCTTGCACGACACAAGAGGTAGGATCCCACACGACAGAATCCTACTTCTTGAATCACATCCACATTCGCCACCGACCAAAAGAGAGAAAGACATTTTCCTTCTTCTGACCAGACGTATCAGCTTTCGGTTAACAGCCGCATTTCGGAAACATGAAAGGAAAGAGTCGGCTCCGAAAGGTTGTTCATTTCAGTAAATATTCTAATAAGTTTTATTAAACTGAGAACCGGGTTTGCGAGATAACTGTCTTTGCTTCGAATTTGATGTAATGACGGCATTTATCCTTTCATGATATTTGTTTTTATTCCATTTCGAGTTTCGTTTCGACTGATTTGCTTTCTTCACTTTGCAAGAGACTCTTTAACCGAGGCACGTATTCAAACAATACTTGTCATTGCTACGGTTTCACGAGTGCCGTGGGCCACAGCACACCGTTTTGGACAGAACAGGTACATAATCATAGACATTATGCAGTTCAATACACTTTAAACTTATACTGCCGTCTTGAGGTAAATTGAAGGGGTAAAGTAATGACGGAAGGCCATGTGACGTGTACTGCGAGAAACGGCCCTTCGACAGGGGTAATTTGATACAAACAGGTAAGCTTATTTCAATCCATTTCTTTGTCGGATATGTGAAAATCTGTAGTAGTCCCGAAACATTTTATTCTTGGATATTTGAACCACCAAAAAAGGCAAATTTTGGACTGACGCTTTCGAAAAAAAAAAAAAAAACAAACAAACAAACTCAAATACATGCTCAGTCAGTGTCTGGTTCTCCAGGAGACCCATTCCAGCACGAAAAGCAGGAATCCGGAATCTGAAATCCGAAATCCAGAATCCAGAATCCGGTTCCAGCGGAAGCCTCAAGATTCAACAATTAGGTTGTACAAAGATTGTCTCCAGAAAACCTTAACATGGTTTCAAAATGAAGATATAGACTATCAAATTTCTTTTCTTTACTGTACGCTCGATCATTTTTAAATGTTCAAACCAAGAGACCAATCATTTTTCATTTGCGGGAAATAATGACTTAATTAGATTTTTTCTCTGGTGCCACGAATCGAAAAATATAACATTTGCGTTCACAATATTTTCAGACAATTTTTGTACAATCTAATTGATCAATCTTGAGGATTCCTCTGGATCCGGAGTGCAGTTTTCTGTTCCGTATTCCGGATTCCGGATTCCTGATTTTAGTGTTGCCCCTTAGTTTTCAAAATGGCGTCCGTCGGCAAATTTGTCAAATTAGCAAACTTCAATGAAGTCGTATCACACAACTAACCGACATCCCAAAAAAATGCCAGCATAACTTTTGACATCTATCCTTTATTTGTATCTGCAGTATAGTTTGAGGTCCTAGTTTGGAGTACCGACATGATTTTTAGGGAGTTATATTAAGGTACCTCAAAACTATTTGAAAAGACTATCGAAGGTGGCTTCAAGAAAAAACCCATGACCGTTGTTAAGGAAGAAAATAACCGCTTTTCTTATCACTGCTGAATTTTCTAGAGACCAGACTATAAAGTTCCAGCAAAGGAAGATTTACAGTGTATTTTTAACGAACACTAGAATGCTATGAATATTGTGAAATTTCGATCCAAATTAGCCTCAAAACCAACGCAAACGTTTTTATTAAATTACTCTTAAGGAAACGAATTTTAAAACGAACTAACCCTGTTTTGTTTAGTTTGGGTCAAAGGCCTCTCTATAGAAAAAGTATGAGCGAAATCAAATTTTGAGCTGTGTCCGCGATTTGACGATTATATTTGATGCTTAGGGACATTTACTCTTAACTATTCCCCGTCTAGAACTCATGTCCGCTAGAATTTTGGCGCAATTAATGAACACCGTGATGAAAGCATTAGAAACGGAAGTGAAGCTCAGCGGAACCAGATACTGGTTGGATAGCAAAACTGCTCTCTGCTGGATTCGAAACGGGGGGGAGTGGAAACAATTTGTCCGTCACAGGGTAAACGAAATTCTGAAGCTCACAAAGAAAGAAGACTGGAGATATTGCCCTGGTGAGCAGAACCCGGCAGATGTTGGTTCCAGAGGAGCGCTTGGATCGAAACTAAGAGATGACGAGCTGTGGTGGAACGGACCGCAATGGTTGTCAGAAGGAGAAGACAGGTGGCCACGCGTAGAGAGTGTCGTCAGCACACCAGAAAGTGAAGAAGAAGCTAAGAAGACTGCCAACGTGATGGTAGTAGACGTTCAGAACCAACCCAGTGTTGCAAATCTTGTTGACATCAATCGCCATGGAAGGCTAGAGAAGCTACTCAGAGTGACAGCATGGGTGTTCCGTTTTATCCGAAATTCGAGACCGAACCGAACCGAGACAGCTAGACGGAAGGGAAGACTGACACGAGAAGAATTAGTCGGGGCCGAAAGTGAATGGGTCAAAGCGGCGCAAGCTGACCTGAGAAGTAAGGGTAACTTCCAACAGCTAAAGACCGAGCTCGGCCTAGAAGAGAGTGCAGGAATTCTGAGATGTACCGGAAGACTCGTCAATTCAGATTTGGAGTTTGATGCGCGAAGACCAGTCATTCTCCCAAGGGATCACGCGTTAAGCATTATGCTCATAGAAGAGTGTCACAAGAAGGTGTTGCACAGTGGTGTGAGAGCAACGCTTGCGGAGTTGAGGTCGAGGTATTGGATCCCGAAGGGCAGACAGTGCGTGAAAAAGGTTTTGAGCAAATGCGTAATCTGCAAGAAACAAGAAGGGAAGGCTTACAGCGCGCCGCAGACCGCCGCATTGCCAGATTTTAGAGTAAGAGAAGCGCCAGCGTTTTCGAAAGTAGGCGTAGATTTTGCGGGTCCGCTCTATGTTAAGGCACAAGCTGGGGGAATGAGAAAGGCGTACATTGCATTGTTTTCCTGCTGCGTAACTAGAGCGATACATTTAGAATTAGTTGAAGACCTATCTTCCGAGGCCTTCAGACGAGAAGATTTTTAGCGAGACGAGGCACGCCGACATTGATCGTATCAGACAACGCGAAAACCTTCCAAGCGACCGAAAAAGCGCTTAACAATCTTTTTAGCCACCCAGAGGGAGCTCCGCACGCCGGAGGCGTGCGTGCGGAGCCCCATAGCTAAGGGACGGACCATTAGAAAAGTGATGGGGGGGGGGGGGGGTGGGGGATTTTCAGTTTGCAGGAATTTTTTTTTTCGCTCAGTGCTTGTGCAGGAATTTTTTTTTCGGTTGATACCCTCTGCACGAATTTTTTTTTTTTTTTTGTTGTTTTCCAGAAAAGAAAAACTTTAACTAAAGGATTTTTTAAAAAAGTTGTACTTTGTGGGCTTGGAATGATTACCTTTAACCCATAAGTGACATGGACAAATAAGTGTACTCTTAATTATACATAAGTCATTTTCTTAATACGTATGTGTATGTGTTAGCCATTTCTATAAACTGAATAACAGTGCCATCATGTAACGCCCCACCATTATAAAAATAAAATGTCAATAATCTATTTCAATAGCCCTTTTCACGGTTGAGTTTTTCATTTGCATTACAATGTTAATTATCCAACGTGGATGCGAGGCAATTTTGGGCTAAAACTACAAAATAGCCCGAAATTGCCTCACGTATATGTTAGATTTCATTGTAATACAAATGAGCCGTGAAAATACAAATAACCGTGAAAAGGCTATTCCAGGTTATCCAGATCTCTGTTTCTTCTTATACGTTTCAGTTATAGTCGCCCAACTATGTTCCCTAAATTAACTTTGAAGGACTGAATTTTATTAGAACATACTTTTGCCATTCTTTTTCGTTGTATCATATATAATTGTATAAAGCAATTCCAGAGTACCGATTGCCTTAGCTGCCATGGTCTATGAACTATTGTACATGCTCCGCAAAAATGGCCAACGTATGCCCCAGCAAGAAAAAAAGTGCGAGCCAGATTAAGCAACATTTCGTGTTTGCTTTTAATAAAACTATTACTATAGAGCACTTGTGCGGATGTTAGATATAATGAGATGATTGTGCACCTCAAAAACTATCTAACATCTCATCTCAAACCCACGCTCTAAGAAATTTTTATAATAATATGTTGCAATTTTATATTGTGCATGTGCATGTACATTTTAATTAACTTTATATTTTATTAAGCTTGTTAAAAAAATGTATGTTATATGATAATTGACATGATATGATTTGATATGTTATAAAATTAAGAGAATATTATAATTGTCTTCTTTAATTTAGTTAATCACTTATTATCACGTGTAGCTGCCTGAAAACTCGAAACGTACATGTGGCATGCATGGTCATGGTGAATAAAACCATCGGTTCGTTTTCTTCTTATAAGATTAAAGGTTCTTCGCAAAAGAACTGGTTATTCTTCTCAAAAGATTTCTGGTCATGACTATTCTTCCCAGAAGATTTGCATGTAATCTATTCTTGCTTGAAGAATTCATTCTCGTCGCAAGAATTCTCATTCTTTTAACAAGAATAGCATTCTACTCTATTCTTCTGATAAGAATTACGTTTCTTGAGCGAAGAACATTTGAAAAAGGCAAATTAAGAGTGCCATGAGACAATATCTAAAAATTACAGCATAATGGTCAAAACTAAACAAAAACAACGAAATTAGTGTCTAAGTAGTATACACAGCAACTGATGAGATTCCAAGGATTCTAACGGCTCAGAATGATCAGTAAGAAACCCTCCATTCAGTATATATGAGAATTCCCCCTCACGATCAAGATAAACACCATTAAGCAGAGCGGTAGCATCACGTTTTGATCAAAAGGGAAGAATCTCTTATACAAAAGGAAAATCGCTTAAAGACATGCTTGTAAAAGCAAAACTGAAAAGGCTTTTATCAAAACAACGGACACACAGTGGGAGACACCAGACAGTTGGAGTCGGTCCCGACGATGTGCGTCTTTAATAGAAAGGGTTCACCGTACTATATTCAAAGCAAATTTGTCCTACATCCTGATTTTTGCAGTAAAAGCTTTAAACATAAATTATTTTAAAACTATGTCGATTATTGACCGCCTTAATCCTTCAGTAAACAGCAAGTCATTCACAAGATACAAGGTACTTTCGATCACCAGATCACAAAGCACTTTGTGCGGTTTTAATTTGCCTACAGGGCACTTTGTGGTATTGACAATGAGCCACAAAGCATTTTGTGGTGAATAAAGTGAACACTTGCCCTTCAATCTAGATGCTCCTACAAGCGTTTAACAGGACTTCTTGAAAATGACTCAGTTTTTTAAATTTTGTAACCATAAAGCACTCTGTGGCCCAACGAATAAAACTACAAAGCGCTTTATGGATAAGCAGATATGCTGGAAGCGTTTTACTGACAAAATCGTTTTTCTTCAAAACTAATTGACCTATTGCTCGTGATTATTGGGTTTACTACCAGTTACAAACACAAAACAAAATACTGAGTTGTAGTAAGGGTAAATTCCAGCCACGACACAAAATGTGGGGTTGGTTTGTTGTTCATACAAAACAAACTTCCACAAAAAAATTTAGATTTTCAAAACATTAAAAAGGCCATTTTGGGGCATTCTGGAAGAAATTTTCTGTCATTAAAACACTAAAAGGTATTTTCTATAATAATTCCTTAATCTCCTTCTGCAAGAATTTTTTTTCTTCCCTCTCGGCTTGCAAGAATTTTTTTTTCGGGCATTTTGGCTTGCACGAATTTTTTTTTTGTATTTTCCCCACCCCCCCCCCCCCCCCCATCACTTTTCTAATGGTCCGTCCCTAAGAGAATTTGGTAACCCGTGAATGCGAGAAATTTTGGTTTGGTTATGACGTCACTTTTGTCCATCCATACGACCGTACGCCCGTACGCCCGTACGCAGCCACAGGAAAACTTAGGTGTGTGAACCCGTGCTGCGACCCGCGTTTGTTTGGCTGGAAGTTGCATCGCCAACTGCTTTAATTAAGAAAACAAAAAGTTCTTTTGAAGAGAACAAAATACAAAGTCAATTTATGTGACCGACAGCGGGAGAAACAGCAAGACGTCTAGCGGCGGGAGAAACAAATCGACTGGCAGAATCTTGAAGTGAAACCATTTTACTCCGATCCTTCGTGACGAAACTTGGATTTTTGCTCTTTACGTGAAACGTTTCGCTCACTTGATGTTGTAAAACAAACGAAAAAAGTTAGCTATAGAATAAATAGGACTTGTTATTGTCCGGAGAGGCGAGTATATTCATGTAATTTTGTTGACAAAACTTTGCTGGTTTGCTGTCTTGCAAGATCTTGATTTCTTGCCCCTGATTTCTTGCAGTGTTAACACGCCGTTTAATTTAAGCTGAAGCTGCTAAATACCGCTAACTTCAGAGGAGTCTTTTGAGATCATTTTTTTCGTTCCATGTTGATTAATTCCTTGGGAGTTTTATTTTCTAATGGGGTGATTTTCCGCCTTTTCTCGCTTTAGAATTTGGGGTGATTTTCCGCCATTCCCCATTTCGCCGTTCCACCCTT
Organism: Pavona decussata; assembly: GCF_977016875.1. NCBI lineage: Eukaryota > Metazoa > Cnidaria > Anthozoa > Scleractinia > Agariciidae > Pavona > Pavona decussata. The sequence goes on from NW_028145467.1 coordinate 2,210,150, forward strand.
CCAGCTTTTAGCGTCACCGGCATCCGAACATTTTCACTCCGATCTGGCGCGTCGAAACGTTTGATTTTTCCTCTTTTCGCTCACTTAACGTTGTAAAACGAACGAAAAAATCAGCAATGGAATAGAAGCACTGCTTATTCTCAGAAGAGGCGAGTATATTCTTGTGATTTTGTTGACAAAACTTTGAGGGTTTGCTGTTTTGCAAGATATTGATTTCTTGCAGTGTTTATAAGCTTATAAAGCTATAAAATAAGTTACTGCTAACTTCAGAGTAGTCTTTTGAGGTAATTTTATTGGTTCATATTCATTATTTCCCTTGGAGTTATATTCTAATCTCGTCCAATTTTGCCTTCCAACAGCCGGAAAAAGAGCAAGGCGACTAGCGGCGGAAACGCCACATCATGAAGAGCGGCCGAAGAGAAATCATTTTTATACTCTGTTCCGACACGACGAAACGTTGGATTTTTCCTCTTGAAGTGAAACTTTTCGCTCACTTAACGTTTTAAAACGAACGAAAAAATCAGCAATGGCACAAAAGGACTGTTAATTCTCCAAAGAGGCGAGTATATTTATATCTATTTATGTGACAGTATATTTTTGTTGACAAAACTTTGCTGTTTTGCAAGAAATAAGCTTATTGTTTTTCTTGCAGTGTTGACCATGCAACTCATTTAACTTTTAGCTACTGCTAACTTAACAGCAGTCTTTTGAGCTCGTTTTTTCGGTCCATGTTTGTTATTTTCCTTGGAGTTTTATTTTCTAATCTCATTCCATTTTGCTTCATTTAAGAAAATTTTATTCTCAGGTAAAATAGTCAGTCAAACAAACGTCTCGCTACACAGTGTCGTTGACATAAACTTAAGCTTACAGTTTATATAAACTGACAAGTTTTGCTCGCATAAGCTTATATATTTCTAATTTTAGCATTTATTTGTGACAATCTTTACAGAGAACAAACCCAAATACTTAAAATAATAGGGTATAACGGCAAAGATTTAGATGTGTGAGTATTTTTGACTGAGCTGAAATTAAGTCTTTTTAAACAATGTTAAAAGCGAGTGTAAAACTAGTGTGATTTCATTTTCATCAAAAGATGATTTCATTTTCACCAAAAACACGTCCCCTTGCTTCTTGTAGGTGACTGGTAATTAGCCCATTCTTTTCATTTTTCAACTTTTTCTCAGTGTGTGGAAGGGAGTGTTTTTTCAAGTAACTCAACTGAATTGTGTCAAGTTCAAAAACATAGAGATTTTAACCCTCCAGATAGTAGTAAGGTCTAGTAACTCTTGCCAATAATATATTGGGTCTCGGTTTCGTCGCTTCTCGACGGTTGCTTGATCTCGCAAATCTAATTGGAGAAATGGAGATGTTTTAAATTGTCTAGGTATATTTTAACTAGCTCCTCAGAAACCACAAAGGTACACTGTTGAAGAAAAGTCTGTAATTTTTCTTTTAATTTTTTTCACTGTGTTCAGCTTTCCTTCATTGAAGGAATTTTTTTTTTGCGCTTTAGGCATTAAGTCATCAACTGATTGTGCTGTTCCATCTAAAGAAGTAGCCGGAGATTCAAAAACACCTTAATTTTTCTTTATCCAAGAAAGGGCGTGGAATTCTGCCCATTGTGGAGCCAGCCAACCATTTTTACATGAAGCGCATTGCTGCTCTTTCTTAACCTTGCAGGTGTCTTTGTCAAATTCCAGTTATAACTCTCCGACATCATAGTGATAGTCACAAATTTTAGCAAAATAATTATAGCCGGGGACATGTTTTTCTAAACTTTTGGATGCTTTCATGTAATCATGATTAGCCGGGTCCTGTTAACAAAAGAAGAAAAAACTAATGGCTGCTCCTCCCCCTCTGTTACAAATTCCCTTTAAAATGTCATCTGACAGAACAGGTGCATCGTCAGTGCGCAACGCTATGTCATGAGCAACCCTCTGGACATGCATTGCTCTCCATTCTTTATGTTTGTGATTTTCATTGTCAGCTAGTCACAGTTATCTTCTAAATTCCTTTGTCTGTTTTTTCATGGAATCTTAGAACATATAAATTCCCATTTTATAGAATTGCCATAGATAATGGCATCTCCAACTGTAGAATTAGTCCTTTCAGCTTCCCTTTGGCCACTGTCTTAATGTGTGCTCGATGAATCCTGATGCAGTAATTAGAGTTCCAAATTCTGGACAATTTGGCATCTCTGAACCTGACTTGACAACAGCATTATCTTAAAAAATTAATAATTACTACATCATAAATACTGTCCATGCAGTATTTATGATAAAGACCACATTAAAAAATGTCCGTTATTGGATTTCATCTCCAAAAGAATTGAATTTTAAAAAGAATCTATTGATATCTTGTTACAATCAATTTGTATGATGTGAAAATTTTTTTTCAAAAAAGCAGGTTATATGGGGCTAGGTCGATGTAAGTATTTGCATGAAGGAATATTAGAATGATTCCTTGGCAAAGCAAACAGCTCTTTATATTATGTGGTTTACAACATAACACCACTGCATTCTCTAGAGTCATGTAGTAAATATCAGCCTTATCCTTTTAATTTTTAGTAAACGATTTTTGAAAGTGAAATTTATTAGTTAATTATAAGTTCGCAAATGTAATAAAATTTTAATACTCCAGAAATGCTTGTATCAGCCATTTTAGAGGAGGTTTTAAAGTTAAAAAGGGTGATAGAGGGAGTGGGCAAGGTATTTTACAATGGCTTACAGACTATCTCATGAGGGGGTGCCAGAAAAAAATATATTTAGAACATCATCGGGTGGGGGAGGGGGAGAGGGGCCTTTCAAAACATGAAAGGGAAAAAATAAAAATCATCATAGGCCCTCATCTGCATAAATTATATACCCTCCCTCTGGATTGTTTAAGAATCTGCCACTGCCTGGGCACAAAAGCCACACACAGCGGGTGTAACCTTTTCTGGTAGAGTTTAAGACCTGTTGTTTAAATTGTAACAAAAAATAAATTGATGTAAGCTGTTTATTTACCATCACAGATCCATACCTGTAGATGTGATGAAAACACTGTATGCCTCAAGAATCACTTTGTTAATGGACGTTCTTGTTGAAGCAGTTCATAAACTTGTAAATTGTGCATTCTTGTGTGAACGTTTTTGTGCACTTTCCCCATCAAGGGATAGATCCAGTCGTATATTAAATTTCTTACCTTTTTTTGGAACAAAATTATGTTTCCCTTTGAGGTTAAAAACAATTATTGGTATTCCACTGTAGTGATTTACATATCATTATAACAAATGTTATACCCCAAGTCAATTGTTAAATCTTTTACTTACTTTTGATCACCCTATAATAACTGATTATTTTTCATGGGTTTTGTGACGTCAGTGACCAGTGGTACAGTTTTCTACACCTTATCACATAGTCTGGTTTACCTTTTTCAGAAACAATTAAGGAAAAACACTAATATTATTTTCCTTTTCCATTCTGTCCACTGGGCTTATGCAAAGTCTTCTTTATTTATGTAAGAACAGTTTAAACCACTGATTGTTTTGAAGAATGAAGTAATAAAATGTTTTTAATTTGCAATATTTCAAGTAAAGTATTAGTTGTTCATCATTTTGTGAATTCAGAAGACGACTATTATATGCACACTCAACTCTCTTAAAAGCACTCTTGTACCTACCCTTTTTTTTTTCTCGGAAAAACCAGATGATGAAAAGTAAAGTAAGGAATATTTCTACAGAATGCTTATTAAATGATACATGGTAGGTATCTTGCTGTGTAAAAATGAATGGGACTTCTCTGATGAGGTGCTATCCATAAGCTGGATTGAGTGATGAGGCTGCAGCAGTGTAGTGTTTAATGACTTCTTCAATTGGGATTTTGCTTTTAAGGACAGCAAGGTCTGTACCTAAATTGAGAAACCAGAGAATAAAATCTGCAGTGTAAATTTTCTTCTCAGTATTACCTCAGTAAGGAAATGTGGTCCATGCAAGTTAAAGAAAAACTCTTTGACCTTGGCAGGATTCAAACCCACTACCCCAGAATGTTTAATTACTGATGGACCAAATGTACTCACTAGGGCAATGCGAAATTTAAGTGGTTTCCTTCACACACAGAAATTTACACTCCAGATATAATTCTCTGATTCCCCAGTTGCATCTGCACTGCACAGCACAAAATTTCATTATCCCTTAATTGTTGTGTTTTTTTTTTTACTTTACTCCAAGTGTATTCTCGATCATGTAGCAACGTGTAAAAAAACTGCTGGGGATAACTGACCCCTTAACTGCATGATGGATTTTTTTGGTAAAGATTTTGACAGGGACACTGAGTTGAGGATTTAATTACCCAAGTGTTATTTGATTTTATGTCAAACAATTTACTAACTTTAAAAACCAGCTACAGATGGCTAGGGACTGCAAAAAAAAATTTTTTCTGCTGAATAAATTATAAGACTTACGACATTTATTGCATTCAACAATTACATCAAAAGAACGCACTCCTTACACAGATTGGAGTCAACCTTGATTGCCATGAATGAAAGGATCTTGGGACATGTATATGGCACCCCCTGCAGATTTTGCAGGGGCAGATGATATCACCAACTTGGCAAAGGAGAGAGAACCTAACGTTAACTCTAATCCAGTTTTGATTATTACTAGGTTTCATATATATAAAGTAGCAAAAGGCCCAAGTGATTGTCATGTTGACTTTGCAATATCCAGAATAAGAGCCAGACAATTATGCACGAGTCAACGAAAACCCTGACCCCCCCCCCCCCCCCCCGGAACAAGGTGGGGATTACAAGGGAATAGTAGGGGATTTGATACAAAATCATGCCCGAGATGGTAGGGCATTGGAAGCGTTTAGTATAGATTTAGCTGCCCCGAGGGGGTGGGGATTTGTGAACAGACTGCAATGTCAAAGAATTTTTTAGATAAAACTAGTGAGCAGCACGTCTGCGAACTCTTACAGTTGTAAAACAAGTTATTTTGTCCTACACGTTTCGTGTGACAAACGCACACTTCGTCAGGGAGTGTTACAAATATACAACATAAGTGACCTGTATATATATACCTACATAAAAGATTAAAATAAATTTTACATCACGTAAAACCGCACCTACGCTAGCGGATTTACATGTAGGAAAAAGGTGAAAAGGTGTGTAAGGTGTTACATATTTTGTGCTTGACATGATTTTGGGGCCCACAGTTTTAGCTAAAACCCCAGGGGTGGGGTATTAGGTAATGTTTTGAGTTTATGAAGGATCCCGAGGGGTGGGGATATTATTCAAGATTTGAGCAAGGTTTTTTCCAGATCCCCACCTTGTCCCGGGGTGTGGGTGGGGGGGGGGGGGGGGGGGTTGTTGACTCATGCATTACTGCTGTGGTTTCCCCGAACAAAACAGTATCACTTTGCACTCTCAAAACAAAAGGATTAATGTGATTGACAGGAAGTTATGAAAGGTTCATGTTTTTCCTATCCCTTCCAAAACAAATGGGAAAATTATACTGCATTCTTAGATAGAGTTAAGAGCAAGAAAGACATCTTGACTCTCTCAAATCAATATCAAAGGCATGGAACTGAGCACCTAATTTGAGTTTATACAAAAACAAAAAAAAACAACTTCATGTGTACAAGAATAGCTTTCAACCTGGGAAAAACAAATTTTAAAAAAATGAGCTTCTTAATCTAATTTATTGAATTAATCAGCTACAAGTACAGTATTAGAAAATAGAAAAATGACACAAAGCTGACTTGACTTGAAATATTTCTCCTGTATTCAAACATCTCCAATGTGCATCTCCCTCAAATAGAACCTGAACATAAAAAAAATCACTCAATTTGAGTAGAAAACGATGAAATCTAAAATATTTTGTAAATCCACATGAATGACTCGATTTTCAATTGGTCCGCAGTTTGAAATGATCTCTTAGGGAGTGTTTACATGTGAAAACTCGCCCCTGTGCGAGTTTGATACCGGTATGACATTGTGATTTCATTCCGTGTTTACATGAATGGACAATTCATTTCGACCGACGTGATTGTGACGCCCAGATGACGCTATATTGGATTGGATATCGAAGACTGAGCATGCGCTACCCGTTGTAAACTCCCAGGAGAGTGATTTCATGCCGGAGCGAGCAGCCGTACCGCGTTTACATGACATCGGGATGAGTTTTCGTAGCGGAATGAAAATCTCGCCCCGATACAGTAACCGGGGTGAACTCGCACCGGTATGACTCGCTCCGGTACAAGATTTTGTGCTGGTATCATGTAAACGAATACAGAACCACAAGAGGGAACTGGAGGGAACTCGTACCGGAATGAAAGTCGCGCCGGTATCATGTAAACACCCCCTTAGTATTCAGTGCATATTATGTTACCAACCACATAAATTCATATAACAACACTGGCCTACTATTGTCCGTATTAGCTTGCCATTTTAACATTATCTTGATTAAAGATCAAAGATTTTTTTAGAAAATTGCTCTTTCTTCAGAAAAAAAAACCACTTCAAACAGTACAAAGATGTGCATCCATACATAAAGATTTGAAGTTATCTTACCTCCTTGATTGACAGAGCCGTCGGACCTTTCGCCTTCCACCGACACAGCAAAACCCCATCTACCTTTGACAGTTATCAAACTAAAAATTTTCCTTCAACCCAACAAATCTGCTGTAGAACGGAACATTTTTCACACAGTCACGCAGGAAAAATAACATGAGGCGTAGGAAAACTTCGATCGCTTCCAAACTAGAAAACTTCTGCAAAGTTTCCTAGCGCTTAAAAATATCCTTGCTATTTTTGTCCACCATCCTAGTAGCAGAAGACGTCTAAACACTGCTATTTTTATCCAAACCTCTAGAACAACTTAGCAAAGAGCCAAAGACAACTAAATTCGCCCCTTCCGCCGCCATGTTTGACGCGCTGGGGCTCTGGGGACGAGATTGGGGCACAAGCGCAAAGATCACCTCCTTACCGCGGTGAAGGAAAATTAAGAAAAAAATGCCTTCTGTTACAACAAATCAGCATTAAATAATTTTGCCTTCTGTATGACATTATTATTGTTATTGTCGATGGGAAGTTTGCTTCATATGCACTAAAAATATATATAACTGCAGAAAGAATGAGGAACTGGTAAGGTTACTACGCTCATACAAAAAGCAGATTTCTATAAATGCTATGAAAAAAATTGGAGCTCCGCTTTTAGGCTTGGCTAAATATATATATTGAGCTAGACAGACAGCGAATTGAGTGGAGGTTTAATTTAGAGAGATCACCCTGGTGGGGAGGATTTTTCGAGAGAATGGTTGGAAGTGTGAAAGCTTGTCTCAGGAAGGTGTTAGAAAATGCACGACTTACATTTGAAAAGCTGCGAACGGTGTTAGTGGAGGTAGAAGGAACGTTAAATTCCCGTCCGCCTACGCACCAGTACAATGAGGTAGAACATGAAGCTTTAACACCTTCACATTTAATCCTTGGTAGAAGGATTAAGTCTATGCCAGACGAGATAGCGGAAGAGCCAGAAGCGAACGAGAGTAGTTGTTCAGAGAGGTTTAGATATTTGACAGTGAAGTTAGCGCATTTTTGGAAGAGATGGAGAAACGAGTACCTGGTGAATCTAAGGGAGTTTCACCGCCCGAAGGTAGATCGCAAAGACAGGCAGATTCAGACAGGAGACGTAGTAACTGTGTTTGAGGAAGGCAAAAAGAGAGGAGAGTGGAAAATTGCAGTAGTTGAGAGTCTTATCAAGGGCACAGATAACGTTGTTAGGGGAGCAAACGTAAGAGTCATTGCCAAGGGTAGACCGATGCGTATTTCTCGACCAGTTCAAAAGTTGTACCCCTTAGAAGTAAAATGTGCTATAGAAGGGAACGGCCAAATTGGTCAAACTGGGAACCGTAAATTTGAACGGGATCATACTACCCCTCTTAGACGTAACCCTAGCAGATCTGCTGCTTTAGATGCTAGGTGGAAATCGAAACATATGCTTTGACTCGTAGACGAGTCAAGGGGGGGAGAGTGTCGGGAAAGAAGCACTGATGTGCGTGACGTAGAATATTAACTTGGAAATTTGATGAACAATGTCACGAAATAGTAACGCGAGCAATACTTTAAAAATTAGTGAGCAAAGCAGATTGCACAATTGTACTCCGGGAAAGTCCGAAGCTAATACAGTGCATGACAATGATGTAACTGCACGCGTGGTATTAAGCTAAATAAGGAAGAGAAATGCGTGTGATTGTGAAATTGAAATTAAATTTAGTAGCATTACAATAGTGTAGGCTTGGGATTATACTGTGCTCGTGATTGTAGTAAAAATACTTGTTGCGCAAATAGAACCTAGAAAATCTTAGTACAATTGTAATGTAAGATCAGATCGATTAAGAACGAATTGTGAACGGAACTGTGCATCGCGAATATTGTAGATTGGATCAGAGATTGTCAGATTGTGAATGTTAAATAAATCTTCAGAAAAGAAAAGAATTACAGTCCTCTTCAGTTTGTGAACCGGCAAGTGCGGAGTTCATGAAAGATTCTGCGACATCGAGTTATGAGACATTCAAGGTCAAATGAAGATTAAGCAAAACTTGATTGATGTGCATTTAGTGATGTTGTTGTTGATACTTGAGCCGGAAATTCCCATGTTATGATTTTCACTACACATCGAAATGGAATGAACTTCCCCCTTTGATGGTCTTTGCCACACGATTTGAAGGGAATAAGGCTAGTTCAGATAACAAAAATCTTTTAGTTTTAAGGTTATCTTCAATAAAAATAATCGTCCTCTATTGTTACATTTTCACAAGCCTGGAGAGCAGTATGTCTGAAGTGCGACCATTTATTCTCACCCATGGCTTCAGTCTCAGGCTAAGAAAGAAAGTGCCACAGTGAATAGAGATCAACTGCAAAAGATGAACCAAGAAGTGACGGATACACTTCGCAAGATTGCCTACGTGAAGCATACGAATAGAAAGAAGAGCTGGTGAGTCTCTTGACGAATTCACCGAAGAAAAAAACATTTTCCGGAGGGGAGGATGTTTGGACACAAATTAAAAATGTTGCTTCATAGCTTTTGCAAAAGAAAAAATTTTGCAAAGCCAAACGAAGTAAACGGTATACAGGAAATTAAAAAAGAGGATTGACGTAAAGCGTTTAGAGCAGTCTGCGTGCAGACGTCTTCTGTCAGCAAAGGAAGTAGAAGGCGACTCTTCTCGCAGTTTTATAAAAGCATTTTAATGGTCCACGAAGAGAAACTGGGCAAGTCTCCGCCCCAACCTTCCCAAAATAATAATTCGTTACAAGGAATGAACATCTTCCGCGTTCGGCTTATTATCAATACCCAGTAGGTTTTTTTTTTTTCTGTGTCGATAATCTCCTTTCCTGTAGAAAATATTCCACTCCACTCAAGAGGACTGTATAACGTTCTTTAATAAACACTCGCAGTTACCATCTCCTTCAATAGTCAGTCGTACAAATCCTTCTATACTCAGTCGAACAAATCCTTCTATCTTATTATTTGATACCGGTCAAAATCATTCACATGTCAATCAAGTTTACAATACACATTCACTACATTTCATTGTCGCTAATATCCGGTTTCCGACCTTTTTCCTCAGCTTCGGGCTGAAGCTTCTCTCGGTTTTTGCATGACTACTGTCAGTTTGTACTGTATGAGGTATGGATTATGTCTTCCTACATCTCAAGTTTATATTTAGTTAAAGGTACGTAATAGTTCCTTTTCTGATTAGGATTCAAATCCAAAACAGTTCGACCATACAGCTAAAATAGAAATTGACGTTAAGATAAGCGGCCCAAAATGAACATTATACGCTTGTTAGGAACCCTTTGGTCCTTATGCCCGGATCACTCAGTCAAGCTGAGACAATTACAATAGAGGAGGCATTCATGTAAAAGAAGCCTTTATTTTGTCGTTAGTATTTTAGTTGAAATAGTTCTTGTTTTATTGGAGTAAGTAGAGTAATTAGTGTAGTGTAATTCTAGTATCTGTAGTTTTAGTTTGTAATACTTCTAGTATATTCTAATAAGTTTTACCGTGTGTAAATAAAGTTAATTATTCAATTCAATGAATCCAATTCAGTGTGTCAAATTTGAGACCATTTTTTCTTGTCTTGTATCAATTTGATGATGAATTTCATGCCCGGATATTTATACCCCATATTGTCATACATTAGTTGTAGTTAAAATAAAAATTTTCCTTGGAAGCACTTTCCCGCTGTCCTCTACCGATCGGGTTGAAATCATTCGTTGCGCATTGTCTTCGGTCATTCTCGAATTCTCATGCTCTCAGTCTAGCTTGCAAGGCTCGCGATCGATCGCGCTAATCATAGAGATGGTCATAGACATAGACCTTATTTAAACACTGCAATCTTTCCAAAAGAGCATCTGCTAGGGGGAGTAGGTAAAATTAGGTACAGAGCCGGATCAGAACCTGAAAAACAATTTTGATTAATTCCAGTGTCCAGTACTTCTGTCACGTGTTATTATTGGGATGTGAGGGCTATTCGGCAGATCCACTAACCATTGAGTCCTATAAAATTTCTTCATTTGGAGATTTCAACGTATCGTTCTTGTGTATTTTTTCAAACATAATTTCCCTTCAAGACCTTCAATTCGTGTGAATTTAAGTTGTGAGCGACCTCGATTCGACTCGGTTTAATAGCCAGTAGTGACAGAAGAGCATTTCCCAGCTTCATTAATTTTTGAAGGAAGTGGTCAAAACTAGAACTATACTCGAACAAGGCTCATGAAAACACAAAATAGATGGTGATGATGGTCTCTGCCTGCATCCCCCCTTCCTCAACCTGAAAAGATGGTGTCTTTATTGCATGATGAGATCCAACTCTCTATCGGCTATCCAGCAGTGAAAAATGATAACGAGATTCAAACCTCACTTTTCTTGTTTATTTAGAAATGCTGACTCTTCCTACCTGAGTTATTCTCTGGGGCAACTCAAATTTTAAAGCCAATAATATTTTTGTCGGCAAGGTTCATCAGAGATATGTGTTGTCTTCAATGAACCCCGTACCCAATATAAGGTGCATGGGTCCTCTTCGAACAAACATACATACATACATACATACATACATACATACATACATACATACATACATACATACATACATACATACATACATACATACATACATACATACATACATACATACATACATACATACATACATACATACATACATACATACATTATTTATTTATCCCGGTAAAATCTTCAGTAATACATTATAAAAGGAGGGTATTAAAAACTTCACAAGTTAAAATACAAATACTGTTTCACAAGTGTGGACCCTGACTGACAATTGCTGTAAAGTCGATCAATTTCCCTTTTAAAGCGACGAAGAGAGTCTATTTTCCGTAAATTGACGGGTAGATTGTTCCATAATAGCGCCCCGCAATAGCCAAAGCTACGCTTACGACAGTTCGTGCGTAGATTTGACAATTCTAGTTCCCTCATAAGAGTCACTGCAGAATGAGCGGGGTGAGAGAGGGGGAGAGGGGAAGGAAGGGATTGGGCTCCTAGGAGAGAGTCGCTTCTCGCCTTGTTTAAGTGACAGGATGCTAATTAGAAATTTAGACTCCAACAGGTCACTGTAATCCGTGGAACTGATCCGCAACGAATTTCAAATATAAAACTGCAGACTGGTCGTATTGCCTATTCAGTGATCATGAGACTAAACAATTATTTTGGTTCTCATAAAAACTTTCACTACTTAATTACGAAACACCTTCCAAAAGAAGAAGAGTCTCAAACAATCCCAGTCCCAATTTCATTTATTGAAGCAACTGTGAACCTTACGGAACGCTCAGCCGTAGCTTGCATTACGTTAATATTTCAGTGCTAAAGGTATCTTCTTTTTAAATATGGTGGCACACTATGGGCTAACCAGTAACCACAGAACATGTATAAAAATATCACAAGACCATTATTTAAATATAACTTAAATCCTCCTGGGACTACAAAAACATAACACAATGATCTTTGTTAGAAACTAACACAGTCTGAAGTCATTTCAGGACCGAAATGACGTCATGTCGCCCATCCGCACTAAACACATGTGCAACTCTTCGCTACATGACAAGCTCGGCCATTCTTTCCAAACATGATCTCGTGATTTTTCTTGCACTTCCGTGGAGCATTGTACAGTAATGAGGCTATATGCGATATTCTACAGTGAATTTCAGTGAAATATCCCTCAAGACATCGATTCCATTTTCTTGTTCTTTTTACTTGCATCGATGTGAAGAGCGTCTGAGGCGAGAGGGAGGAACGTCGTCAACGTCAATCTTTGCTTTGATAAAATTTTTTTGGCACATACAACCGTGACGTGCTGTGGCATTCTATCAGTTCGTTTCCATTAAGAGCATAAGCCAAAGTACCATGTACTCCGGGTCTGTCTGATGATTCACGGCGAACTTGAACAACCCTGGAATTTACTGAAGAAAAACTCCAACTTCGCACGCACAAGAAAACCGCGAGCTGAAATAAGAAAAGGTAAACAAGCAGAATTATATATCAGTGAATAACAAGCTGAGTTACAGTCAGTTCAAGGAAAACATAACTTATTGTAATGATGTCTAACGATCTACGAATAAAATATAGACACAAAAACGTGTATGGTGTTAATTAACAAAATCTTCAAACTTTTAATTGACTTCTACTATTGTTGTAGTCTGCCAACATTCTCGGAAAGGGCAGGGTGGAGAGCGAGGCTTATAGAGTACTTCCTCCTTATATAAGATAAGGCTATTAAAACGGTTTTAAAAAGATTTGTTTAAAGACATAGTTTGTATTTACGCAATAGTCGTTCCTCTCTAAGGAGCGGGAAATTTTTCAGAAAAGATCCTGATAACGGGTAAAAAGGGAAATTATTATTTTGCCGGTAGAGTGGGTTTTGGTTCTCAGTACTGTACTCTTATATCTCCCCTAAATTCCAAAGAGTCTCTCACCTTGCTGGGACACCTCGCTATAACGGACCGACCCCTGAGATACGAACAGCAGCTAAATCCCCGGCAAAAAAAAAATTACAGACGTTTGACTGAAATAAATTCCCGCCATTACGAAACCTCGCTATTAAGGACACTCGCGGTTCCGAGGGTGTCCGCAATAAAGGGAGTTGACTGTACATGGCGTTTTCATGCAAGGTACATCTATGCATTGTTTCATTATATACACCGGCTTTGGGAGTTGTTATCGATCGTTTATTGAGGAGACATTACATCAGCCAAAAATATGAGAACTTGACCTTGGTTGCACTTGTTTTTTCCTCTCTTGTAACTTGAGAAGTTATCAAAAATCCCTGTTCAAATGTTATGAGAGAATGACAAGCAAGGATTACGGGGTCAAGTGATCAAAAGTGATTTTGTCAAGGGGAATTGAAGTCTATTTAAAAACCGTGGGTAACACTGCTGTTATTTTTTTATTTCCTATTATTATTGTTATTTGTTTATTTCCTATTTAACCAGGACTCTGTTTAAACTAGCTATGCTAAACCAGATTTCCTGTATAAATAAAGAATTAAAATAGAAAAATATCATTCAAAGATATGATGGTTTCCTCTTGAGTTAAAAAAAAAACTGAAATAAAAAACACTTATTTTATCGGTTGTTTCAATCATTTTCTTCCTTTTTCTCAGTGGTTTCAACGGATTTCTTGTTTTTGTTTTGTTTTTTGTTTTTTGATTTTTTTCTTTCGTTAATTATCTCCAAGAGGATCGAAGCCGGACAGTCATTTTCTGTGTTATTTTAATTTTTGCTTATCACCCCTTTTTTTGCGGAATCGAGAAACGGGGAATCTTTAAAAGCGGGAATCCATCGAGCTAATTTTAGATTCATATTGTAATGGTTTGGACTTGCCATCATCTTCCTGTTGTGACATTCGGCTCAGGCAGATATCGGCAGATATCGGTACACCCTGGCGTCAGGGAAAAGGAATTCGAATTTGGGCAGCAACAAATTTCCTTTCCTGTTTGTTTGTTTGTTTGTTTACTTTTTCAGTGTTTTTCTTATAGTTTGTCAAAAGAAGCATGACATGAAAAATTTGGCTAAACTTCAGTAGTTACGAGTGTGCAATTAGGCTCAAGAAAAACCTGAAGTGAGATAACCTTTAAAAGTAATCCGGTCCTCATAATTCGTGCCGGTGTAATTTAATTTGTCGTTGAGAAAATGTTTTGTTGTTGTCGTTTTGCCCTACTCTCTGTTATATTTACTAACAACAAAATCGTTAGCTTAGCTCGTCCAACAGTCACTATTTTTTTTCTCGTAGTAATTTTGTTTTTATTGATGGTGCAATTCTCTTCAGTTATCGCGTGCCACGCGCAGGAGCTTCCGGTTGTCAGTAGGTCCACAGGGGTCAATGAAAACGAAGGAGAAGGGGATTCCTTTACTCTAAAAATATACACATGACGTAATGTGAACATCATACGTGTAAACGATGGCACTTCCTGCTGCGCCGACAGACAGATCTTTTTTTCAAACTTTACTAGATAGTCGGGCAGCAGGAAGAAAGAGCGAAACTATTAAAAAATCGCTGAAACTTATCATGAAAACGCACTGACACGTAAACAATTTTTCACAATTTTAAACAATCGTTGGCTTCATAAATATTATTAACAAGTTGCCAGCTTCCATTTCACATGTACATACGTATCCTAGAATTACGAACTATTTTAGCCAATTACTTGTTCATTTCTTTTTTCTTTCAATTGCTTTTAATAGTTTCAAGAGAAAATGAAAATTTCTTTTGATGTTGTTGAATGAGTATGAAATTACAACTTAAGGGAGGGGGTGGCGATTAAAGGGATAACAAACAAAAAGCACTTTTTCTAAATTCCCCGTGCTGAACAAGCCACATGATTTTCCGTGTTTAAGACACATAAAATAGGGCTCAAATTACTAATTTATAAGAGCTTCAAGGCACAGCACGGAAGTTAGATGACAAAAATATATAGTGATGAGATATACATATATATAGATGGAAAAATGTGCAGGATTGCATCGTTCATTTATGCCACGACTCTGCGAGAAGCCGCTTATTGTTAAGTCCCGATGATCGGATCAGGGGCAAGCTGAAACGTGGTAGGAGGGGTATCCACGATAAAGAATTCCAAGTGGCTGCAGTTTTGGCCATTGATTGTCACATTTTTTTTTGTATTATTACTATTATTATTATTATTATTATTATTATTATTATTATTATTATTATTATTATTATTATTATTATATATTATTATTATTATTATTATTATTATTATTATTATTATTATTATTATTATTATTATTATTTAGCTAAAGTCTCCTTCGCACCTCCCTGTTTGGTATGTAGTATCTCCCTGCATCGATCCAGACTGCTTTAGTTGGTTTAAGTTTCCGAAAACCTGTTCTGAAGGCGGAAATACGTAGTTCATCCCTTTGAAAATTAAGTGGAAAGTACATTAACTGACTTCCTGATGATTTTATTTTCTGCTGTCTGGAAGCAGTAGAAGCTGTGTGCAGAAAATACCTTTCTCACACACCTTGGCCTATTATGAACCAAAACGTCAACAGTTAACTAAAATAACATTTTTCTTTGCAGTAATGTGGGGTGTTAACGTGACTCTAGACCAAGAAAAAAAAGGAAATTTTAAGCAACCCGCCACTGGGACGAATATTTCCATTCCATGATAATTTATCACTCTGTAATACACCTGTTTAAAATACAGTTTAACCATTCTAGTTATGTTATAACCTTCATAACAATGGTAACTTTTTTAATATAAATATATTAATGTAAAAAGATTCATAAACCGGCAATAAAAATTTATTTGTATCACAAATATTCGCAATCCCAGAGAAGCTGGATACTCTACTATTTACAAACCTTTGGCCAACCAAAATAATTGTTGTGAGCTGTAAATCTCTGGTCTACATCTGATCAGATAACGCCACCATCGGGGGGAGGGGAAGGGGTGTCTTGTCGAAAAGTTTAGTGGGAGCTGTGTGGACCGCGTCTGAAAACCAAAGGGTGCGATCGATTGACCCTGTTCCGGAATAGGAAGGCATACGATGATGACAAGAAATCCTTCACAAGAGGTTTTTGAATTAAGTTGCTGGAGTACCAAATTGCTCTTAAATTATCGTATATAAGCGAAAGTCTGCAGAAACGGCTTCCCAAATTTACTTAAAAGAGAAATCTAATAGCTATTCCTTTAACGCGCGCTTATTCCGGAATGCGGTCAATCGAACGAAACCTCAAAGTTTTTGATTAAATACGTTAAAGCAATTAAGGCCCGACTCAGTTAAAATTGATTCATTTTCAAAGTCTACTCTAACTCTGATCCATGCTAGCAAGCAAAAAAGAAAAAAGAATCCCGTTTCTGCGTAATGCGTACCCTTAAGACAAAAGGGCAGTACCTTATTAAGTGGCGGCATCACCCCTGCGGCCTCTTCCCCCGGATGGCTTAAGATGGTATCATAGGGGAAATTTTAACTACAACCAATTTACATGTAAAAGGTGTCCTTGGTGGACTACACTGTCATCACATGGTAATAAATCGTATTTATTAGTTCTCACAAAACACGGTCCAAAGATCTCGTCGCACATGCGCACTAACCACAAGCGCAGCTCTTCACTACATAGCAAGCCCGGCAATTCTCTCCAAAGACGATATGATGAACTTTCTTGCAGTGGGGTGGAACTTTATAAGGTAGACAAGCAACGTGTGCTGTTCTGCAGTGAACTTTAGTGTAAAATTTCCCAAGACAGCGGTTCCATTTCCATTCGCGTTTCAACTCACAACGATTTAAGGAGCGTGTAAAACGAGAGAGAATGTACATCGTTGTCCATACCTTCGCTCTGATCTTTTGCTGTTGCTTTTAGAGACTTGGTGCTGTTAAACGGGTTTTCTCGTTGGATTTCATTTAGGATGTCGGATTGATCTTCACGACCGTCAAAAGTTTGCCTGAGATCTGACAACTCGTTGAATTTGATAGGGCTCATACACACCTCCGTAAAAAGCCAATTATGTAGCATGAAGTATGCGGTCAACTGGAATAGAGAAAATGAAATAAGAAGTTTAACAAAGTACGTCAACAATGAATAAATCAAATGATGATTTGACGACACACAGGTAGGGATGAAGGGATCCGCCTCCCTCCTCATGATATACCCACCGATAATGGATTTTGATTGGACCGTTTTTGTTGGAGAGTCTTTTCAGATCTCGAATGTGCGTATAGGAAGTGACAAATCGCTTTCTTTTCGCAACCGCTTAAGGCTGGTTTCCATATGATCGCAGATCGCAGATCGCAATAAGGTCTGCGATCGTCTGCAATCATATAGAAACATACTTCTGCGATCGTCTGCGAACCTGCGATCTCGATCGCAGGCGATCGCAGAAGATAGAACCATGCTCTATTTCCTGCGATGGTCTGCGATCATCTGCGATCCCCTGCGATCAATTGCGATTGTGCGATCATATGGAAACCAACGTTTTGCGATCCGCGATCGAAACACATCCCATAATATTTCGAGTATTGTCTCCCACGATTCAGCGCTCGTGTGTTCGATTGTAGAAATGGTCTACGTACAAACACTCCTTTCGTTGTCATCATGGCTGAGATTGAACATGTTAGTAACGAGGGATTTATGGAGAAAGTTGCACGTTATGAATGCATTTGCGTTTACCATAGCAACAGCAAAGATTTTAAAGACAAGAACAAAAAGGCCAACGTTTGGGACAAAATCGGGCAGAAGTTTAATTTATAGGCCGGGGAAGCGGAGGCCAAATTTCGCAACATAAGAACCTCGAACGGTCGTTATCGAATCCAAAAGCGATGTTTTCGACGGTTTTGGAGCTGACGACGACGTTGCTTCATGACAAACAGAAGAAGTAAATTTGCTTGCAGCAAAATCCCCGCTCTTCCACGTTCGCAATGTTGCTTGCTCTTCAGCCTACACGCGCGTGTATATTTGACATTTCGGCTGACCAAAACGTATGGCTACGGTTGGCTCTGCGATCGTTGCGAGCCTTTTTTTTTGCGTTCGCCTGCGATTGTTTGCGATCTGCGATCTGCGATAATTGCGAGGATCTCTCTCTTTTATTTAATTGACTTTATGTTGTTCACATCATGTAAGAGCTGAAATTTACCCACAGCCTTAAATTGGGGACGTCATAGCTAGAACAAAAAGTGTTTGATTCTTAGCTAGCTTTGAAGAATTTTAGCAGCAAGATGGCTACATGGCTCAGTTAAGCAAGAGTTTCCATAGAGACCCTGGGCTATAAAGGACTGAAGAAACAATTGCACTGCTGGATGGCATAGCAATAGACTACAAGGGTCAGTGGCACCCAACGACAGTTTTCTCTCAGACCTTTGAAACGCTATTTTAGGCTATCTGAGGTGCCTTTAAAGCTCTGTAGGTTCATTTTAGGCTGCGCTATAATATTTTTATCTCTTCGGTCATTCTAGGGGAACTTCAGTCTTTTCGAAATTAGTAGGACATTTTTGTCCATTTCCCGAAAACCTTAGGTCTTATTTCCTTTCCGAATATCTTAGCTGAACTTTTTTTCGGTACCCTAAACAAGATTTTTATCAATCCGAAAACACTAGGCCTTAAATTTTCCATATCACGAAAGTTCGTGGTGAAAATTCCCCTCAGAAAATTGTAGGGGATTAAGGACCTTCCGAACAGATAATTTACAGAAACGATCCGTTGGGTGCCCTTGAAGAGTTGCTACAGGGTCTGCACGGTTAACTTAATTTGACAGCCTAATTCAAATTGCTAGATTTTTTCGTTGGCCTAGCCTCGTTACGATATATGCGTTATTGACCAAGCGTGAGGTCAAGATGGCTGGGTATTGGCCAAGTTCTTTTTTTTTGCGTTTTTATGGACCGAGACGAAGTCGAGGTCCATAAAAACGCAAAAAAAGAACGAGGCCAATATCCAGCCATCTTGACCGAACAAGCTTGGTCAATAAAGGATTTATTATATGGCTTTACCTTCAAGTTAAAACTACAACAACAAAACTAAACAGGACATAAAACTGCTCTGCACGGAAAGAAATTCTTCATAGCCAACCGGTGCAAGATTTATTTTCAGAGCATTTTTGGATTAGCATGTAATCGTGGAGCACAAGGAATCCTAAATTATCTTAGAGCGCTAACTTTATTATGGCTTAAAGGGAGAACGAAAAATTTAGATTTTCGCAAGAGCGGGAAGATTTGAATAGAATCCGGCAAACTCGCCATTTTTAGCCGATCGCGCGGTGGGGTAAATAATAAACATTTCTACACAGTTTTCGGCTTCCAATCATTAATTCTTGAATGAAACAATAGATTTTGAGATTATATGCAAACATAAACCGAAAAAAAGAGCGGGTAAATCAGAAAACTGGGCGAAACTTTGATAAGATTTTGTTGTTTACAACAAGCAAGACGCAGCTAAATTAAAAACGTGAGCTTCTTCGGCGAACTAATTGAGAAAAATACTTTTCTGAACTGCTCTAAACACTTAACGCAACTTCCACTACGCTATGATTTAAATACAGTCATTGCAAACCTAGAGAACTTATCAATTTGGCACTTGACTTGAGACAATAAGTTTTACAAAATCAACTCTATCTAAAATACTACACGCAGAGCAACTCACCGATTCAACTCTCATTAAGTCTTAATTGTAGCTGAAACAAAATTTTCAAAACACCAGGATGATTCCATTCTCTTTCCTTTCCTTTAGGTAAATGTTGACAGTTTTACCGAACAGTTTAGGGACCTTTTTCCCCCAAAACAACGAAAAAATCGACGTAAAGATTGCATTGTTGTTGGGATTAAACTTTCGATGCCAAGCGGACGGGCAACGGGTACTCCCGAGCGGGCAAGATAGCTCCATCTTGCCCGCTCGGGTAGCCAATCACAGCGCAGGATTTGACTCATCTTGCCCGCTCGCGGAACCAGCCATATAATAAAAAGAGATCTAGGACTACCGACATCGGCCTAACACGTAATGTTTTTCTTTGGGTAAAGGTTCATTCCAGCAATACTACAAAGCATTTTTTAAATGTGAGTTGAATTTTAATAACATGTAACTAAATGCTTTATACAGCTACAACAACTATCACAATTACTATGGCAAAAGCTGTATGTACTTTAAATAAATTAACCATTGCAATTGTTTCTTGTTACCAGCAGCAGATACAAAATATCAGTTCAGAGTCTCAGTCAAGGATATTTCATGAACTTGCACATTTACAATCTGTATCAAACGCTCTGTTACAAGCTGCAAAGTAGGTCTTGATTATAAGACATCGGGGCGCAACCCCGCCATTGATGCAAGTCATACTTCTTTTTTTGCATTCCACTGTCGCAATCAGGTCCTTTCCACATGGCTGTGTCATGTGTCGTTTCACGCAACCTGAAGAGCGGCGAACCCTTGAAACGAGTGCTTGTTTGAGCTCCTCTCCACTGTTGTTCCGAGTTGGGAGCACCAATCCATGACGTGGGAAGTCAGTTTTTAACCAGCCGTCTGCATTGAATTGATTGTCCTTATCAACAAAGAGAGAGGCATGAATACCATTGTTCATCGCTGGAAGTGGCGTTACCATGTCGATTAAAAGAAGGAAAATGTAAAGCAAAAGACCTTTGCTGAAGAACTGGCGAAAAGGAAAAGAAGAAGAACAATTTTTAAATGACCGTTACTTTGAAACTGCAAATGAAATAGCCAATAACTATCAATCGTTTGAATAACATCAAATTCTCAGAGGGAAGCTACATTTTCAAATAAGTTAGAAACGTAGTTTGGTTCTTTTGCCGACTGTAATACGTTTATCAGACTCAGTACGTAATCGTTGCAAACTGATATTTTGAGGTTTTGGTCTGTTCCACGGGCAGTAAAGTTATGTCACAAAATTGCATTAGTCAGAGGTTAACCAGCAATGACATTTAGAACGTGGTTGAGAACGTCATCTTATGACGGTAGGAGCTTAACAACACAGATAGTAACGTGTGATCTTAATCTTAAGAAGTGCACCCAGCAAGTAGTATTCAATGCTATTCCATGTATTTTATTTCGGCAATTTCCTTCTTCTTTGGACGAAGACCAAGTAGTATCAATCACAACCAAGTAATTTACTTCGTAAATTCAAACAGAGATGAAGGTTACGTTTGCTATGTAAGTGATAATGGATGTATACATGATCGTGGTTGATGGAAATGAATGGAAAATTGTCTTACAGTATCTGAAAACCTTTCATTTAGTTATGTACAATAACAAGGTACTTGCCTTCAAACTGCTGCGCATTTTCGATACACAGTATAAACTTGAACAGACTTTCAATGAATTTTCTCTTGATTCAGGTGTGTCCCTTCTTAATAGTTTGTACTGACTTAAGGTTAAAACTTGAGCACGGCTTTTATACATTTCAAAGGATAAATCAGTTTTAGAAATGCCAAAAATAGCTCAATGTCAAAGTTTTTTATGGTATGAAATTGATTATCATTATTATTTTATTGGAATGAGATTTCATCGCAAAACTTCCGTAATTTTTCCAGTTTTCCTCAAAGTGGAAAGGAAAGAGGCTTGAAAAACTGTTTTTCCTTGGTCAGGGTTGTATCAACTGCGTTGCCAAGGTAAATTGACCTCTTTGGAGAGGGGATTCCCGCTGCACACCTGAAAGAGGAAACGGAAGTCATCGATAGGACGTTACACGTAAAAATTTGAACTTCCGGCAAATCAAATTGGAAGGAACCAAAATCATGGAAAATGTTACGAGCCCAAATACTTGTGCGCGTTAGATTCAAACAACAAATTACTTCAGGCTTTCAGTTCGCAGTTTGATGAAGTTCAAGCGGGTGGTATATAATTTTGTAAGTAGACAAACAAAATGTCAAACATCTTAGTTAGTTTATTCTTCATTTTCGCGTTAGATTTCTAACCTTTCCAATCTTAATTAATTGAAACAGTCTCGGAAGAAAAATTTCAGGCTGAAGTTTATAGCATGCTGATAACCGGAAATTGAATTGTGGTGACGAATAATGAGGTTTGATTTCCGCCGCTCATTTGGTGGTGAAAACGCGGAATCATCACTCGAACAACGCCTTGTAATCGAGCTATGAGACATCCAAGGTCAAATGAAGGTTAAGCAAATGCCTTGAGTAAAGTTTCCCGTCGCGTGCGTGATGTTGTTGTTGATACTTAAGCTGGAAATTCCCATCTTATGATTCTCACTACACATCGGAACGGAATGAACTTCCCCCTTTGATGGTCGTTGCTACACGATGTAGAGGGAATAGGGCAGTTCAGATAACAGAAATAGTTCAGTTTATGAGGTTATCTTCAATGAAAATAATCGCCCTCTACTGTTACATTTTCACAAGCCCGGTGAGCAGTATGGGTCAGTATGTCTGAAGTACGACCGTCTACTCCCACCCATGGCTTCACTCTCAAAGAGGCCACAGTGAAAAGACATCTGCTGTAAAAGAACCTGAAAGTGGCGGATTATTACACATCAGGATTGCCTAGGTAATGCACATAGAGAGAAGGAAGAGCTGGCGAGTCTCTTGACGAAGTCACCGAAGAAAAATCATTTTTGAGGAGGGTAAGGGTGTGTGGACAAAAATAAAAAAAATGTTGCTTCATAGCTTTTGCAAAAGAAAAGAATTATGCAAAGCCAAACGAAGTAAATGGTATACAGGAAATAAATAAAGAGGATTGACACAAAGCGTTTGGAGCAGTCTGGAAGTAGAAGGCTACTCTGCTCGCATGGATTAAAGCATTTAGCCCATGAAGAGAAAAGCCGGATATTTTTAAAGCAGTGAACGGGGAGTCGGGGAACGGGGAACGGAGAAATCTTTAAAAGCGGGAATCTTTAAAAGTAAGAATCGGGGAGTCTTTAATAAATATGGCAAAACAACTTTGTGTGTTTGAAGTGAGCGTGAAAAAAATTTAAATAAGCGAAAAACAAAATTCGCTTTGACTTGTAGCTTTCAAAAGGTGATTTGGACGCTCGTATTCAGAGGTAATTATAAATTCGATCATTCATTTTACAGTATTTCAAAATTCTTGGTATAGCTTTATAGCCAGCTCTACTTAGCTTTAATTTGATAGAGGGGTTTATGTATCTACAGTTTTTAACCTGACGCGCTACATCGTTTGGACGCGAGACACCTCTGAAGGCATATGGTATCAGGGAATGTGTAAAATGAAGTTCTGAATGGAGTGAATAATCCTTAAAATGGAGATTCTTGCTCCAGCGAGGATCTTCTGCAGTGACCGAAAACCATCATTCTGCGGGAGTTTATCCAGTGTACCACGAAACAACCGTTGAAACAAACAGGCGCCAATGAAAGGTATAGATCAAATAACGCGAAAACTGCGTTGCAGTTCACAAATCAAATATAAACTGCCCTGATACCAGATAGCGAGAAACTCTTTGAACCCAGTGCGTGACACGGCTTTTGGGATTGAAATGCATTGTCGGCAGGGTGTTTCTAAAATAAAGACCCAAAAACGGAGACCGAAGATCAAAGACCCCAAGCTTCCCAACATAAAAATTCCACATTCGTTACAAAGAATGAATATCTTCCGCGTTCGGTTTATTATCAATACCCAGCAGGTTTTTTTTTTCTTGTGTCGATAATCTCCTCTCCCCCAGTTTCGGGCTGAAGCTTCTTTCGGCGGGTTCTGCATGACTATGTTTGACGTATGGATTATGTTTCCCTCCATCTGAAGTTAATATTTAGTTAAAGGTACGTATTCTAATAGTTTCTTTTCTGATTAGCATTTAAATCCAAAACAGGTCGAGCATACAGCTAAAATAGAAAATGACGTTGAGATAAGCGGCCCAACATGAACATTATGCGCTTGTTAGGAACCCGTTGGTCGTTATGCCCGGATCACTCAGTCAAGCTGAGACAATTGCAAAAGAGGAGGCACTCTTGCAAAACAAGCCTTTATTTTGTCATTATGGCATTTTAGTTGTAATAGTTCTTGTTTTATTAGAGTAAATAGAATAATAAGTGCAATGTAATTCTAGTATCTGTACTAGTTTGTAATATTTCTAGTATATTGTGATGAGTTTTACCGTGTATAAAAAAGGTTATTCAATTCAATTCATTCAATTCAGTGTGTCAAATTTGAAGCCATTTGTTCTGATCCGTGTATCATTTTGATGATGAATTTCATGCCCGGATATTTATACCCCATATTGTCATCAGATAGATTAGACGTAGTTTTAGATGTATCCAGCCATTTAATTAAACTGGAAGACCCCAAAACTGAATAAAAATTTTCCTTGGTAGCATTTCCCCGCTCTCCTCTACCGATCGGTTGAAATCATCCATTTCGTATTGTCTCCTGTCGTTCTCGAATTCTCATGCTCTCAGTCTAATTTGCAAAGGCTCGCTAACTCGCTCCACGCTTTTGTAGCGCCTTTCATAGAGATGATCATAGCCACAGACTTTATTGAAACACCGGGTAAAATTTAGCCTTACTCGCAGACGCTCTTTTGGCTCGTCACAACATCTTTCCAAAAGAGCATCTGCTAGGGGGAGTAGGTAAAATTAGGTACAGAGCCGGATCAGAACCTGAAAAACAATGTTGATTACTTCCAGTGTCCAGTACTTCTGTCACATGTTAATCACATAAATGGGATTGAGATTGGCAGTAATTTCGTGATATCTGTTTAAAAACATTGAAAAACAAGGCCGGCTTTTACGGATCAGTTAAAGTTATTCATGACGTCTCTTCACAAACGTGAGGTCTTTCAAGTTCTGTAGGTCCACTAACCATTAAGTCCTATAAAATTTCTTCATTTGGAGATTTCTTGAAACCTCTCGTTCGTGTTTATTTTCTCAAACTTAATTTTCCTTCAATTCGAATAAATTAAGTTGTGACCGACCTCGATTCGACGCGGTTTTAACAGCCAATACTGACAGAAGAGCACATTGTTCGGCTTTATTAGTTTTGGAGGAATGGTCAAAACTAGAACTATACCCGAACAAGGCTCATGAAAACATAAAATAGATGGTGGTCTCTGCCTGTACCATCCTTCCTCAACCTTAAAAGATGGTGTCTTTTTTGCGTGATGAGATCCACCTCTCTATCCAGCTGTAAAAATTGACAACGAGATTGAAACCTCACTTTTCTTGTTTATTAAGCAATGCTGACTCTTTCTACCTGAATTATTCTCTGGGGCAACTCAAATTTTAAAGCCAATAATATTTTTGTCGGTAAGGTTTATCAGAGATATGTGTTGTCTTCAATGACCAACCCCACCCCCCCCCCCCCCCCCACCCAAGATAAGGTGGGTTCTCTTCGAACAAACATACATACATACTTACATACATACTTTATTTACTTCACAAGGTAAAAAATACTGCTTTACAAGATTGCCGTGTGGGACCCTGACTGACAATTGTTGTTAAGTCGATCAATTTCCCTTTTAAAGCGACCAAGAGAGTCTATTTTCCGTAAATTGACGGGTAAACTGTTCCACAATAGCGCCCCGCTAAAGCCAAAGCTACGCTTGCGATAGTTCGTGCGTTGATTTGACAAGTATAGTTCCCTAAAACAGTCACGGCAGAATGAGCTGGGTGAGAGAGGGGGAGAGGGGAAGGAAGGGATTGGGCCTCTAGGGAAGAGCCGCTTCTCGCCTTTTTTAAGTGATAGGATGCTAATTAGAAGTTTAGACTCGAACGGGTTACCTTAATCCATGGAACTGATCCGCAACGAAAACAAATTCAGAAATAAAACTACAGACTGGTCGTATTGCCTATTCACTGAGACTAAACAATGATTTTGGTTGTCATACAAATGTTCACTACTAAATTACGAAACACCTTCCAAAATAAGTCTCAAACCCATCAGTTTTAATTTATAACATAGCGTGCGTGCATCCTAATCTAATTCCTATTGGCGTCATCATGGTACATTTCTCAACATACGCACGGCCGTGCGTCAATCCGATGACGTGTGCAAGTCAGATGGGGGAAGCATGCGCGCGCTATGTTATAAAAAAAACTTTTTACAGAGAGGCAACACCATACAAAAATGTATATTTATAAGAGCTTGTCGAAGTTTAATAACACGTCAAGATTAAACCGATATGAGAAACCACTTTCACCATTTTTTTTTTTTTGTACAGAGAATTTTGTAATTAATCAGGAACAAAACCTGTTTTCCAGGAATCATTTGCTTTATTTTCACTATGTTATAAAAGAATTGGTTCATCCTTTCGGCTGTGCGTATATCGAGTTTTGGATGCACTTGGGAAGATTGGAGAGCACTCAAGAAGCTAGAGTTGCTAACTCTTACGCTTCTCTCGTGCTCTCCAAACTTCCCGCGTGCATCCATAACTCGATATACGCACGCTAAACATGAACCAATTCTTAATTATTAAAGCAACTGTGAACCTTACGGAATGCTCAGTAGCTTGCATTACGTACGTTAATATTTCCAGTAACAGTTGATTTCACTTTAATAACTCCTTGGTGAGAATGTACAAGATATAAATACTTCAACATTTCGCCGGTGCTAAATGTATCTTCTTTTTAAATATGGTGGCACACTATGAGCTAACCAGCAACTATACGTAGGAAACCATGAATAAAAATATCACAAGACCATTATTTAAATATAACTTAAATCCTCCGGGGACTACAAACATAGCACAATGATCTTTGTTAGAAACTAACACAGTCTGAAGTCACTTCAGGACCAAAATGAGGTCATGTCGCCCATGCGCACTAAACACATGTGCAACTCTTCACTACATGACAAGCTCGGCCATTCTTTCCAAACATGATCTCGTGATTTTTCTTGCACTTCGGTGGAGCATTGTAAGGTAAACAGGCTATATAAGCTTTTCTGCAGTGAATCTCAGTGAAATATCTCTCAAGACATCGATTCCATTTTCTTGTTCTTTTTAACTCGCATGGATGTGAAGAGCGTCTGAAGCGAGAGGGAGGAACGTCATGAACGTCAATCTTTGCTTTGATATATTCTTTTGCCACATACAACCGTGACGTGCTGTGGCGTTCTATCAGTTCGTTTCCATTAAGAGCATAAGTAAAAGTACCATGTACTCCAGGTCTGTCTGATGATTCACGGCGAACTTGAACAACCTTGGAATTTACTGAATAAAAACTCCAACTTCGCACGCACAAGAAAACCGCGAGCTGAAATGAGAAAAGGTAAACAAGCAGAAATATATATCAGTGAATAACTACCTGAGCTATAGTCAGTTCAAGGAAAACATAACTTATTGTAATGACATCTAACAACCTTCAAATGAAATATAGAAACAAAAAACGTGTATGGAGTTAATTAACAAAATCTTCAAGCTTTTAATTGACTTCTACCATTGTTGTAGTCTGCCAACATTCTCTCGGAGGGCAGGGTGGAGAGCGCGGGGCTCATAGTGTACTTCCTCCTTACATAAGATAAGGCTAAACAGTTTTAAAAGGATTTATTTAAAGACATAGTGTGCACTTACGCAGTAGTCGTTTCTCTCTAAGGAGCGGGGAAAGTTTCGTGGGAACGGGAATTATTATTTTCGAGTGAAGTGTGTTTTGGTTCTCAGCACTGTCCTCTCACATCTCCCCCGTAAATTCCAAAGAGCCTCTCACTTTCTCTCTCTTCACCCTCACCCCAGGGAATTCAGCCACACTCTTATTGTTTCCACGTTTTATTTAGATTTTTTCAGAGGAGCCATCAGCCCCTTCAAATTTACTGCTATCCGCGATGTTTTTGGTGTTTTTGGCAAATTTGATGAATGGATGATTTTAATTCACTTTTTACTGAGGTTCAGAGAGATTGTCCAGATTCATTGCCAGTCGAAAATAATGCCGGCATTTTTGTTTTTCCCATATACAGTCAACTCTCACCTTGTGGACACCTCGCTATAACGGACACCCCTAAAATACGGACAGCAGCTGAATTCCCGACAAAAATATATTACAGACGTTTGACTGAAATAAATTCCCGCCATCACGGACCCTCGCTATTAAGGACTGACTAGCTAACTCGCGGTTCCGAGGGTGTCCGCAATAAAGGGAGTTGACTGTACATGGCGTTTTCATGCAAGGTACATCTATGCATTATTTCATTACATACGCCGGCTTTGGGAGTTGTTATCGTTTATTGAGCAGACATTACATCAGCCGAAAATTTGAGAACTTGACCTTGGTAGCACTTGTTTTTTCCTCTCTTGTAACTTGAGACGTTATCAAAAATCCCTGTACAAATGTTATGAGAAAGTTAACGAGCAAGGATTACTTAGCGGGTCAAGTGATCAAAAGTGATTTTGTCAAGATGTTCCCTTAACTGATTGAATTGAAGTCTATTTAAAAACCGTGGGTAACACTACTGTTGCATCATTCAAAGATATGATGGTTTCCACTTGAGTTAAAAAGAAAAAAACAAAACAATGTAAAATAAAGAAGACACTAGTTTTATCAGTGGTTTCAGCTATTTCAGTTCTTTCTTTTCCTCAGTGGTTTCAACGGCTTTCTTATTTGTTTGTTTTCTTTTTCTTTCGTTATTTATCCCCAAGAGGGCCGTCGAAGCCTGTCAGTCACTTCCAGTGCTATTTTCAATTTTTGCTGATCACTCCTTTTTTTTGTTGATCTTTAAATTAAAACTGTAAATTAAGCAAGTATTTTCCATTGCAGGGCAGTCTGCTACACCTTAAGAAACTCATTTATAATTAATTAAGAATTTCTCTCAAGATTCAACACTCATGAAAATGTTTTTTAAAAACGCAGTACTTACGGTTTGATATCGGTTAGAGGAATATTCACTAACAAATTAATAGGACCTGGACTGCGTGACTCGTCCCCTTGCTACGCAATGTTTTTTGGGACGTCACACGATCAGCTACTCAACCTGTTCATCGGACTATTTGACTAAAAACAAAATAACTTACCTTTAACATAGGGTTATCCATACAGTGGAACTCCTCGGGAGTTCAAGTTTGAGAATGCTAAGTTGACTTTCAGTTTTCCGCTTTGTCCATGATCCTGGCAGAAAAACACTGGTTTATATATCCGACACCAGGAACGACGAAACCAGTAGCATTACACCATCGCGCTAATTTTAGATTCATTTTGTAATGGTTTGGACTTGCCATCGTCTGCGTGTGATATTCGGCTCAGGTGGATATCGGAATTCGAATTTGGACAGCAACAAACAAGACAGCGAATTTCCTTTCCTGTTCGTTTGTTTGTTTATTTTTTTAGTGTTTTCCTGATAGTTTGTCAAAATTAGTATGGCATGAAAACTAAGCGTAAATTTCTCTAGTTACCAGAGTGCAATTAGGCTCAAGAAAAATCAGAACTGATATAACTTTAATTTAATCCGGTCTTCATACTGTTCGTGTGTAATTTAATTTGTCGTTGAGAAAAGTTTTTGTAATTGTCATTCTACCATACTCTCTTTTGTGTTTACTAACTACAAAATCGTTCCGGCTTAGCTAGTGCGACAGTCGCTCAATTTGTTTTCTCGTATTAAAAAATAATCACAGTTTTGGTTCTACGGTAGATTTCAACATGTTCAACAAGAGACATTCAGCAGGGGTCAGTGAAAATTAAGGAGAAGGGGATTCCTTTACTCTAAAATATACACATGACGTAATGTGAACATCTTACGTGCAAACGATGGCACTTCCTGCTGCGCCGACAGCCAGATCTTTTACAAATCTGACTAGATAGTCGGGCAGCAGGGAGAAAGAGCAAAACTATTAAAAAATAACGAAATCGTATAAAAGCATACTGGCACGTTAACAATTTTTCACAATTTTAAACAATCGTTGTCTTCACAAATATTATTAACACATTTTGCCCGCTGCCACTACACATACATGTGTATCCTACAAGCGGCCACAAGAATTACGGGCTATTTTAGCCAATTACTTGTTTATTTATTTTCTTTCAAATGCTTTGAATAGTGTTAAGAGAAAAATGAAAATTTCTTTTGACGCTGTTGAATGGGTATGAAATTACAACTTAGGGGAGTGCGTGGAGATTGAAAGGATAACTGACGAAAAGCATTTTTTGTAAATTTCCCGTACTGAACAAACCACATGATTTTCCGTGTTAAAGACACAACAAAGAGGTCGCAAATTACTAATTTATAAGAGCTTCCAGGCACAGCACGGAAGTTAGATGACAAAAATATATAGTAATGATATAGATGAGAAAATGTGAAGGATTGCATTGTTTATTTATGCCGCGACTCTGCGAGTAGCCTTTGTCCTTGAGTTCCGGTGATCGGATCAGGGGCAAGCTGAAACTTGCTGGGAGGCGTTTTCATTTTCCGAGTGGCTACATTGATTGCCACAACGTTTTTTTTTTTAATTTTTATTTTTAATATTATTGTTTAGCTAAAGGCTTCTTCGTTCCTCCCTTTTGGGTGCGTGGTATCTCCCTGCATCGATCCAGACTGCTTTGTTTGGTTAAGTTTCCGAAAACCTGTTCTGCAGGCGGAAATACGTAACATCCCTTTGAAAATTAAGTGGAAAGTATATTAAGTAGCTCTTCATGATTTTATTTTCTGCTGTCTGGAAAGAGTAGAAGCTGTGTGGAAATAACATCTTTCTCTGCTCTCACATGACTTGGTCTATTATGAAACAAAACGTCAACATATGGCAATAACGTTTTTCCGTGTGGTAATGTGGGGTGTTAAAAAGGGGCAGTGTCACCTATCATGTCACTTTAATGGCCAAAAAACACATTTGTTTTGACGGGAATCGTTAAAATAATGGTTCCGTTTTGTTAACAATAACCCTAATTCTACACAGAAACTAGTGTTAGTTGTCTTTGGCTGCGGATGGCCAAGATTGAAGAGGATTGCAACTTGAAAAACTTGAAAAAGTTTATTTTGGAGCCGAATCGCTAAAAAAATGATTATTGCTTGTTCTTCCAGGGAGAAATCACTTAAAATATTCTTCTCAGCGCTCTAAGAGCAATTTGATGTTAGCGAAAAGGTACCTTGTCAAATATTTGAGCAGTCGCGACCAAAATACAGAGAAATCTCCGTGACAGTGCCCGCCATTGGGACAAATATTTCCAATCCATGATAATTTATCACTCTTTTTATTACAAAGTAAAGATATAAACTCCTTAATACAATATGCTGTAGTGCCCTAGGAACATTCATTCGGAAGAAATACACCTAAAATACTCGTTTTATTAAATAATACTATAAAATACAGTTTACCCATATTAGTTATGTTATAACCTTTATATCAATGATAACTTATTTAATATAAATATATTAATGTAAATATTCATAAAGCGGCCAATAAGAATTTATTTGTATCACAAATATTCGCAATTCTAGAGGGGCTGGATACTAATTTCAAACTTTTGGCCAACCAAAATAATTGTCGTGAGCTATAAATCTCTGGTCTACATCTGATTACTTAACGCCACTATCGGGGGGAGGGGAGGGGGGTGTCTTGTCGAAAAGTTTGGTGGGAGCGATGCGGACCGTGTCTGAAAACCATTTAAGGTTGCGTTCGATTGACCCTGTTCCGGAATAGGAATACATACAATGATGACAAGAAATCCCTCATAAGAGGTTTTTGAAGTTGCTGGAGTACCAAATTGCTCTTAAATTATCGTAAATGAGCCAACGTCTGCAGAAACGGCTTCCCAAATTTACTTAAAAAGGAAATCTAATAGCTATTCCTTTAATTCTTATTCCGGAATGCGGTCAATCGAACGAAACCTAAAAGTTTTTGATTAAATACGTCATTTTTCAAAGAAATTTAGGCCCGACTCAGTTAAAATTGCCTCTTTTTTCAAAGTCTACTCTAACTCCGATCTATGCTACGTAGCAAGCAAAAAAAAAAAAAACTGGTTTCTACGGAATGCGTACTCTTAAGGCAAAAGGGCGGTAGCTTATTAAGTGGCGGCGTCACTCCCTCGGCCTCGCCCCCCGGATGGCTTCAGATGGTATCTTAGGGGAAATTTTAACTACAACTAATTTACATGTTTAAGGTGTCCTTAGTGGACTACACTGTCATCACATGGTAATGAATCGTATTTATCAGTTCTCAAAACATGTTCCAAGGATCTCGTCGCACATGCGCACTAACCACAAGTGCAGCTCTTCACTACATGGCAAGCCTGGCCATTCTCTCCAAAGACGATATGATGAACTTTCTTGCAGTGGGGTGGAGCTTTATAAGGTAGACAAGTAACGTGTTTCGTTCTGCAGTGAACTTTAGTGTAAAATTTCCCAAGACAGCGGTTCCATTTCCATTCGCGTTTCAACTCACAACGATTTAAGGAGCGTGTAAAACGAGAGAGAATGTCATCGTTGTCCATACCTTCGCTCTGATCTTTTGCTGTTGCTGTGAGAGACTCGGTGCTGTTAAACGGGTTTTCTAGTCTGATTTCATTTACAATGTCGGATTGATCTTCACGGCCGTCAAAGGTTTGCTTGAGATCTGACAACTCGTTGAATTTGACAGGGCTCATACACACCTCCGTTAAAAGGCAACTATGTAGCATGAAGTATGCGGTCAACTGGAATAGAGAGAATGAAATAAGAAGTTTAACAAAGCACGTCAACATTCACTATTTAGTGAGAAAGCTAACGCTAAAAATTAATGAGTTTCGACTGAACATCCGGTCGTTAGCGTTGAGTAGAAAACAAACCAATAACGCAATCGTAAAAGATTGGACTTTTAACAACGCTGGAAGGCTGGAAGACACTATGTTTTATAAAAGGCCTGTTGCTTTAATCTTTTCTCTTTTGGAGTCGAACCTCATTGAGTCATTTTAAGTGGTTTCAACTTTTGGATTTCTGAAGAAATCCTTTTATAGCAGTGCGGTCATTCAAATGAAAGCTTTAAATTTCAGCAGCGGTGCTCCAGAAAACGAGTCTTAACACCAGCGTTTGGGTCATAAATTAAACGGAAAAGTGAAAAAAACAAACTCTTCAGTCGCTATTTAAGGAAATTATCTTTTAAACAGTAGTTTCCGATGGCTTTGGGTACTAATTATAAGTCAGAAAGATGATTCACTAACGGTCTGTAAATGAAAGGCTTCAATTTTTTTTAAGTGCGATCATTCAAAAAAAGATCAATTGGCAGTTATCAATACGTAGTTTTTTCCTGTGGTGCTTTAAAAGTAATGTGCAAAATGGTTTGAACGTTTGACTCGCTGGGGCGGAAAATAAACGTTATTGTATGATTTTTGCATATGGTGAAAATTGAAACAGATGGTCCCGAAACCTACTTTACCAAGAAGCATTATTAGCATTAAAAGAAGCTAAAGTAAAGTTTTTAAAAGCTGTTTTCAAAGGATTCTTGCTTTTGGCATTTTAACAAGTAAAATTTTCACGTAAAATGAGCATACCTTAAAGATAATGTTAAGTTCCATGTCCGTGTTTTGTTCTTATCCTGGGGTCGGTTTTTTCAGCGTTGATGTGTGCTGTTCGTTGTCGCTCTTTGCTCTTCTTTGTACTGTTCTAAAGTCGGGCTCTTCTTGTTACGTAGCTAGTGGTCTTGTGAGATGTGAACTGCACACAGCTTGGTCGAGTCAATTCTCCAAAGGTGTTGTACTGATTGCTTGTTTGCTACCGAGAAGGGAAGGCTTATATAACCCGTACACGGAACTGAATCCAGTGTCCTTGATTACGCTATAGTCAATTCTATTTTAAATTTTGTTGTAATGCAAATAAACTGTACTTACTATTCGTCTGAAAGTCTGCCTGAACCGGGAGTGAAACGGAAAGGCCTCAATTCACGCCCATCCAACCAAGCACAAACGGAAAGCTGATACCAAGCACGCCCAAGTCTCTTTTATCGTCCTAGGTCGATTCTCCTTTGAAAGTTAATAGTTTTTAGGCATGAACGTAATCTCACGAAACAATTCAGCGAAAAGCCAAACCCCTTTTTTTTTCACTGTTCTCAATATAAAAAGAACCACAATGAAGAAATTAACATATGAATTCAATCACTTTTAACATCTTTCAATTCCGTATGTTTTGTTCATATTATTGTGCACGTGATGTCAGTTAATTCGTTTTCGCTTATAGCAACAAGCTGGATGCAGCGCTTCGCTAGTAGAGAAACGGCGGAAGAAGTTTAACAGGCATTTCTACGAATTACTCAGCTAAACAGGGGTAAAAACCGCGTTAGTTTCCCGCTTTGCTTTAATATGACCTTGAACAGTAAACTTAGCAAGAAATTTAAAAAGAACGGAACGAATTTTACGTCAGGATATAAAATTTGATTTCAGTTTATTAGATTTATAATTTGCACCCTTTCCTAAAAACTCTCTTTCTTTTGAATAATATTTTGTTCCTTCTCCGTATGTCTTTTGTTCTATAAGATGACCGTTTAATCAGGGAAAAAAAAAACAATTATGCGTTCGGTAGTCTGGGCAAGCATAAGTGACGCATTTCCGGTTGACCGCATTCATGATTCCTCCCAAATTCTGCGGAAGCGAATAACTGACCCGGGTAGGAGTAGCTAAAAAAGCAAACCGGTGTAGAAATTTTATAATATTGCCAGATTTCAAAAGTTTTAGGGTTTAGAAAAAGGCTTTTGAAATACATTTCTGAATAATTGTCAAAGGTTATTTGTTTCTTTCCCTTATTTATTTGTATTTACACGGCCGCACAAGTCTTAAACATGTTTGCGTTGCTGGATAAAGGTTATCTATCTCTGTTCATAAAAATGACCGATAAAGTTGACGAGTGGTATTCGACATTTCTGTGTCTTCGTGGCATCATTCAAGAGAGACGGGTGTTCGATTCCCGTTAATTTCTGATATTCCCGAAATATTGGTAGCCTTTGTGGCTGAGATATCTCACTGCGTGATCGCTTTAAAAATTCATTACATAGTCCACATCATCAGGTAATTTTTGAGTACCGTTTTGAATTGTTTGAAATGTTTACAGTTTTAATATCGACTTGTGTGGAGTTTTTTTTTTTTTTTATGTCAGACTTGGACGATTGACGAGACAAAAAAATAGCAATTTTAATAACTGAACGGTCACGACGCGACAGGAACACCAGACCAAATCAGACCAATTTCCATCGTTTGCGTTCACGCTCTGACCAATTATCTCCCGTCTGTTAGTATACGTTTCATTGGTTCCTTTATCACTCAATGAAGCAGTCGATCTTCCTTTTAAAATTCACTATCTAAAGAAGATGCAAGAAATACAACCACAGAACATTCAGTTTGATCACGGAGTTTAAAATTAACGTGACACTAATTCGGCCAATTGCGGTTGAACTTCAGTTGAAGTTTCTTCCTGTGGCTGCGCCCCGATCCGACAATATTAGGCACACGATCAAGATGTTTATATCAGTATTGATTGAGTGAAACCAGTTTATTAACTTGGTTTCTTAACTTCACGATTAATAAGTTTTATTTTTTCAAGAGAGACAAAATTCAAAACAGCTGATTGCTTCAGTTTTTATATCAAACCCGCAGAATGACCGACCTGATTAAGTTAAATGCCGCGATGATAATGTTCCGAAGACTAAGACCTCACTCCGGAGTTACGCATGGTTGTCTTTGCAAATCAGACGAGACAAATACAAGTGCTTTACGTGTTGATATGCAAACAAAAGCAGGAATTAAGTCGCTGCCTCTTTTATCTCTTAAGACATCAATGTTAACCCCGTACATAGAAAATATAAGTTGTTGTTACTGAAACTCGTTCCACCCTTTGGTGACTTCAAAGCCTTCGTGACTGCAGACGATTGCTTAGGCGTGACTGAAACGAGCGACGGAGTCGAGAGAAGATGTCGACATTATTAAATACGATGTCAGATATAATTGAAAACAACAATCCTACAATCTGTTATTATCGATCAGTTCTACTTACCCTATATCAATTATATTGTTACTATTTTGGTAAGCACACGACCCTATAAGCGTGCATATCTACCTAACAAAAAGAAAGTGTAATTATTAAGGATGAGAGAGGAAATTTACAAAAGATTATAAATTGGCAGTAGCGCAATGTGCTACTATTAATAAACCGTTATTTCGAGCTTCGAAGGCCGTAAAACTGAATGTCGGGTCAATTTTTACATCCTCTGTTGGTCAGGCGATGTTAGTACGTGATAGACAAATAAATGTATCTTACGGTTAGTCGTAATTAATGAGACTGAGGGAGGAAATTTACAAAAGATTATAAACTGGTAGTAGCGCAATGTGTTACTATTCATAAATTGTAATTTCGAGCTTCGAAGACTGAATGTCGCGTCAATTTTCACATTCTCTGTTGGTGTTATTAGTACGTGATAGACAAATAAATGTATCTTACAGTTAGTCGTAATTAATGAGACTGAGGGAGGAAATCTACAAAAGATTATAAACTGGCAGTAGCGCAATGTGTTACTATTCATAAATTGTAATTTCGAGCTTCGAAGACTGAATGTCGCGTCAATATTCACATCCTCTGTTGGTGTCGAAATATATTGGTACGTGATGCACTGTTGTTCTGTTTCAACAGACTCGTCCGCTAAAGATCTACACGAACAGGAAGTTTTGCTAACTTCAAATCCATTCTTTAATTTGTTACTATTGCATAATAATAAAGCGGTTTCCAATTGAATGTCGTACCAAAACCAAAGTAGTTACTCTGGGCAATCGCAACAGATGTAGACAACACAACCAGTCCATCAGAATGAAAAGTAAATACAGGTAACTGGCGCCTGGCGCCAAGCCGTGCGATTGGTTTTGGTTTGGATTCCCATTGGTTGGGAAAGTGGCGCGAGTTTTGTTCACCAATCACAGAGTGTAGTAATTGAAAACCATACCAAACGCTCTATAAAGAACAAAGTGCATACCACGGGACCTTAAATCGCCCATAGTCGCCCAAAATCGCCTAAGGTCGCCTTAGGTCGCCTAAAATCGCCTTAAATTGCTTAGAAGCATGTGTTAATTGCCCTAAGAGGAAAAACTTGTCCAATTTCAATATAACAATTATGAATTGATTTCACCGCAAAAAATCATTGGGGTGCAAGAGAACTGGAGCGATTTCGGCAAAAAGAATATTAGCTTACACAAAATATGTCACATACTTATAAGGAGACAACATTTTAACAATTATTATGCTTGAATGTTTTTGTTAGGTGCTCCTGATTGGTTTTAGAAAAAAACAAAAACAACAACAAAAAACCAAAAAAAACAAATAGAAATCCCTTGGAGTATTAAACGTATCGGCAATATGTGGCAGTGAAAAGCGTTTGGCGAAATTTAACTTTGGGCAAAGACAACTTACGACGCTATTAAAAAAAAGAAAAAAAGAAACCGTCATTTTTACGGTCTACCCGCTCAGTTGCAATAGCCAATTGCCAAGAAGAGGGCGAGATTAACTTTTTTTACATTTTTGACTGTCAAAAGGAGCATAAAAGTATTGTGCATCTAAAAAAAATTGCACTGAAAATTCAAAAGATCTGTTCCACTGATCCCGAAAGTGCCAATTTAGCTCTGCTGACCTAGTATACTAATTAAATTTAAAATACAGAGGATGGACTGCTGGCTTATCAAACGCTTCGTCAGAGTCCAAGAGACGAGGAATCGGTGGGGTCTTCATTTTGTAGAAAAGGCCAAACTCCAAATGGAAGACCCTCGCTAAAACACTCTTTCATACGCCGAAAGATACGAAATCAGTAGCGGTCTTCGTTCTGTAAAAAAGACTGGGTAGATTTTGCGTCTGATAAGCCAACAGTCTGTCCTCTGTATTTTGACTTTACTAGTAGACTTTGTAGTTGGTCTTCAGCTTTAGGTCTTCGGTCTTCGTTTTGAAGGCACCCCCGGCTTCTAGGGCCATTTTGGTCACCATTTGGGGCAAAATAGCCCTATCAAAGATCACTGTCATCCCCCTTTTAAACTCATTTTAATAGTCCTCAAGTGCATTTCAACCACTGACATTCAGTTAGGGTATTTCAGGGCACTAATGAGCGAGACCCAGATTAGCGGCCCTCAGAATAGCACTGTATTTTACTCACCGAAAATTGGCCCCAATTTAATATTGGTTTGCTAAAACATCTAAACCAGGCCCCGGTTTCACCGGTTGTTTAAAGAGCGACTAACTTTATCCAGTGGATAAATCGATACCCAACGGATAAAATATACTTCAACCAATACATTTTGTCCGATGGATAGTGACTCATCCGCTGGATTAATTCCGTTATCCACTTTAGTTTGAACAACTTGGGCCTGATCTTTTGAATTTTATGTGTTCTGAGACTTGAAGAGGCAGTACTTAACAAAGAAATGTTACCTAGCTAATCTATGCATTTACATGCAGTAGTCAGGACTTTATTAATATTAACATAAAATGTCTTCACAGCAATACATCTCCCTAATCCACCGAATGTTGGACTACAATAAAATGTAGCGCGGTGGCACTTGTACTCAGTAAAGACCCTGTCAAGTTTACCATAGTAGGTTTTAACGATTTTCCTTACACATGGGTTCCTACCATTTCTTCCATCATGGCTGTTCCACGGTAAAAACGAACCGGGTGATCTTCGTTGAAGTTTTTTAACGCTTGAAACAGAGCTGTTTGCAACATCTAATAATTTGTTTTTCGGAACCTTGACTGGAAATTTAGATCTCATTTGCTCAGACGGGTGGTCATTTCTGTTTTCAAACATGGTGATAAAAGATGAATTTCGCAAGATTTTGCCAGTTTTTCCTGTATTCAGTGTAGAATTTAACACTCTTCTTTTTAGAGAAAGCTTTTTGCCGTTGAATGGGATTGACATGATAAGCTTCTCAGTGTCAATTCGGAAATCTTTCCTGTTAACCCGCCTGTTGTTTCTCCTAGCCATCAACTTGTCAAATGCTGTCCCCGATGTTGCTGAGTTGTTTACTCGAGAAGGGTCTTCACTTTTCGACCCTCCATCGAGAATCTGTCTTGAATTTTGTTTTAACTCCTCCCTTTTTGTCATTTTTAATTCTCTAGCCAGCGTTAACCGGGATCCGGAATCCTGACTCTGCATTCCACTAGATCTCATGCATGACAGAGGAACCACTTCGGCTAGAACACAAACCTGAAAGTATGAGATGAAAAAAAAGCTGTCCAACAATATAAAACACAAGAAACGGCAAGGTGTGTAAGTAGAAAGAAATGAAACATAAAGCAAACTGATTGCAGACTGAAGACTAGTTGTGCTAGTTGAAATATTGCCCCAAATAAATAAGTCCCTCGGTTTATTTACACCTAAAGAGACGTTTGGCGCGTGTATTTCTACATTATTGTGATGATGATGATAATGATGATGATGATGATGATGAAAAATATAAAATATAGAAACATCATACTCCGGAAGGTGCTCCAAATACAGTCGAACCTCCCCTTGCGACCACCTCTCTTAAGAGACCACTTTTCCAAAATACCAAAATTTTGACAGTCAAATCACTATAGTTGGAGCCTCTTGTAGGCGACCGCGACCACTTTTAGAGATGACAGTTTGTAATTTTCTTTTGCTAGTTTTAACCTCCCGCAAGCGACCACCTCATATCTATCCCTGTCGGAAGTTGGACAATTTGCCTTCACATGTACATTCTTGGGAACTACAGGAGACATGAATGTCAGAATCGGAGGTACCAGGGGTGAGTTGTATAAAATTTGACGTCGGGGGTAGCTGCTAACGCCAGACCTTCATCTCAGTCACATTCAGTATTTTAACGTCTGACGATAGCATTGACGCCCGCCGTTAAGTTTTATGCAACTCTTCCCAGGTGTCCAGAAATAGACTTGTCCCATTCGCCGTATTAGGTGACTTATAACAGACAAACCATCAACTTAGTACTGAAATTCTTTGGCAATATAATTTTCGGAAAGTTTAAAAACGTTTTTGTGGCTACTAAATCTCTGGAGTCACCTTATGCTAATGAGTCTAAAATTTAGACCGAAAGGGGTCTGACCTCTCGTATGCGACCACCTTTGGGTTGTTGCTTACGGAAGGTTTGACTGTAATGGACTAAGTATGGATCCTGAGACTCCGTCCAAAAGGAATGCCTTTTTCACCCTCGCGTAGTTTATGTCTGCAGCCTGGCGCAACCACTTTCCCAGGGTTTTCCCTTGTAAATTGGGAGAGGGAAAGCCCTGGCAACAAGGTTACAGGCTCGCATATCCTGCCAAGAGTAGGTTTGCTTGCCTTATATTTTTGGAGTACTAAAGATGTAATACCTTTTGTTATATAACCACGGGAAAGGGGTACCATTTCGCCGAGGTGAGGATGAGGGGTACAGGTGGATCATTGGTGCGGAGCCAGTAGACGGGAATTTTGAATTTATATCTTTTAGGCCACATATCGAATGATTTGAGGTCACAGAATTGTCATTCGTCATTTTAAAATTCTTTGTAGAAGTCCTAATATAATAGTGACTACTATCTAACTTCTCTTTCAACATCATTACTTCATCAAGCATATGTTGGCAATGAGAGTACCGTAATGATTCGATTTAGCGCCCTCGTTCCAATAAGCGCCTCCTCTCTAAAAAGCAAAAATAATTTGTTACTTTTACATTTCTATTATTGTTCCTTTTTAAATAAGTATCAAAGTTTTGTTCGGCACATTTGGCTGTTTCTCAAGAAAAGAAATAAGCGCCCTCCCTTGATCCCCTTCCCTAAATCGAATCATTACGGTAAGTGAACTGATCACCAGAGATAAAATAACTTGATATTTAAACAAATTCTCCCAAATGGTACCATAAGAAATAGCTAGAAATATATACACATTGGTGCGGAGAATATTACATACCAAAATTGAGGTTTAGGTAAAGGTAAGGTAAGGTAAACTTTATTTTTTAAATTGAAGCTAAGAAAAGCCACTTCCTTTTAACATTAGGCCCGAGGCAATAAATTGCCTGTGAAACGGCAACAATAAAACTGGCAAAGAAGGGTTTCTAATACATTTTTTTCTAATTATAACCGTGAAATCAATCTTGCTCAGTTTTATCATAATGTCCCTTCCGGACTTTGTAATATGCAGTCTCAATCGTGAAATCAGCCTCGCCTTTTTTATCATATTGGTTTGTCGAATTTTATAACATGTGTTCTAAACCATGAAATTGGAAAACTGTCCGCCTTAACCTCTCTGACGCAAGCTAAGAGCGTAATAAGGAGGTTGAATGATTTTACAAAACCCTGTAAACCTAATTAGCATCTGGATCTCTTGTAGCCCAGTCCTCATATTCGGTATCTTATCGTTTTTCGATAGGTGAGCCGTTGCCGTAATCGTTTAATCTACCGTTGTATTGTTTTAAAAGTTATAGTTATCTTTAGTATTAACTATTGGTTTTGACCGTAATAAACATGCGAAAAGGTTTAAAGGATTTTAAAACAACAAATATAAACTGTCTCATGTACACGTTAAAGCGCTCAGATTATAGATAAAAGTTTACGGTTATTTACTAAGTAAATTGACTGTACTTTGACAACCATTGGGTTCGAGTTAAACTAACCCTAAACTGCCGTCTTGCGGTCCCTCAATCCCTTTCTTGACCGTATATTAAGAGGACAAGAAAACCAAGAGGACAAGAAAATCACGCCAGCAAGCAAAGCTGAGCTTATCAAGCTTTCGAAAGCTTGGCGAGTGAACCGAAGATGTTTTGCTCATCACTGCCGACTCGCCGTCTCGACTTCCAAGAAGGCGTACTGTACCATGGTGTGCGCAGTACCTGCATTTCTCTAAGTTTAATACTCACCAATACAGCCTGAAAGATGAGGAGGGTCAACATTTCTGTGTAAAGAACCGATCTCTGAAACAAAGTGAAACTTAAAATGTTGGGGTGTTTTTCTTAGTCACAATCGACTCAACTTTTGCTGTGAAGCCGGAAGGAAATATGTAAAATAATAAATAATTATATGCTCCCAAGGAAACGGAAATTCTTTGTTTGCATTCAGGTGAACTAAATTTCGTCTCCGGCAGGAAGTAGGGGACGCGTGGGTCCTTGAAATAATTCAAGGTTTTATTCAACGAGGACCCTGTGTAGAGGTGGCTCTTAGTTTCCCATGCATTTTTTTTGTGGACCACGTGGTCGAAGGTTCAACAAAGCTATCACTCTATTCAGTACATCCACGATGTTAAGGTATTATCCACCCTTCGGGAGCCGTTGCGCGCGTGGTACAGAGGGGTAGGTATTTTGGCATAAAGCCCGCCCGATCCGAAGAGCATCATGGTGGTTAATTGTCCAATCACGTCACTGAATTCTTTCACTGTAGTGTTTTCAGGAAGGATCTTCACATGAGCAATCGCTTACGTCTTAGTTACAGTTTTACCCACCGCCGGTGTAACCGGCTTTTTTTTCTTAGCCAGTAAGATTCAATAAACGATGAGGTATCTATGTGTCAAGTAGTGTATTATCTCATATTTTCACTAATTGCGGTCGTCAATATTAATTCGACTTCCTCCCAAGTTTGTCCAATGTGGCGGCTTTTCTCCTCGTACGTACTAGACGGTCAATGTACGCGTTTGTTTGTTTGGGTCCCAGGCGAAGAAATTACACCATCTGTTTTGTGAAGAGTTACAATTCGATTAAATTCAATTCAATTCAATTTTATTCACTCTTATTAGAACAAAATGCAATATATTTTATAGTAAGAAAAAATTAAACGTGCAGAGCAATTTATTGAATGATTTTACCCTCTACGGAAGAAGTGCGTAGTGGCCAAAGGAGGTTGGCCACTACCTCTGTGCAGTTAAATAAAATAGGGGGAAGTAGAATTTTTTGAAGAGCTCTGCCAGTTAAATTAAGCTTGGGAGAGGAAAATACAGCAGTAAGGAAAAAAGCGTTTACAGCAAATATATATATCTTATTCGATGGTTTTACATATAATATATACGCGCGGATATTTTGCGAGTTGCGTAGTATTTTTCCGAGCCCCGAAGGGGCGAGGAAAAATACGAGCAATGAGCAAAATGTCCGCGAGTATTATATGTAAAACCATCGAATAAGAGATTTATTATTCCACTACAAAAAGATTTTGTTATTTTGGCTTCTCTGTTTTGGTAACAGTTTTCAAATGCACCCGGCATCAACTGTCCATCGGTATATGGCGCGTACGAATGATGTAAACAACACAGAAAGCCAGTTAAATGTCTTTAATTTGATTAGATAAAATGAAAAGATAAATGACAAGTGAAACTTGTTTTCGAGTCTGCATCGTTTCAAAAACTATTCTTCGTCCAGTCCGGACATTGTTGCTCCTTTTTTCTGCCTTTTCCGTCCGTATTCGCTCGGTTGTAAACCGGTCAAACCGGGACACTACAGTGTATTACGGTCTCATATTTTGCGCGTTCTCTTGACCTTATTTGGTGAAATGACATAATAGTGGAATAATAAATAAGTATATAGTATACGTTGAATTTTACTGCATGACACCCGATCGCGCCTCTCTCTGTTTTTCTGCTATGTGCGTTTTAAGTTTTTGGTAATTTTGAATAGCAAATTAAGCTGAAGCGAGTCACGATGAAATATAAAGAATAATTATGACATTTTTTTTTCCTTTTTGATTGCTTTAATTTGTCTCAGTAGGTTTACAACTGCGACTTAAGTGTTGGCTATGTACAGTCAGCTGCTCTGAAATGGCCTGTTATCTCACTTCATCCATGACAAAAATATCGAGGCTAAAGGGCTGGTT
The DNA here is from genome assembly GCF_977016875.1 of Pavona decussata. Lineage (NCBI taxonomy): Eukaryota > Metazoa > Cnidaria > Anthozoa > Scleractinia > Agariciidae > Pavona > Pavona decussata. The sequence continues at coordinate 2,253,780 of NW_028145467.1, forward strand.
CACACGAGAAACGCAAACGCAAATGCAAGCGCAAGCAAACACACGTGTGAAGTACCACAACGCAAGCGCAAGAGGCAACGCAAGAAATGGAAAATGCTTCATTTCCTTGTGCTTGCATTTAAAAGCATCATTCAGGAGCATGGGTTCCTAAGTGATATAAAAAACTGGCGCTACGCGAAAACAATGTCAAAGTATCCTTGATTCAGCCAATAAACGCCGCCGGCCACGAAGCGGATCTTTATATGTTTCACTTCTTCGTTGCCTGAGAGGATAGATAGCCAACGAGGCGATACGCTTTATTCAGGCGCTACGCTATATTCATCTCATGTCCAACAAATGTGAATGGAATAATTGTTTTATTAAAACATTCAAGAAACGTTGATTGATCTTCCTGATTTCGCTTGATTTGCAAGAACCGACCACAAGACAATTAAATGGTCGCTATTTCTCGGGCAAGCAAAAGACAAACAAAACAAAAACAGTTTTATTTGTTTGATAATTGTTACGCACATTTTACTTTTAATGTATTTATTCGACTTCTTGCTCGTAGATTTTATTTTTACTGTCCTCAATTTCGCGCCTCGCATCCTGATTCACGCTTCTTTCCATTCTGAAGTCAGAAAGAGGCTCGCCTATTTTACCCTTCGTTGGAGAAGAAAATTACAAACCCTTTTTTTTTTTTTTTTTTTTTTTCACAAATCCAGTCCAGCCCAGTCTAGCTCACTCCATTCTCTCTTTTATGACATGCCTGTACAGGAAAAGCATAGCCTCCTCCTAGGCCGCAGGAAGGAATGAATGCGTGACGTCGGCGTGACGATGAATGCGTGACGATGAATGTGTGACGAGCCCAAAGACTCACATTGGATTTGTAAAACGTGGATTTGTAATACGTAAAGTTGTAAAACGTGGATTTGTAAAACGTGAGTTTAAAACGAGGATTTGTAAAACATGGATTTGTAAAGTGTGGGTTTGCAAGTATGGATTGTAAATTCCATACCTGACAAATCGCCCTTTTACAAATCAAATCAAGCCCTGTCCTTCTCTTTTTAAAATCTTCCACTTCTACAAACTAACATGTCTCTTAAAAACACAACATTTATACCCAGAGAGCAGCTTCGCGCCTTCCGCTGATCCGGTGCAATACTGAGCAGACAATTGCGTCCCTCAGCTGGCAGAAGCAGAGAATTGTTTATCGAACAGAGGCACCCAACGACAACATTTAAGGAAAATACAAAATGTTGTCTTCTGTGATCCAAGGTCATTTTCTGCCATTTTAAAGACATGTTTGTGTAAGCTAATACAGTGGCTTGTTCGTCTCCAAATCGATAGCAGTCATTTCCAGGTCTAGCATTTTTCTTTTATTTTTCAATCCTGTTAGAGAACTCTTTCAGTGTTACTGTCCAGGAGTATTTCGTTGACGATTTATATTAAAAACGTTGCAGGAGATGAAAACCATTCCACCTGAACTTGAACCTTAAAACATAAAAATCCTGAAAATGTTCAAATATTCAAACCGTCATAAAAGTTGTAACATACTATTTGATGAAAATGCTCTTTACAATAACTGCAGAAATTCTCGCGCGCTCAGTAAGCGGACAGACAGATGAATTTATAATTTATGCGATGTTGTCGCAACGAACGCGAACGGGGAATTTGAAAACCAAACGTCAATCTGTCACTTTTGTTACGGGACATTTTCTCATAAAAATAGATTTCACTCAATTTAGGAAGTATCGTAGCCTTTGTAACCGTCAAGTAAAGCACATAGGTGTTGAACACCCGCTGTTCTCTCGAATAGGAATTAGCTTCAGTTTGCAAAGGCGCGAAAAGTAATTTCTTTAGAATTTCCTCCATTTGTTAAGCTTACGCATGTAAAATTGAGTTGTCGAAATTCTATTGGCTACGGGTCTTATATGACAAATGTTCTTCAGTTAAAGCTCTTGAGTTCTGTCTGCAACAGAATGAGTTAAGATCTGCAATAAACGGCGCTATGTTCCTGTGAAGAAGATCTGGTCCACTTGATGTAAAATAACCCGATAGGTAGCAGGGCACCTCTCGCTTAGCCACAGAGCTAAATTGCCCCAACAGACCCTGTTGCACTATTCAACCAATACAAAGTCTCCCTTTTTCCATTAACCAATAAGAGCGAGACAAGTGTTTGATTTTGGTCTCGACAGGTATATTGAAATTCATGTTTCTCGTATTTTTTTTTTCCCGCGTTTTGAGTTTAATTTGTCCCTTTTGATAGGAAAAAAAAACAATAACCACAACAACAACAAACAAATTGACGTAAGATTTTTTTATGCGTTTGTCCTGTTATTGATCATGAATTTAGTCATAACATTGTCAAAGTAGTCTGCGGCTCCACAGCTACTTTGACAATGTTGTAAAGCAATTCATGATTAACAAAAGGTCAGATGAATGAAAAACTGACGTCACAAAGGCCCCTTAGCTTATGAGATTTGAAGGCGTTCTGCCAACAATGGCAGAAGGCGTTAGTTAAGAATGGGTCATATAACAGATCAATATCCATTTTTTCAATCGGAAATTTTAATTAACATCCGTATGATGCGCTTCGGTTTGTCTGGTTTTCAAACATTGACAATTTCATTAGTGTCTCCATATTTTAAAAAAATTCATGAGTTTAAAAGCTTTTAACCTCAATAGGTAAGAAACCTGTCTGAGTTTACACTAAATATTTGTCGAAGTCCTTAACAAGCTATCATCAGGCAGGGAAGAACAAAAAGAACTTTCTCAGTCAACTTCTCCGTGTTTACTTGGAGAATAATGCATGGCAAAATTTCTTAATACTTCGTTTATATATCTTGTTTTCTGTAATTAACGTAGGACGCAAATTTCAGAGAGCTTTCGTTTCGATTCTTAACACATTACAATGCATGTATACAGAGTATTGTGCTCACACCAACGCTCCACTAGAATTTCACAAACAATGGCTGGCATGGGTGCCATGTACATCTTTTTGATATATATTTTTTTATATTTTCAAGAGCTTAAAAGCTTTTAACCTCAAAAGTTAAGAAACCTGTTTGAGTTTAACTAAATATTTGTCGAAGTCCTTAACGAGCTATCATCAGGCAGGGAAGAACAAAAGCAACTTTTTCAACTTCTCCGTGTTAACTTAGAGAATAATGCATGACACAATTTCTTAATACCCCGTTTACGTCTCTTGTTTTCTGTAACGTAGGACACAAATTTCAGAGAGCTTTCGTTTCGATTCCTAACACATTGCAGCACATGTAAACAGAGTATTGTGCTCAAACCAATGCTCCACTAGAAATTCCGCACATCTTTTCGAAAGAGTTCACAAGTACCGAGACCACGAAAACACAGTCGGAATGTGAGAGTCGCTTCTTTTAACAATCATGTTAAAGTCTGAGAATATAGAAACAACGTTCATTGTTTTATTCAACTTATTAATGTCACTGCATGAAATTATTGGTATACGGTCCTTTACAAATTTTGTACATAGCCAGTTCGCAAAGTCGTACACGGAAAATATAAGGACGTGGCCGCATAAAGTATAAAGTCCGTATCATGATCATCAGTATACGTCAATGTTCGTGCCAAGAAAATATACGGATTTTATATATTTGGACCAGGATTATGTATAATTTTACATAAGTATAATATAAGAAATCAAACGTATACTGGTCATTACACAGTCTTTATACGACGTTGTCCTTAATTATACGTCAGTATATGTTTTCCGTATAAGTGATTTGTACGGACTCGTATTTGTTATATCACACAGTGTATACTAAATAAAGAAAAAATAGAAGAATTCCTGTTCTCCAGACTGAAAGCTCTACTCGGTATCGTTTGTGGAAGAAAGATAGGCATGAGTAAAACTGATAACTGAAATAATTATTATATAATAACTCCCATAGTAAAGCGCCGGCTCTGATTGGCCAATTAAGCATTTACTATTTGCTTATGAGTGCACGCTTGCGAAAGCAAGCACGCGCTCGCATTAATTTATAGACAAACGCATTTTATGTTTGGCGCCGGAGTTTCTCAATTTTTTGAGTCAAAAACGATTTCATTCACGTTGGCAGCAAAGAAGACGTCTTAACCCTGAGACTCGGAGACGGAAAACAAGAAGATTTAAAAGCCAAGAAAATTGATAGTTAAACTCTTTCATTTGAAAAGAGTAAGGTTTTTACTATGCGTCGGTACCTGAAATGAAAGCATGCAGATTCTTTTTTAAGTTATTGACTGATTTTGATTATGTTATGGAACAATAGTGTGCACTAGGGTGCACTATGTAGTTATAGAAAAGACGTGGAGGACTCTTCGCTATCGCCTATCGCTATCACTTCTTTCGTACCTCCACTGAAATTCTCATTTATTATTTTATTTTATTACTTTATTTATGAAAACGGAAGACAATTGTTTAAAGTATTTTGATTTTATGTTGTCGTTAGGTGCTCAGCTGCTGCTTGTAGAACACTGGACCAACAAACTTTCAGTAATTTTCATCAGTGAAGGCAAGCATTAGCCTTACAAACGAATTTATACTCAAAGTGTTGATCGCCAAAGCTCGAAAAAAATGCTTTTCAGTTATGTAAATGCCAGTGTCTTCAACTGCTCTCCGTCCCTGCCACCAGTCGCCAGTATGTTAACTGAGCCGTGCCAATAAATTGTTTACTTTTCCCATCCCCTGATCGACTTAATTTGTTAAAAAAAAAAAAAAAAAAAAACATGTCAAAAACGTTTCTGAGTTCAATGCCGACTAACTTTTCAAGGATTTTTTCTTTGAAGTTTGAATTCATTCAACCGAAATAGTAAAAGGTGCAGCGTGCGCTTTTGAGTCATGTAATGTGGATGAACGCGGGATGTCACCAGTATTAAGTACGAAAGAAGAGTAAGAGTTGCTCGAGGCGATAGCCAAGCGTGGCTTAAGCCTTTAGATACTTAGCACCCCTCCAAGGTGTATCCGTAACTAAATTGTGCACCCTGAACAGTTTACTATTGCTTTACAACATAGTCAAAAGCAGTTAGTAAACTAACTGAAGCAGAATCTTCATGCTTTAATTTAGGTACCGACCCTTTATAGAAACCTGACTCATTTCAAAGAGTTCAACTATCGACATTCTTAGCCCTTAAATCTTCTTGTTTTTTTTTTTTTTTTTTTTTTGTTTGTTTGTTTTTTTTTTTGCCATCGTGAATGAGTATTGCATTTTTTGAACAATTTTTTACTCAAAAAGTTGAGAAGCTCCGAAGCCATACATGAAATGTGTTCGCCGTCTATAAATTAATGCGAGCGCGTGATAGCTTTCACCAGCGTGTACTCATTAGCAATTCAAGTAAATGCTTTATTGACCAATCAGAGCAGGGGCTTTACGTTAGGTCTGTTGTTATTTAACTTACAACTTTTACTCATGCCTACTTTCTTCCACCAACGCTATCGGATAGAGCTTTCAGTCTGGAGAACAGGGATTTTTCTATTCTTCTTTTACTAAAATTGTCTTTTGAGAGAAACAAAGAAGCCAATTGTCTGATGTCTACAGAGCGAGCAGGCAGTATACACTGTGTGAAATACAAATATATGGTGGTATAAAGAGTCTGTATGCATCAAGTATACGGAGACATATACAGATGTATAAGGACAACGGCGTATAACGACTGTGTAATGACCAGTATACGCTTAATGCATTATTCCTATTTATACGAAATCCTGGTACAAGTGCATGAGATCCGTATATTTTCTTGGCATACCCTGATGTATACTGATCATGATACAGATCTTATACATACTTCATGCCACGTCATCATATATTCCGTATACGACTTTGCGAACTGACTAGTGGCGGTAAAATCTGAGTATAAGGGATTGTATAGCAATAATTTGGTGCAGTGGTATTAATAAGTTGAGTAAAAAAGCGAATATACATTGTTTCTATATTCTCACACTTTTAGATACGACGCTCATATGTTTGTAAAAAGAAGCGACTCTCCCAATTTTACTATGTTCTCGTGGTCTCGGTACTTGTAAACTCTTTCAAAAAGATGTACATGGCACCCAGCCAGTGTTTGCGGAATTTCTAGTGGAGCGTTGGTGTGAGCACAGTACTCTGTACATAATCTACGAAAGCTATTTGAAATTTTGTGTTCTACGCCGAGTTTTAGAAAACAAGAGATGTAAACGAAGATAACACGGAGAAGTTCAGAAAGTTCTTCTTGTTCTTCCCTGCCTAATGATGGCTCGTTAAGGACTTCAACAAATATTTAGTTTAAACTCAAACAGGTTTCTTACATATTGAGGTTAAAAGCTTTTAAACTCTTAAACATTTTTTTTAAATACGAAGACATTGATACTATTAGACTATTATTCTACTAGACAAACCTATTAGAAACAGGCATCTGTTTATATGATCCACTCGTAGCTCGCACCTTCTGCTGTACTTGTACATAGCCCACTGTCGTTGTTTGTAAAACGCCTTCAAATCTCTTTTGCCAAAGGGCTCTTGTGACTCTTTTAGTAGAAAGCATTTTCATTAAATAGCGGGTTACTAATTGACAAGCTACTTCATCATTTCTTTACTTCAAGGACCGGGGATCATTCCTTGAATAGCTCTTAAAGAGAGCAACTCAACATCAGTACCCTTACAACTGAAAAAAAAGTAAAAATAAAACACGACAGCCTCGTTTCATCTCTAGCTTGATATCGGCTGCAGCGTGCGAATTCGTCTCCCTATTTAATTAGTCCAAAAGCTACCACCTTGAGAAGTTAAGTATCATTCAGTGTGGCTTCAGTGTTTAAAATTATTCAACTGCGAATGTAAGAATCCGTGTGACTGAAGAGGTGGTGTTTCGATATACATCACTGTCATCACTAGAAAACCTTACAAGCTTTGTATGACATTGACAGACAAGTTCCCTGGACCTAGTTTAATGGACTTAACTCCCACGAGTCTCCTGTAGCGTAGAGCATCCGAACTAGTAATCGGAAGCCAGTCTTAGGTTCGACTAATGATAGGAGCACTCGGATTTTTTTCCGAGTATGCCAGTGTCACTTACTGAATAATAAATCATTCTCAAGTTCCCTTCTTTTTCTCTGTGTTAATAGGGACGATCGATGGCGTTAATTTTTCGTACTTCCTGTATGGAAAACATGTTGAAGGATTACCGTAAAAGCTTTATTAAGTATCCCGTTCGAAGCCCTTCTGGGGCTTAAAAAAAATAAATAAACGCCCAAGGAGCTTTTACGGGAATTAGCTTTCACAACCGGACGTAAACCAGATGTTTGAGAACTAGACCACGAGTCTCCTGTAGCTCAGTCGTAGAGCATCCGAACTAGTAATCGGAAGGTCTTAGGTTCGACTCCTGATAAGAGCACTCGGATTTTTTTCCCAGTATGCCACTGTCATTTACTGAATAATAAATCATTCTCAAGTTCCCCTCTTTTTCTCTGCGTTAATAGGGACGTTCCTGTATGGAAAACATGTTGAAGGATTACCGTAAAAGCTTTATTAAGTATCCCGTTCGAAGCCCTTCTGGGGCTTAAAAAAAATAAATAAACGCCCAAGGAGCTTTTACGGGAATTAGCTTTCACAACCGGACGTAAACCAGATGTTTGAGAACTAGACCACGAGTCTCCTGTAGCTCAGTCGTAGAGCATCCGAACTAGTAATCGGAAGGTCTTAGGTTCGACTCCTGATAAGAGCACTCGGATTTTTTTCCCAGTATGCCACTGTCATTTACTGAATAATAAATCATTCTCAAGTTCCCCTCTTTTTCTCTGCGTTAATAGGGACGATCGATGGCGTTAATTTTTCGTACTTCCTGTATGGAAAACATGTTGAAGGATTACCGTAAAAGCTTTATTAAGCATCTCGTTCGAAGCCCTTCTGGGGCTTAAAAAAAATAAATAAACACCCAAGGAGCTTTTACGGGAATTAGCTTTTACAATCCGACGCAAAACCAGATGTTTGAGACCTAAACCAGGAACGAATTATGTCGAGTATACCCTTTAACTCCTTTGTAGTGAGGACAACTTAGAGTTGCCAGAAATGTCGAGTTGGAGCATCTCTAAGCCGGAATTCATGGCTATAAAAGCGTCGTCGATCGTTCAGTTGAACTGCAGATTTGACAGTTCATCTTGTGGGAAAATAAAGACGGAAAGACCATGAACCCGTGGAGAATCGTGTTGTATCTGGCAGTCCTGGTAAATGTGAAATAATTACAGTTTTAACGAAACCGTTTTTTAATTGTAAGGGAAAATCAGTATTATGTGTTCGTGTGGCCATGGTAGTGTATATAAGGCATATAAGGTATGCAAGTTGAACGGAGGAGACCGGGGTGCGAATTCTCGCCGGTGAACCACATTTCCACATAGTACGTTACATCTTGCTTTTACACGTTAACTTTTTTTTTTCTTCCTTTACAGTGATCCCGATGTGAAAATATGCCTGATTCACTTACTATAAATATTCCCTGTTGTCTTTGTTTCACGTTATATAAGAGACTAGGTTTAAGATTTCGTTAATTTTAAGTTTTTCTTCTTTGGTAGTTATACTAATGGCCGTGAAGGGTTTAACTTGAAAAAAAAAAATGGACATTTTCTTTAAATTCTTCAACGGGTTTTCAATTGGAAAAATCACTCCAAATTATTTCTACCTCATTTTGTTTTGTTGTTAAGGCTCTGAGAGCAAGTTACTTTCATTGTTAAATGTTATATGCTTTATTAATGAAATGTGTAAGGTGCATTGAATTGGTAAACTTTATAAGGGTGAACAGATCATCATTTAATGGATGTAAGTAGTGCCAGTCCCTAATCGCGCATCACAGGGAAAATCCCTAAAACTCGGAGAAAACGAGGTAGAGATCCAAGTTTTTCAAGAGTCAGAGATATTCCAACATTTTTTAAAGCTGAGACGAGTATTATTTGAAATAATGGAACTGCTGCTGAAGAAATGGGTAAATATACAAGTTTTGTTTATTTTTAATTTTCACCCGTGTACACCGTTCAAAGTTATAGGTCTTTAACTGTTCTGATCACGTGACTTGCTACATATAGTTGTGACTCGAAACTCTTGAAAGCCTTTTAAGGGAAGAAAGGTGGTCCAAGCAAGTGCGGAAGTTAAGGTTTCCAAGATATTTCCCATAGCAACAGCATGGTGGTGGTTAGGGTAGTTCTCCCTTAACTGAATCAAACTCCTACTCATACTTCTTATATGATTCCATCAGATTGCTTTCAGTCCCAGGAATGGAAACTCTGCAGTTTTAACACGGGGCGCCTCATTACTACAGGGCATAACAACCGATTGTGATTTTCATATTGGTTCGAATTCAATGGCTGTCGAATCCAGACAGAATAAAACGGCTGACGACTATTGGAGTGATCAGAACCTTATGACGGAAAAGATGGAAGAGAAGAGGAATGGTGAAGTGGATGCAGATAGTTCAAGACATCCATGCGTAAAGAGCTCCACAAAGATTGCCTATGGAACTAATGTTTACACGGATTATAAGTGCAGATCGTATTCTTTAACCGGTTGTAATATCTATTTCTTTTTTGGCAAATGTAAACCAGTTAAGACTTACTTTACTGCCCCAGGCCGCATCTTCACTACTGATTGCGTGTGTGTATCGTAGATGTTTATTATGCAAAGGGTTGATGACTAAAACATGTTTATTTGGCGAAGGTTTTAAAGAATAACAACATTGTACTTCCAGCAATTGGTTTTTGTTAATAAATGGCATGATAATATGAAAAATAAGTTGCAATCTTGTTTGGTTTCAGTTATTTTAGCTTAAACCTATCTAGACCAGGGAGGGAATGGGGGGGGGGGGGGGGGGGGGTGATGCGAGGACTTTGAACCTGAATAACTTTTTCAGTATTTGAGCAAACGCCCTGAAACTTCAGGACTTTTTCAAAAATGTAACTTTAATGTTTTTAGCACATAATAGCGTTCCTTTATTTGCTTTGATTATATTACTTTTTTTTTAATTTCGGCGCTTTCCTGACGTAAATATCATATCATATGATATCATAAATTCACATTGTGGACCTCAAAAGAAACATCTTTAGACGTACTGTCCGATCCTCCAAGTTTTACTGATAGCAAAAACCAAAAGAAAAATACAGAAAAATCATGCAAGTTTTTTTTACAGAAAGTTAACTCTTGTTCATTACAAAAGGAATATTCCAATTTCTGAAAATAAAATTAAAAAAAATAAATAAATAAACTGCCTTACAGTTTGGTTGCCACCCTGATAGTAACCTCAAATGAGGTGAACAATTGCAATGACAAACAAACCAAATGGGCCATTTCCGAGTTGCTTTGAGCCTCATTGCGAAAGCGAGGCAAAGTGCAAAGCTTTTCATGTGAAGATTAGTTTTGTTTGCATATGAATGAAAACTAATTTTCATAAAAACCATTCACGAAGATTTGCTTTCATACTGAGGTTCAAAGCAACTCGGAAATGACCCATCCCCCCCCCCCCGGAAAAATTCCAAATAGAACTCCCAAGGGTAACAAAAAAATAGTCCAAGTAGCGTGGGTTAAAGTTAGCGGAGTTGGTGTTGAAGTATCCTGTTTATGATTGAGTAAATACTGTAGTTTTATCATTCATTCTCAATCGTGAGAAGGTTTGTTGCAATAAGTTTGTTTTCAGTAAAACAGCCTTTTGTTGAGAACGTTTAGGGAATTTAAGCCAAAATTTTATGAACATAAGGACCAAACTTCAAAGGCTAAGAACTAGTAAAAGATGTTTCCATTCATTAAAGAACTCCACACGTCAATGAGCTTTGTTCTGACATTTTGAGGTTTACCGACCGACGTTTTTTTGAGAGAGTTCGAGTTATCGGGGTAAATTTGAGCCAAGGGAAAGTAAAGTCGGTTCGAGTTAGCAGGAAGTTCGAGTTAGTTAATAGGAAATAAGTAAAAAAATGGCGCTAAATCCAGGAAAAATCGTAGTTTGTTTGAGTTGGAGGGGGGGGGGGGGGGGGATACTTCAACTGTTTGAGTTAGGGGAATGCCTGTAATGAAAGTCAGCGCGGACAGATTACCGCCCTCAACCTCCTGTCGACCTCGCCCCCCCCCCCCCCCACCCTCCCCTCAGTCTAGGTATTGTTACCTTGTAAGAAGAGACTGATGCAAACCATACAACGTGATGGTTATTCATACCATAGTTATTATAAGACAAAGGTTATGAAAGCCATGCAACATGTGTATAAAGACGTTCTTTATTTTTAAAACGATTATAGTTAACAACAATGCTTGTCGGGTCGTGCGTTAACTAAGTCAAAATTCCAGCAATATTGCGGAGGAAGTTTGTGTGTAATTGATAAAAAAAAAAGGTTTGTTTTAACGTTCACACTACAGTTGAATATCATAACAGATCATAATCTATTCTGTTGGTCAGTAATGCTCCAACACATTTTTTAAAAACTCTATTGAGGTTTGAGCATGGTGAAGGCCATAAAATGCTGACAAAAACACATGCACAAAACAAAGAATTTTGACTGGAAAGATCAATGTGGAAAGATTAATGAGAGTCTTAATTTCGCCAACATTCCACTGGAATTGCTGTAGATTTTAACTACGTCAAGAGTAAGTTACAATATAAATTTAGATTGTATTGCCGTAGATTTACATAAGTGAAATTTCGAATTTTGTTATTACGAAAGCTGTCGTAGGATTTCAAAACTTAAGAACCTTTTTTGTAATAATGTGGTCGTAAAGATTTCTCATATCTCCAACATAAAAAAGTCGGTTCTGTCTTATGCAAGGAGTGCGACTTTAAATGATGACCAACGACCCAATAAATGGGTTTCCGCCACCTTAATACATCGACCGTAATATGTTTATCGACCATTAAAGGGAAAGCCTCATGGGGTTTTTGACCTGCTTGGTTAAAATTAGTGAAATAAGACCTTCACATAGCTACAAAACAATTTTAGAACAACGAGAGGAAATAGATCAACTCAATTCTTGAAAAGAACAATTCGTTATCTGTTCTAGCGCATTTTGGAAAACAAAAATGCGAGAACTTGAAAAAAAAGATAGCCTAACATTTTTAAGCTTCACTCCATTCCGACCTACTTTATCTCTGGCCGGAGGCACTAATTGTAATCGGCAGTTTTATTGCACTAGGGTGATAACTTAAATAAAAAAAAAATAAAAAAACTAGACAATTATTTTATGTTTCTGTTGTTTCTGTTTCTAGACAATTATTTTATGTTTCTTCCCCTTTAAAGGGAGGGACATATTGCAGTACATCGCCTCTGGCAACATTATCGTTTTCTTGCCAGTTAGAGCGGTTTTCAAAGGAGTGTCGTAAAACCAAAACCAAAGTAATTAATCTGGCCAATCACAACAGATGTAAACAACAACACAACGAGCCAATCAAAATTCAAAGCGAACACATGTAACTGGCGCCAAGCGCGGGAAAACGCATGCCGCCGAAACACGATTGGTTTTGGTTTGGATTCCCATTGGTTGAGAAAGTGGCGCGAGTTTTGTTAACCAATCACAGAGTGTCGAAATGCAAAACCAAAGCAAACGTGAAATTACTTTCGACACTCAATTGAAAACCGCTCTATTATGAAGTAATGTCGATTTAGTTACAGATAAAAGAATAAGTTCTTGAATGAACAAAACTACTCATACACTAAACTAGTGCAGCCATTTCAAAACAATAAAGAGAGGCAATTTGTCATTTGTAGTAACTTAGGTGACGAGAAAGAGACAGACAGTAAGAACCGGAAGGACAATTGCAAGTGTTCATTCGGTACTATCCTGATTGTATACTGATTACAATAAGATGTATTTAACGCAGTGTCTTTAGCTAAAGAGGTAAGTGACTTATTATACGTCGCAATGGAAAACAGTTTCTGTTTCAAACCAAAATTGCCAATCAGGGATAAATAATAAAGCGAGTATGATATGAAAGGTGGAGAAATTTTGTCACACAGTGTCGAAACACCTTTAGCTTGTTTCTCCTCCTCGGTCATATTTGACAATCGGCTTCTCCCGACAGCCTGAGGGGTGAAGGCTCGCCCACTGATTTGCTCTGGCACTCTTTTCCGGAGTAAGCTATTCAGATACGTATAAGTAAAATACAGAGCACATTTGCGATTTCAAAACTTGTGATGGGTAAAACAAGGACTAGCCGAAATAAGAAGCAACCTGCTCAGTGGGAAAAAGTGATAGGTTGTCTTAGGCGGGGGAGAGGATGGTGGGGGAGGGGTGAGTGGAGGGTCGGGGGTCACTCCAAGTACGCCTGCTGAATCCCACGCGCCTGCAAGCCAACTGCATGCATCAGCAAGTGTGTCATTTCGTCCCTGTGGATACCAGAAAGAAATTTGCACCCATTTAGGCCTAGATAGGCCGCGCTGTTTTGTATTCTGTGGCTAAAGAGGGAGGGGGAAAGGGTTAGGCGCGGATTCCATCCTTTTCCCTCCTCCATAACTCCGAAGATGTTAACATATGACAATGGCACTTTTGGAGGATTGATAGTATGTCCAAAGGCGTGTCCTTTGAACTCCACAACGAGAAGAAATGACGTCATATAACGAGAGAAGTACGCAATAATTGCCAACCGGCAACTTCACTCATGGGCACAGGTATACCAGCTCCCTTGGTAGGAGACTGCCTTCATCTCGTTTCCAGTGCCCCCTCTCAATTCCTCCTTCTCATGAAGCGAAAAAGAGACATAGAAACGAGGTTAAGATTTCCTTCACTACCAACTGTTCTACGAGAACAACGGTATCACTAAACATTGTCAGGCGCGTTAGCTGGGGGATAATTATCGGCAAAGACAAATAGACGTTGATCTCAATGAGCTTTATTCTGCTTCTTGAATCGTGTGCGTTTACATAAATTGTAACACAATATGCAAGGCTGATACTACGTGATACTACAGTTTATTTTTGACTAATTAGGTCTCTTGTGGATCCTACGTCGACTAGAAGCATTATCGTTCGCGGCCCTTTGCAGTTTTCACGTCTACTTTACATAAATTCACTTTTTTATCATTTTTAATTACGTACTGATTTGTACTAGACCGGAAACAGTTTAGAGAATGACGTGCGTGCACATAGCTAACAGCTAACGCTTAAAAGTTGTAATCAATTGGCACATACACAGTCCGTGGTGAATGAACCACAGTCTGCATAATACGTCAGTACAGCATTGCACTTTTTGTAACGATGAATCGGAACAGAGTTGTGGCATGCATTAAGACTGGATACCCGGCAAACTGCTTTTAGGATGTACTTCGAACCACCATTCAGGCAACGTACATACCCCCATCGCTTTTCCTTAATACAGGAAGGTTCACTTCTCTTGCTCAACTCCAGTTTTTGGAACACTTTTGGTGGCATCTCCCCCACGGGAAGTTTTTCGTACTTGTCTGCCAAGCGCTTGCGAAGGGGCGATTTACCAATCACTTCTTTCTTGTCCCTCGTCAATCCATCGTTTAGCCTTGCCCGATACAGGTTATCAGTCAGACGGGACAATGTTGAGTGATCGCCATTTCTTCTTTGGCTTGCTGTACATGAGCGTACCCAAAGCACCAAAACAGTCGTCTAAGATTTAGAAGACACGAAAGTGGTAAGCTAAGTGACATGAAGATTTTGACCGATTTTGGGTGAAAATGGGGTAAAAATAAATGCCTTCACTTAGTTACAAAATAATAATTGGTAGCCCCAATTTGTTTTAAGGTCGTAATCCACTCCGAATCAGTCCCTCTATGGCTCAGAGACACTCATGGTCAGTTTGAGTACGCTGGTGGTAAAAATGTAAAACTGGATGGGGATTATTTTGAAGTTTCTGTTGATAGAAAACTTGTTTTGAGGATTTTAAAATCATACCAAATCCCTTTTACACTTTTGGCCATATCAGAGCGATAATCAATCTAGTGTAGTAAAACCAAGGTTATTAATCTGGCCAATCACAACACGCGTAAACACACGGTGGACCAGTTAGAATTCGAAACAGACATGTAACCGGCGCTAAACGCGGGAAAACGCGCACGTGGCAGCTAAGTCACGATGGTTTCGGTCTCGCTTTGCATTGGTTCAGAAAGTGGCGCGAGTCTCGCCAACCAATCACAGAGCATATTTAAATAAAACCAAAGTAAACACGTAATTACATTCCACACTTTCGACGCATGCGACATGACAATTCCATGACAGCTATTTAAAAACAGGGTTGTTCCTAGAGTGGATACTCCAAAACAAGGCTGGACACCTTATGACGTTTACACCATGTAGTATTATTAATTCTCATGGTCTTGTTGTAGACGAGAACAGATGCCCCTTTGCTTGGCAGAGAACTGAGAGAGTAGTGCTCTATTTAAACGAATGCGGAGCGTTTTCTAGGCCGGCGTTTAAATCATATTAAAACAATTTAAAATAACAAAATATAACTGCACTTTGTTCCAAAGACGCGACAAAACAACAACAACAACGACGAATTCATTCATAAATTTGAATGAAACTTGTTATTCATAGAGCGTTTTATTTTTGCATTTTTATTTCAAATGACTTCATCTTCATTTTCTTCTTCTTTTTTTCGCATAAGCGTCGCTCGGGAGCTGAAGTGTCTCGAACGAGTGCGAGATCAGTTCTTCAGGTGCGCGGGCTTTACAAGCATTTGAATTTGTTCTATTATGCGGCGCTCAATCGAGGACGGCACTTAATCGTACGTAGACCGGCAATTTATCGAGTAAATACACTGAGCGGCTGGTATGGTATAAGGTTCCGCATTGGGTTGTTATTCGGCAATATGGCCGAGCCTACTCCAGATCCTTAAGAAACAACTTATGATAAAAGACATATGTACTCAATTTACACGACTGAACTGAATGAAATAGCACTCTGTAAATTATTCTGCAAAACATATGTTCTTTAGAATGCATATGCTTTTTAATGAAACAGGAAACTTTATCTTACTACAAGGTGTGAAATTTTGTATTTTTGGCCGTTGAAAATTGCAGACTACTAACTTCTGCAGTTTATGTTTTTAGGTAAATATCGTGAAACAGCAACCCTACCCCCTACCCCCTTACCACCGCTAGCACTCTTACGTCCCTAATGGGCACAGACGGAACTAAACATCTACACTGAAAAATAAACTTGTTCAATGCTATCTTGTTTAAAAAATACACCCCAGGTCCATGGAAAAAAACCCAAAATATCTCGATCTTCAAAAAGTTTTACATTTCAGTTTAACAGAAACCTCAAATTAGGAAATTTGGAAATTTCGACTTCGTTACATCAGCACTTTGTACACGACCACAAAAACTATTAAATTAGTTCGTAACACTAGGACTCTTCTCAACCCAAATTAAAGATTCCAAGCATTAAAATAATAAAATATAATAACAAGGATTCAAGAAAATACCCAGAACAACTTACGCATAGGAAAAACATAATTTTTTTCTTGTTTCGCATCTTTTCTTGCTGAAGGAAGGTGCTGTCAGTTTTAGTACCAGGAACCTACAACGAAATGGTCTGCACTGGTCTCTGTTATTTATTAAGTTGCTTAGCACCAGATGGCTCTTAACAGCGGCACTTAACTTCCCACAAAACATAGTACACCACTTTATGGTATAATAAACACCAAAGTAAAATGACGTCAAGTGTTCTAGAGAAATCCCCACTTGGAAATACTTGAGAGCGAACAACACGCCAAGGAAGTTTTTCTCGATGTTTTTGGAACTTTCTATCGTCACGTTTAAAGAAGTTTGATGGTGAGTTGTCTAAAGTCTATGGATAATGTCGTTCGTATGTGAGCCACTTAAAGAGCGGAAAATCTTTGGAAAATACTGAGCCATATGCGAAGCCGTTCAGGGCGGGACTCTTGCGTCCCTCATAAGCATTAAACGATTCCGTTCCTTTTGAAATGGTTTTGTTAGGCAGGGTTAATTAAGTAAAAGGTGGCAAAGACTAACCAACAAAATAAATTAACGCTTATTTTCTTCTAGTTTCATATTATAGTGATGCAAATGTGACAATCTTCCACTTGTCCCGTACCATATCATAATTCATTTGCACTTAAAATCCATTTTCCACACACATTTGCGGGGTGAAGCGCTTCAATTTTAACGTGCTTGTTTAAGTGTTTCAAAACATCGTTAGCTCACCAAACAATTCATTTCCACTTTAAACCCACTTTCCACACACATTTGCTGAGTACAGAAGGTGTCAACTGTGACGGCTTGCTCTTTCCAGTTCAATTCACAATACATTTGCACTTCACGAACTCTTGCACTGACGCTTTTTAATTCGCACGTTTATACGTTCATGTTTGACTCGCACAATTAAAAGGTATAAGTTATAATTAGAGTGATGCAAGTTTTATCTTGCAAGAACAGGATTATCGTCAAATCGAGTAAACTAAAGTTCAGACGTTCAGTGATAACTATTCAACTAAGGTTATTTCATGAAAAACGACGATCAGTGAAACTCATGATCAGGAAAAAGAATAACAACATGTTGAGCCATCCCTTAAAATAACCATCACCCTTCCCTCCCTCCCTCTTTCTCACTCTCTCTGCAACGAGATGCTATCACTCAAACATGTGATCAAAAACGTAGTTTTGAAGGTCGTTGTAAGCGTCAGAATAAGCTGTACAAAAAAACCCCTATTAAACAGTTGAAAACACCTGAGCAAAGAGGACACTCACTGAATTCGGAAACTTTATTTATGGGTTAAAAAAAATTGGTCGGACGGACGGTAAGAAAGGTAATGTTATATTGCATATTGCCGGCAAATTGTCTTCATAGGCGGAAGATTATCAGTTGCATCTTGTGCGCCTTTTTTCACTTTATGAATTCCTAATCCTTTTTCTCTATTTTTTCTACATTTGGTAGGGTATGTATTCTCCTTTCCTCTGCCTTATTCCTACAGTTAGTTAATTATCTGTGCAAAAAAAAAAAAAAAAAAAACGTTTTTGGAGGTTATTTGTACAACAAAACCCAATCCATGTCTAAAGCGCGTGGCGATCTCATCTATTTTGACCTTCCGATTACTCGATTATCAAAGGTTACCGTAATAAATCTATTTTCACACGTTTTAGTGTGTGGTATCGCTGTGTATTTTTGTTGTAAGAGATAGTGTTTTTGGAGTGCAAATACGCATCAAAGCGAAAGCAAATATTATATTGTATGCTACTCCTCCGAAGGGCGCGCTTTCTATTCTGATCCAAAATTCCGGTTCAACCAGTTAAACCAGTGAATCGACAAACGGCACGCGCAGATATCTAAAAATGTTCCGTAACCTGACAAACGAACGTATATTCGGAAATACGTCTTAATTTTTTTTTTTTGGCCATTTGTACAAAATGTACTTTTCTACTTTGTTGTCTTCTTGAACCCTAGAACCATCATTGCGACATCAAGGAGGTTTTTTTGATCTACCAATGAAATTTGAAGTTTGGAACTCACAACCAGGTTGTCAGCCCAGACGGAAAAAAGACTTTTTTTATTCGACACGAAATAACTTCTGAATTAGCTTCTGATTAAATAAATGAAAGGCGTTCCAGATTTGCCAAAGAAAGAAAAAAATGTATAATAAACAATTAATACTGATGATTCCCATATCGCATTTATCTATAGCAGTATTAAATTGTTACTCGTCCGTTTTTTATTTTGCTGAGAGATACCAAAAAAAAAAACATCTAAAACGGAAAGCCTCGATGTTCAATTAAATTCTACTAATTATAATAAAAGAAGTATGATAGCCTGCAAAGGAACAGATAAAAGTAAATGCCAGTTTTTTTTTTTTTTTATGGCGATTACTTTTTATAGACCCTCACCTGTCGTAAATGTGCGAAATCAGCGGCTTAATGAAAGGTGAAATAATAAAAAAAAAAGAACCAGATGATTTTTTTCTTTTACGCATACTTGTAAAGCCTTTTAACCCACTGCTTAACTGAGAGAATTGAGAATTCAGAAAACAGCTTATGTAAACTTCATACGATAAAAATAGTTTATTGTGAGGACAAATTTAAAAGTCCTTTTTAATACAGCTTTAATTACGTCGCGTGACAGCTCTCACCAAGAACGCTTTTCGCTTGACAAATACACATCTTGCATTTCGAGTATCTAGAATCTTCTGACTTGACTGAAATTTTTGGAACAAAATTAGAAGCATCGTGTTACACTAGTGTTTATATATTTTGTGGGAACTTTAACTACAACCACAAAGGCAGCATCAACGAAACTCACTTTAAAATAAAAATTGAATGAATGAATGAATGAATGAATGAATGAATGAATGAATGAATGAATGAATGAATGAATGAATGAATGAATGAATGAATGAATGAATGAATGAATGAATAAACGAACGAACGAACGAACAAACTAACGAATGAATAAATGAACGAACTTTACTTGAGTGTCAGGGTATTTAGCTTACATAACCTATTGTGAACACAGGTTTAGAAAAAATAAATTCTTTTGAGCTAGTCTCCTTACATTAAAAATTGAGGAAATAGTTGCTCCCCAGCTAAGCATTTACTCGCTGTCTCAAACAAGCTTCAACCTCTCCATCTCGAAGCCTGGAAACTTCCCACTAACCAACCCCACCCCCTCCCTCATCCGTCTTCCCACCATCACAACCACCTCCTAAGGAGGGGGGAGGAAGGTTAGTATAGACAACGACGAGGAATCGAAAAAAAAAAACTGCACGCAACAATTCTGGCAGGAAGTAGCCAGCTAAGAAAATAAGTCTTTATGCGTTTCCTTTGTTTGTATGGGAGGAAGCCTGATAGTAGCATTTGCACATTCGTATTTTTCTGTTCCATCATCTTCCTTACGGTTCGAAGAACCATACTTCGCATTATTTTCATCTTTACCTCTTTCACGTCTAGGAATTTCGTTATTATGCTGCTCTGCATGCCTTTTGCGGGATTTTTTCACTCCTTCGCCTGGATAGGACACCATTAAGCGAGGAAGCTTGAGAGGTTCCTCTTTTGTTCGCACACGTACAAGCTCTTCTTCTAACTTCCTCTCGCTGGCACGTACAAGCCGACAATTTCGCTTCAATTCTTGTCTCCAAACATGCACTTGGTCCTCGAATCGTTTGGCGAGACCCTGGTTTTTTATTTTAGCGAATTTCGCAGCAAAAACAATATGTCTGTTCGGTCGAGTGGACAGAATGTACTGATCCCGTTGCAGTGCTTCTTGCCGAAGTTTTTCCTGTTTTTCCTGTGTTGTTTCGTTCCCCCCATCCAAGCTGTTTAGAGAGTTCGGAAAGTACACTGCACTTCTGTGTCTTTGCGCCTTCAACCTGTCTAGTATGCTGGAGAAATCGGCTTCACTCGGTCTGTAATAAGAATCGGTTCTTGACGCATCGTCTGAATCTCCTTCCATGTCGAGTTTAATACCAGCCATTTACACTCTTCAGCAACGCATCAGGTGTTTCTCGGTTTCCAAGACTACACGTGTTTTATCCTCTTTTCGAGTAGCAGAACATTTGACCAAAATCAATGTTTACCAGTAAAGAACGCATAAACCTTGCTTATCAAAAAGTCTGAGTTGTGTTTACAATGCCGACAAATTTTATTCACAGAACGCGGAGTCGACAAGGCAACAATGCATGAATAACGGCAGGTGGAAATAATATTTTCAAACAATTCTTGAACTTAACGAATAAAAAATTGCAAATTTCCGTCCAGTGAAGGATGTTATGCTGCACAATTGTATAACGATCCAAGTGATTCTTAAACTGGTGATGGAGGAATAAGAAAAGGTTTTCAAAGCAATGATTTCGATCTGTGTGTATCAGTACACAGTCTATAAGTAATCCAATCTTAGGCGCCAGTGCGATGGCAAAAATACATCGAACCAGTCAAAACGGACTAAATTAAATTGAATATATTCCAAGAACTGTCATATATAAATAATTGAAGGCAAACAATACTTTTCTTTCAGACGGACTGCTTTTTGCATAGTGCATTTTGCATTTACAATTGCCTTTGTCATATTTTGTTGTTATTCTCAATTAATGTCTTTGAAAAAAAAATTCTTTTTTCACAGAGAAGAAATAAGCACGTCTTCACCCTTCAGCACGACTCTCTAAAGAACTCGTTTGCACATCTAATTCTGAAAGTCGTTAATTCACATTCATTAACATCTTCTTGTGGATTGTTCTACCGATATTGTTCTTAAGCGAAATGAATAATAGTTTACAACACCTCTTATAAGTACATCCGCATCAACGATAGCTTTTCATTTTTCTCTTGCAGTTTTGTCTCATTAGAGCCTTCGATCAGATAAAATACCGCTATAAAAAAGAAAAGAAGAGAAGAGCCAGACAAATGCACTTTATATGAACTGACTAACTCGCTGGACAAAACTATACGAGCCTCTGATAATATAAATATTTTGAAGCGTCAGATTTTTAATTCATTGATTTAAGCATGGAACAAAGAACTGGCTATCATGCTGTAAGTGATTTTAACTCGCTGGACAAAACTATACGAGCCTCTGATAATGTAAATATTTTGAAGCGTCAGATTTCTAATTCATTGATTTAAGTTTTGTATTACACATAAGATACATAAGTTTTTAGCAGCATCTTTTAGCATTTTTATTCATTGTAAATTTTTAATTTTTAATTTTCGAGGTCCTTTTTGTAAACCACTTTTTAGTGAAAAAGTTTCCTCATTAAAGATTGTCATTATTATTATTATTATTATTATTAAAGACAAAAAGTTGAGCGAGATAATGTGGTTCCTTACGGATCTTGGTAGGTCCCGACAAAGGCAATTAGCACCGTGACAACAACCTAGAGAAGCTCACAAATATATAGTTACCAAAATTTCAAAGGAACCCGCTATTCGACAGAGGGGGCCTTATGAATAACGATGGCGAAAATTAACTTAAGTGACATGCAACTTAGTACAATTGTGTTTTAAGATTGTGTTTGATAAGTTGGCCGATACCAATTTTTCAAATCGATCCGATGCGAGCGTGATTTTTTTTTTCGATATTTGGTATCTGCTACGATTTCGATGTCGAATTGTAGGTGACGTAGTGAACAAGTAGAATGAAGTGTCAACTGGACATACATGATCAAGAAAGATATCAATTTTATGATATGATATCAATAATACTTAGGAATTGAAAAAAAGAATTTCCATAAAAAGAATGGAAATAAAACGTAAATTATAAACACAACTTTATTCACGTGAGCAGTGGCGAGAGGTATCGAAACAGCTAGATAATATTTCTCGTAAGTATCTGAGACGCTTTTCAGAGAAAATTTAATATCGATTATATCGAGTCTCTTCTTGCTATATAAGCCCATTCGTAAGCGTTCCAGTCATGATGATTCTTTGCAGTTTAGTAGTTGCACTGCATGCGAATAGGCACACCTGGGGCAGGTTCCTGAAAGGCGTAATGACTCTTTTCCAGGGAAAAGTGTGCCTTATTCCAGGAATAGACTTATCCACGGAAAAAGAATAAAGAAGTAATAATAAAGAAGGAATAAAGAAGGAATAGCAATATTCAGGGAATAAATCTGGGATAAATTTATTACATCTCACGAGGTGGTAATAAATCGCTATTTCAGGAAGAAATCTGCAAAAACAAGATGACCGACATGTTGTTGTTCGGTCGTCTTGCTGATGCAAGACGAGCCAGACCGCAGTGTTTTAGGCTTTTTAATGCACATTTGAATGAATACTTAAATAACTCCATAAATTACCTTGCCGATTTGTTGTCCGATGATCTAGCGAGAAACACCGCTCGTAATCACGCACTTTCGCCACTTGTTCAAGTTCCTGTAGCCTTACGTTTCTTCGCATCTGGAAGTTTCCTAGAGGTAATCGGCGATACATTCGAGCTACCAAAATCCACGGTCTCACGATGGTAGATGAGATTCACCCAGATTTTTTCAAAATTTTCTCCCTCGCCGTAACGCTTACATATTTCCTTTGTGTTTTTCGTTGTTTGGCGTTTCTTGAACTCTCTACCGGGTCTGTTCACTGTGCCCCTGACGAGAATGACAAACCTTCTGAGCAGACGGAGCTTTGTTTTGCTTTTGTCAATTTATGCTGTTTCTTAATTCTCTTTTTGGTAAGCTCACTAAAATACGTGCGTGAGATTTTCAATATTTACTTATCATTAAAGTAATTAGAGCTTAAGCTACATCGCTTCTCACTAGTTCCGAAAAGTTAAGCGCTTTTAAGTTTGCATTAAGGTGGGGCTCTACCTGAATTTGAGTGAAATTTGAAGAGGTTTTAAGAATGGGTAGAAGAAAGAAAATGATTTTTGAAACACTAACAGACAGTCGATAACCACGCAAGAGCACCCCAGGTTGCTAGTGGACTAACTTGGTATCCGTCTATTAATTATTAACTACAAATTCTAATTTTAAAAATTCACTAAATCTTTAACATTCCTTATTTCTTTTAATTTTACCAATCCTTCAAGAAAAATTATTTCCTTCCATTATAGCTAAAAATCACCCCAAAATTCATAAAACACCCCAAATCATTGATTTGTGTTATGAATGGAGAGTTTTTGTATTGCTTGAAATGAAAACAAGATATTTCCATTTGACCGATTTTAAGCGGCGTGAGAACGGCTTTCAGGTGAACCCCCACCTTAAGGCCCGTTTACACATGCAATTTTTGATGCAATTTTTGTCGCGATTTCCACTGCGATTTTTGTGGCCGCCAAGTTGCAACTTCAAATCGCACGTGTAAACCAACTGCGATTTCAGCGCGACATTGCTGCAATTTCTATGAAACATGGTAATTTTGAGCGGCGGTTTTGCGTTGGAGCATGCGCATTCGTCTTGTAAACAAAGATGGCGTGTTGTCGTCTTTCCGTGATGTTACAAATTTTTCCCTAAACGATGGTATAGTTTTTACTTTTGCTTTTGCTTTTCCTTTCTTTAACTTTTGCGAAAAATGCCACTGATGGTTCTTTTTTTTTAGGTGGTTTGAACCTTTTGTTTTCTTCCGAGGTTGCACTATGCATGGCCATGTTTGCTGGAACAAAATGGCGCGAAACAGGTACCAAGAAACCTGTGGGGACCCCAGCTAATACGTCATTTTTGACGCATTTGGCTGAAAAATCGCCGCCAAATTGCATCAAGTTTCGAGCATGTTCGAAACTCGCGGCGACAAAGCGCGATAAATCGCACTGGAATCGCATTGAAATCGCAGCCGGTTTACACGCGCGATTTGAAGTTGCAACTTGGCGGCGACAAAAATCGCAGTGGAAATCGCGACAAAAATTGCATCAAAAATCGCTTGTGTAAACGGGTCTTTAGAAAATCAAAAATCCTGCAAACAAAAGAGCTGTCCACTCGGTCGTTCAGCTGCTCATCTACTTTCGCAGGTTCGTCCACTCGGTTTCTCGTTCGCTCGTTTTCGCCGGCGAGCGCTCGGTGGCCCGTTTGATCGTTCACTTGGTCATTCGCCTATCCGTTCACTCGCTCGGATGTTCGTTCGCTCGGGTTTCCGCTTTTTCGTTCGTTTGCGCTTCGGGTTTGTTCAGGTGTTCCTCTATTGGTCTGACGCACAAGCAAGACAAAAAAGCAGGAAGAGCAGCTAGGTACAAGAAAAAGCTACATTATTAAACAGCTGATGCTAAACATGATTAAAATGACAAGCAATGGATAAATGGACAATGGATTTTTAAATGCGTCCTCGGAAGCCTGTTATTATTATTTGAGAATATATAGATACAATTTCGTTTATTCGTACTTTCTGCCTGCCCTAAATATGGACCTCACCCCGTAAAACCCTCTCCCCTGTCCTCCTACTTGTCCTAATAAATAAAAAAAACCACTTCTTCTATAGTTGTTTTTACAACTGAGGTCTGCTGTCACTGAACTGGTGTCTGTTTATTGAACTGATGGTGTGGCTATTGAACTTTTGATTTTTCATTGACCCCGAAAGCTTCCCCCCCCCCCCCCCCTAACCCTACCCTCTTCCTACATGTCCAAATGAAATAAAAAACACCTCACCTATACTTGTTATTCTTACAATCGAGGTTTTTTGTCACCGAACTGATGTGTGGTTTTTGAACTGTTTGTGTGGTTATTGAACTCAATTGAAAAAAACCTGTTATTCCCGAAAAACCGGGCGTGTCATGATAAACTTCGACGATCATTTTACTTGTTTCGAAGGGCTCGCCCGGAGCCGGTCCACCGCCCGTCTTCCTTTGCGCCTCTCTTTGTTGCCTAAACTCCTTCTTGGCCGTGCTAAAGAGGTCTTTCCATTTCTGTCTTACTTCGTAGATGGTTCTGTTGGCTACACCAACGGCATTAACCTTCTCTGTAATGGCTTTCCATGTTTCAGTTTTGGTCTTATTAGTAACATTGTTAGTAAACTTGCTTTACAAGATGCCTTTATTTGCCTCCCTGTTTTTTGTAATTATTGTCAACTCTCTGGTAGTAAAATTTGGTTTCCTTTTTCTTTTTTCAGCACTGTTTCCGATATCCACTTCCGGATTCATATGCATGTTTACACAGATACAGAAAAATTCCGTCCTTCACTCCCTTCACAGTGCTTTATCCACAGGCAACCCGCGCGCGTTGCACTCAATTTCCCGCCAAACTTGTTTGTCATGTAGGAATCCCCTTTGCTAAAAGATTTATTCCTAGAATAGCAAACTTATCCCTGGAATAGCTATTCCAGGAATAAATAGTGCTTTCGGGAACCCATTTTTATTCCTGGTGTAGTTATTCCTAGAATAGCAGATTTATCCCTGGAATAACTGTTATACCTAATATAATTTATTCCTCCTTCCAGGAACCGGCCCAGGGTCAAGTCTTCTCGTGGAGTGTCTTATGAGAATAATTCAAGTCACGCGACCTGGACATTTGACACCTTCAAGAAACAGCAATTGCTAACCTTGACTCCAACCCAGGCTTACTTTTGGGATTGCAGAATTAGTGCCCTTGCTTTGGCCTTTGGGTCGGTTCTTGGAGTTAGGGTTAGTTTTGGGTTAGAGTCGGGGTTTGGGCGTCGACAAGTCACGTGACAAACCTTCTCATCACATTGCAACACCCTAGAGTAACTAGAAATATGATGGTGTGTTTGTTAAGCGAAAAGAGTTTGCCCTGAAAGGTTAATTTCAAAACTGACCACCCCCTGACTTGCATTTGTTTTGAAATGGAGCTCTTGAAGGCTTGTACCAACTACTTTCTCCCGCTAAGTCCTAATTCTTTGCTTAGGCCAACACAAAACTTTCTAGTGTTACAAATATTAAAAGCTTACACCAGTTTCGGAATCTGCGATATTGAAATGTGAATTACATAGAAAGAGAAAATTTCATTAACGATGGAACGATTTGAGAGCCAGCAAGAACAGCTTTTAAAGATTACAAAGCTTCCATAACCAGTGCCGGGAATGACAACCAAAACATACCACCCTTGAAACAAACAATTTATTAATTTGTCCTGTTCTTGTATTAAATCAGCCGTCTTGATGAGTCGCAACTGACCCAAGGCTTTCGAAACTCTTGTCACAGAAATCAGGATTCTTTCACTCAGAATGTTACCCAATCAGAATGCTGCGTTTGAGACAACACCCTCGAATTTGAAAACCAATGAGTTGCAAGAAGGTTTACTTTTTCGCTCGCCCTATTCTCGGCGTCGGCAACAGTATCAATCTATGAAATCTTCTTTTCGTCAAGTTATCCCAGCCTAGCTGATCGAGCGCCTTGGTAGCAGATGAATGCTTTGGTATATCGAGAACAATACAATTTTGGCAGAGCCAGGGAGTAAAATTGATTATTCATACTATTTTCCCATTGAGATCGTCGTGTTTTATTTCCTTTAATAATAAATTACATTCATTTACTCTGTTCTTCGCTGATTTTTAACACAAAATAATAACAATTAGCCTTTATTTTCACTCCGGCGGCAGCCCAAGCACAGCCGTTCGTCAAGTTATCTTTTTTGCCATTATAAAATGCACGTTAATGTCAAGCACTCGTCACAACTTTCAAAATACGAATTACAAGTTAAACGCTGGGCGATCAACGTTAACGTTACTAATTTACTATCTTTGAATTCCCCCCATGAAAGACTTAAATCAAGGAAAACAAACACGCCAATGTAATACCGAGTATGTTTACAATGTCTTCGGAGTCGATGAGAAATTTAACATGAACGTACATTTGAATGCCGACAAGTCAACATTGTTTCATATTGTATAAAACGCTTCGCTTGGCCTTTGAACTGCCAATAACTAAAATAAAATTAATATTAGTATTGTATCAAAATAGATTTTATGGTCATTATATTAAGATTTGTCTCATATTAAAGTAAATCTCTCCGAGTAACGCGAGTTAAGAGTGCCTTGCGGTGATTGGTTCATACTTCCCGCCAAACTGTCTGTCTCGATGGACGCGGTTTCGTAATCTGACGTATCCAGGCTCGCATTGGAGGGAAGACGTCCTTTCTTCCTTCCGTGAGAGTTAGGCTCGGTCTCCTCAAGAACAAGCTCGTTTCCGTCCGGATCCCTTGCAATCCACAACGCGTGTTCTTTTTTAACAGGCGGTTCACTCAAAAGATGCATTATTGCACTTATATCCTTGATTTTCAACTTCAAGCGCACAGAGTTCGAAGGTTCAGGTAAAATTCGCGGCAAATGTTTAAGAGAAAGTTGAACATCAAAGCCACTCTGACTATATAAAGTAAAGAAGCAGAATCCTGGAGATCCGCTAGTTGCTTTTTTCCCAGTTAAAACCTCATAGAATGATCTCATCTCGGTGAAGTTCTTCACAAAAATATGGAAACGTAAATGTTCGTTGCCGTAGTGAACCGGGCAAATGGACCACAGGGGGAGCTCGGGCAATGTCTGGTAGAAATCCTGCCGAGCCGTTACCCGGGGCTTAACATCCTCGGGGAGTTCAACACGGTGATGAAATTTCCACGGAGAAAAATTAAAGTTCTTTTGAACGTCCGTAGCTGATAATCGGCCAAACGCTTCGTATAGGAAGAGAACAACGCTAATAGCTTGGCAATGAAGAAAGGATGAATCTTCCTCCACATATCCACTGTCTGTCCAAGAATGAAAAGAAGAATCGACATCATCGCTTTCGTTGATAGAGATGAATTGAAAAGTAGGATCCATTCCCTCCAGCATAGGCGAGTAGAGTTTTTTAAGGTAGCTCGCCTCCCCCGAGCGAACGTTTATTTGCAAAGTACAGTCGTACGGGTCGGGTGCCACGGGAAAATTGAAGTCGTCGATGCTCTCGTCAAATCCTTCGTCGTTGAAAACACAGTCTTCCATTATTAATTGGTTTGTTTCCTCTTCGTACTCGCATATGATCTGTAATGTAATCAAATTAACAGTTTTCACATTAGAACAAAGATTCAGCATATGTCTGGTCTTCAACAGTGAATAACAAAAATACAAAAATACAGGGTATGGGTACGGGTAGGTTCTTAGTATGTTCTTAAAATCTAGGTCAATTGAAGTTTCAACGTTCTTATAAAAAAAGATAGTGTAGAGAAAATTTTATATTAAATAATTTAAGTTCAAATAGATGAGTAACGAGGATTATACAAACGTTAGCTGATTTTTTTTTATTTTTTATTTTTTTTTTAAGAAGTAAGCTTTCGGCTACCAGATTTCAGCTTTTGACGAATGATAAAAAGCGCGCGAATTCATGAATATATTAGCACAGGTAAGTTAGAAAAAATAGCGGAATAATAAACTCATTGTCTAGGTAACGGCATGGAAATATTATCTGCTTCATTAGTCATGGCAGTGTGCCATGACTTATGAGTTTTTCGCACTCTGTGGTCACTTTTATCAATCACACTTGGGTTTTCAAAGTCAATTGAGTGGTTGTTAGTCCACGCATGATTAAGAAATGTTGGATCCTTTGTGGCAGTTCTTAACATTTCTAATATGTTCTTTTTTTTTTTTTTCGTGTTTGAAGGCATCTACCAGTTTCTCCGATGTAACTCCAATAGCAGTCTTTACAAAGATCTGACTTGTAAACTACATTAGTTTAAAGGTGACTAGGTAGCCTGAATTTCGGTGAGGGAAAATCTTGTCGTAGAGTTCTGTGAGGTTTTGTGACACCTCGAATACCGTTGTTACAAAGTGGACTTGTAAGTGGTTCGGTGAGACCACTTATGAGGGGAAAACAAGCGAAATCAAAGGCTGTGTTGGAGTGGTCTTGATCAACGGAGGCATGCCAACTGAACTAAGGGAAGAAACTTGATAAAAAAATCACACCATTCAAGTAATTTCATCAAACAATAATCAACACTGCTACAAAAGAAAATTCATGCGATACATGTCCGAAACTTTCTCATCGCGTTCAACGCGCTCAATTAAGAGATTCGTGTAGTGACGTGCCTTATACTGATTACTGTAGCGCATTGTTGGCTATAGACAAAGCAGAAATTCAATAACAAACAAATTGCATTTCAAGAGAGTACAAGACTAGTAAGATAAACGCTTTTAAGCAAACGCTCTTTGCAGTTTTGTTAAAAACCCGTCAAGTTTTTCGCAGTAATGTTGAGGTTCATTGTAGATAATAACTTCGATTGGTTACCAAAGAATAAACAGGAAATTCTAATTATATTTCTCTTAATGCAAACGTACAATTAGTGGATTATTTGTCAGGCAACGCGTCGAATACTATGGACATAACATTCTTTTGTTTCCAAAAAATACATACGCCATATTTCCTTGATGACTCATTTTATTGAAGTTTGGCTACGAATTTAACTCTCCACCGATCTTTCAGAAAGAGCTGCCATTTATATGAATATACAAACTCTATTTTCGAAATCTGATGGAACCAAAGTGATGCGCTAAGTGAAGTGACGCGCCATCCATGTATTACCTCACGAAACCTTGACATTTTTAGCCGATTGGTGGTAAATGTAGATTTGGAATGCCAATACTCTTGCAGCTTCAAAAGAGAACTTTGTACCCGTTCACATTCTACGCCATTAGCGTAACTGGGAACGTTATTTGTCTTCCCCCGAATTTTTAGCGGTAACTGAGAAAGCATTTTTCCTTTTAAGATAATTGTTGGTATTATAAAGTCTTGGATACGTAGCTTTTGACTCGGTGCTGTTAAATCCCTAGTCACTCTTAAAAATTTGAACATGACTGTATTTAGCAGAAAAACGACAGCTACACCTACTAACAGAGCATGAAGCGGAGAAAAATTCGTCGATCTTTGTGTG
The DNA here is from genome assembly GCF_977016875.1 of Pavona decussata. Lineage (NCBI taxonomy): Eukaryota > Metazoa > Cnidaria > Anthozoa > Scleractinia > Agariciidae > Pavona > Pavona decussata. The sequence continues at coordinate 2,283,944 of NW_028145467.1, forward strand.
GTCCATAAAAATCCCCGACTTTTTCAGTCATTAGAAAACTAATCAGTGAAAACAGTCAGACAATGTTCACAATGGACTCGACTAGCCATACTTCTCTGCTGAGAAAATTGAGCTGCGTTTTACTTACAAAAAAGAACGACAAATTAAAGAAAAAAAAACTATCGTATATCAAAATTCTTAGTCTGAGTAGAATTTACTCCACCGAGTCTATCAAGTTAAGAGACGTTGGAAATGGCGCGTGTCTAAAGGTTAGGTGTTCAAAGCCAGCGAGCATATTTAGAATACACTCCCCGCAGATTCACTTATTCAAAATAAGACGGCGCATGCATGGAGCTACCTAGCGAGGCGCATATACGAACTGTTGTATATAAGCGAGAAACGCGTTCGCTATCTTCGCTAATCCCAAAATACTCACAAATGGGCCTAAGTAGCGTGCAGGTACAACCCCGGCGAAAAACGATGTTTGTGTACACTTGATTTCACACGTACAGTTTGTTTCACTATTCACCACGGAGAAGTTGACAAATATCGCGATCGCGTTCGCCGGAAGTCGTTTTGAAACCGAAAACAGCTGTAAGATGCACAGCATGAGTGAATCTGAAATTCTGATTACGATCAAAGGGAATTATTCCTTTTAGCTCGACTTGAAAAACATCGAAAAATAAACAGATAGATGTCCTTCACAAATGGATCTCGAATGCTATTCACGTTTATGGTGGAAAAATTCACCATCATATACTATAATTCATAGTTGTATTTACTTTCGCATGCGAAATAGAAATAGTGAACTCCTCGTGTATTCGATTTCCACACCGTCTTTATACCCCAAAATTGATCTCAATCTTTGTAAGATGAGTTTTCTTGAGAAGGCAATTCTATAATTGTTGTAACGATGTATTTTCAAACTTATTCAAATCCTACTGGCATTAAAATTGGCCAGTTGATGCAAGGCTGGTCAAAACTTTTTGAATTCTTACTATTTCCGTACCTGGTTTTTATTGTCAGGCGAGATCGAGTTTTACCGCAAACACTTTTGCTTTAAACCTAAGGCTATTTCCCTCGATTTCAACGTCTTTCCCATAGCAATTTTAAAATTGAAAGCACAAACCTACCCGTTAGCAATGCCTCAAACAGCGTCCACGTTCTGTCCGGCTGCAATTTCACTCTGCATGAGTTTCCACTCTAACTTGACTTTCCTCGCGAGTTGCGAAACAAAATGTTCTCTTTTTGCATTAATTAAAATCAAAAGAACGCAGAATCCATAAATAGCAGATGAGAGCATTAGAGGGACTATTATATAACCTTTTCACAAACAACAATACCCTCTAAATAAGGCCCGCTTTCTTTCGAGAAGTGACCAATGAAATTGCAGGGACGCGTTTTCATCAGGCCCTTACATAAAAGAATTTCAAACAATATCATTTGTAAGTCGTACACAGAGCGACTCGTGATCGCACATGGGAATAAACGTACAATATTGAAACCGAAATAGGTCAGATAATCCGTTCGCAATATTCGCATACGTTTCAAGAGTGCTTTTTCCAAGACGTCACAGCTCTCAAGTCTTCGTGTTGTTACCATCGGAAATTATCAACGCTTCCTGTAACTCGAAAATTCTCTTTGGGCGTTTATGAATCGAGCGCCATCACGCGTACAATAACTTTATCGCATTAGTTTTAAAACTACCGTTAATAAAGACGTTTTGGTTGCTGCACTTTAATTCTATAAAGTTCGTAATTTAGAATTAACTCAAAGCGGAACTTCATTGTATGAGTGAATGACACAAATTATACGCCAAGAATGGAAAATTCGTCGACCAATATACTTAAACTATCTCATAAAACAATTTCGTCAATAACAAACTGAATAATTAATCGAGTTGTGAGATGATTTTTACACAAGTTTAGATGACTTGTAAGGTATATAGCGGAGCCGCGTTCTTAACTTCCTTATTTATTCTTTTCAGTTCAACGATTTTACACAAACTCATTCAGGCTGACTTTGAAAACTACTACACAAAGCTTAAATTTGAGGAATTTGCATCTCAGACGCATTCGTTTAATATAGACTGAAATTTGTTGTAAGTCTAGTCGACGCCTAGCTCAAACATTTGCTGTATCGTTTTTAGTTTTCCACTTCGTGTATTTTTTCGGTGTTTACCAGTCATGTTTAAACAACACCTACCACATCATTCAATCCGTGATCAACAAATTCAAGCTGTTAGTGGTTCTTTATGACGTATTCTTTCGCATTCACCAAAAATATTTTTGGGAAACCAGCACAAGAAGTGGCGTTTCATACCCGCAATATTATTATGCTCAGGTATTCGTACCCACGCCAATCCGCTTGATTGCGTCAGCGACAAAATATATTGAACCACCTGCTTCAAGGTGCACTTTAACAGAATATTTGTTTCTTGCAAACAGCGGCGGGCACAGATAATTCGCCCAGTGCGATTTGATTTCAAATCAAGGAAAAAGCGACAGTTTGCTTTTATATGAAAGCGAACCAACACTAAAAGAACAAGTCATTTCCATGCCACTCGTGAATCCGCCATGATTCATGGCATGCCAAATAACCCCTGTCAAAACAACGTAATTACATTATCGTGAAACAACGCATTAAGCACTTGACCAACCCAAGGTTGAAGTACTTTCCACTTCATAACAACTCTCTTTAGATCAAAAGCTGCGACTAAGTCTATCGTGTCATGAAGCCATATCATACTGACGAGTTCCTTAATTTCCGTCGCAAAAATCATATAAATGAAGGTAACACAAAATCCGGCATATGCTTCATGGAAAGGTAAGGGTGACTATATGGAGGGTTAAGGTTATGTGGGTGACTATATGGTACCTCACCATGAATTACTTGCCCAAAATCCAAAACACTGACAACTGCTGGCGAAGTAAGCTTTATGAAAATATTTTAGTTCTTGGCTAGGTTTTGAAACAAGGAAACAATGATGTACGCGCAAGCAACATACACAAATTTTGTTAAAGTAGTGCGTTGTTCTATAAATAAGAGCGTCTGTTGAATAACATATCACTGAGTCTGCGCACTGTACTTAAAGTTGCTTCTCACCAGTGAAAACTAGCATTAGGTTTCCGTCAGACATGTTCACGCATAATTTGGCTCAGGCACTATCGCACTGTGTACCGTTTGCTATCCTTTCGCAGAGGTTTCATTAAGATTTTGAACTGCTGGTCAAGAGGTTATTGCACCTGGGCAGCACAGTTAACTTGGATATGTTCTTTTAATGAAAACATTCGTTGAGATGTTAAAAGCAGCTGGGCAAAGTTGTGTTTACAGACGATCAATTTGCCCGGTGGCTTGCCCTTAATGAAACCCTTGCTTTCAATAAACTTCGACAATCAATAAACAGCTTGTTCGATAAACTTCGACAATCAATAAACAGCTTGTTCGATAAACTTCATTGCCTCAGAGACAGCGAAATCCCTTCATTCCCGGTGATTTACTCTTGTATCAAAATGCAGATTCTCCCACTATTTTCCGCGCATTTCTTATGATAAAAGATGGGAGAATTTGTTTTAATATCAAGACATGTTTTTGATGGTCACTTCTTTCATTCTTATTTGATAAATAGTGATATTGTACAGGAAAAGAAGATGATGATCATTATTTATTTATTTATTTATTTATTTATTTATTTATTTCATTGGAAAGGACAATTTGCAATGAGGAATAATACAGAAGAACTGTATAGACCTTAACAACAATAAGTATATTGAGAATGCTGTATTATTCAGTAGGTGGCGCAGGCATACTCGGAAAAAAGTCCGAACACTCCTATTTGGGGTCGAACCTAAGACCTTCCGATTACTAGTTCGGATGCTCTACCACTGAGCTACAGGAGACTCGTGGGAGCTAAGGCTATTAAACTAGGTTCATCGGAAAAAACATCCTGCATACTGCTAGGATTGGAATGTCAATGTGTGGCATATGTGCAATGGAATAAATGTAATGGAATATTTTAAGCCTTGTGAATAAATGAGAATGATGTATTATTCAGTAAGTGACACAGGCATTCTCGGAAAATAAAAATCCGAGTGCTCCCATCAGGAGTTCACATTCACATTCACATAGGAGTCGAACCTAAGACTTCTGATTACTAGTTCGGATGCTCAACCACTGAGTTAAGTAAGTGTATTATCGTTTGTCTCACGATGTAGTCACTTTAAGATGTAAATCCCGACGTTTTTACTTCTCACTGCTTGTCTTCATCAGGCGATGAGGTCAACTGGTTACGCGGCGGAGGTCTGGGTGCGGGCGAGTCGAGTCGTATATCCCTGTCGTGATATATATAAATGGTGCCGCGTAATCAGTCGACCTCATCGCCTGTTGAAGACTAGCAGTAAGCAGTCGAAACGTCGCGATTTACATCTCAAAGTGACTACATGAGGCAAACGATAATACACTTATTGTTTTTGTATCTACCACGATGAACAACAACAGCCTCTTTCTCTACATAAATCAAATTTAAGTTGGCTAGGGAGCCTAAAGAAACAACAGAAGCTTAGCAATGTAGGCTTCCTCATCATTCAGTATAGTTTTCAAGTTGAAGCTGATGGATTTAGTGGGCACGTTTAATATTCAGCTCGTTAAATAATGAGCATTGTTTGAGTTATCGCTTCAATGTGGCAATATTAGGCGAACTGATCAGGTCATAAGGTAAGGAATTCCAGGTCTTGGGACCCTGGTGGAGAACTGTTTACTGGTTTATGTTGGTTCGACAGGGGTATGGGCCTTTCGCCACACTGGATGGCAAAAGAATGTAGTAGATTCGAGCACAAAGGAATTCCAACCCGTCAAGCTTGACTTTCCTTTGTTCTAACTTCTTGATGTCCTAGTGGAGGATGCCACCCTTTTTTCACATCCAGTATGGCGGATTTTTACCATGCATGTGACCAGTTAGTGCAAAAGGCCCATTGAGGTTACCACATTTATTTATTTACGCCCAAGCGTATTTTTGAGATATCAGCTAAGTCTAAATGGTACTAGTCTCAAACAACTGTCGCCATCGAAAGATTAAAAATCACGTGATCTGCTATTTACAAGTGTCTTCTCTGCGTCACTATTTCGAATTTCGAGAAGGTCCTGGGAATGCGGTTGAAGAAAAATTGTATTTTCACAACCCATAAGAATTCTCTATCATCTCAATCACGTGGAAAGGGGAAAAAGGCGGGGTTGTCGTAGGGAAATTTTGTGTTTATGATAAGATAAAACTGTTCTAAATGAGACTGGTGTTTGGCAAATTTTCAAAAAAATTGGTAATGCAAGTGGGTGAGAACTTCAAAGACACCTGATTGGGGAGAAGTGAGAATGGACAACTGGCGGACCCTATAAGCAGGAATCTCCCTCCACTGACTCACTCTTAATCCCCCTCCCCCCAGCCCTAGCCTCCCACGCACTTGTTTTTAGGTAATACGAGTCCCCTAAAAACGACTGCGTTGGAGGCTCCCCCCTCAACCAATCCTCCCTACTTCTCTCTCCAAAAACAAGCACCCAATCGTTATAGAAATACCTCTCACCGCAAACTGTCATGCCACTCTTTACGTCAGGGCATCTGATCTTGGTGAGCTAGGATTTTCTCTTCGCGGATTTTCTTTGCCGCGAAACTCGTTTTGCGAAGTACAAGATACAAATGTCACGCTGGTGCAAGGTCGTGTCACTCTTCTATCAGGCGCCTTCTATTCATTGACGTTGCACGACAAAAATTCCTCTTTACAGCCTTCCGTAAGCTGTGTTTAGATGCGACGAGGTGTTTCGAGAAGTAAACGCATTTGTGTTTCTGCTTGAAAGTCTATGGAATTCTACGAGACCTCAACGATTGGTATAGTATAAACAATTGATGACACTGGAACCGGAACTCGCAACGAAACACCAAGAGGCTGCACTGGAAGACAAAGGATATGGTTCGGACGCCAAAAAAGAAGTTTGTTTCTGCGACTAAGAGAAGTGATGGATTGACGGGGATGATTTAGAACTGCAAATCTTATACGACTGTTATAGAAGGCTGTAATACCAGGCAAAGAACTTAAGAACGCTGCGAGGCGGCACTCAATCTGCACTGATGTTTACACCTGGGTGATTTATCATCTTATATTCCGGGGAATAGTAGAAACAATGAAGGTCAAAGTGGCGCCGAGCGAGTTTGGAGCTAAAATGAATAGAATTAACAAAAACAGGGTTTCAGTAGCTACAATCAACTTCGTGAAGTGGTAAATAAAGCTGAATGAAATTTAAGATTGTGCATGTATCGTTCACGGACACTTGAGGAACCAAATCATCTCCGTCGATAACCACTAACAAACCAGCAAATGTTGGAATAATGTGATAAAGGGAAATAGACTTACCTTCTACACTAAATTGTATGTGGTTCCAAGATATGACTGAAAGCGAGTTGACCAGGAGCAAGGAGCAAGGAGCAACACGCAATGAGGAGCTGCTGTTTTTGTATTCCAAAGAACAAAGGGATATCAAACAACTTGAGTTCGAGCACGTGGTCATGCTGAGAACTTTTGACCTCTGTTTCCGCCGTTATCACGCATCAAATTCTCAGCTATTCGTGTGCCGTGCCCGAAACCGTGTAGATCCTTGTAGCCTGCCTGGATGGAATTTCCATGTACTTCTCCACAGAGCGGGTAAATTCTGTTTCTTGTGTTAAAGGAATCAGTGCCATTTATAAACCACGTAAATTTAGTCTAAAAAGACACAAAACAGACATCACGTATTTCTGTACTTTGTCCATCGAGACTCCATGACCTCTATGACCTCTATGCTCTTTGGTTAAATATCAAATAAAACTCTCCTGGCCAGAAATAATTTTTTTCCGACTTCAGGATATGTCGCTTGAAAGATGTTTTGCCTCCAAAAGCCCGGCAAAAGGTAATCAAAAAGTGGGGGATATCAAGCTTACATGAGGAGCTCCTCAGACTTAATCGTACCGGGAGGCCATGATCGTACCTGTGGGTGGAGGGGAAGGGAGAAGGGGGGGGGGGGGGGGGAGAGAACTTCCGCAAAAACTGGCCCGGATGAGTCCCGGGGGATGAGTGTGGCTTGCGAGTGTGGCGAGCCATTGCCCTATTTTAGACCAGGTCAATCTTCTCGACTCAACAGGTTATCCCGCTACAAACTGATACAACAACAACAACAACAACAACAACAGTTTATTCAGTATTTCCATATGTATACATGGCATTACCGACTTAATAGAGCTATATAATATAAAATTATAGTTTGTATTTGAATAATTAAATTAACATTGATTGTCGTACTAACATTGAGTCATAAATATAAGCCGCGATTGTCCTACAGACAAAAGGATCAACGTTGTTAAAAAGAAACAAAATTTTTGAATTATTGTCTAGATCATTAAAATTTTGATATCTAACATTTATTTCACTGAAAAAATTTTGCGTATGTCATTATAATGATGACAAGAAAATAAAAAATGTAGTTCGTCTTCAATCTTATTTAAATGGCAAAGAGAGCAGATTCTCAGATTTTCAGGTGTGTTGTTGTGCCTTCCAGTTTCTATTCGTAAATTGTGATTTCCAAGGCGAAATTTATTGACTTGTCTCTTGTGGAGTGTATTTTTTATTGGATCTAAAAAGTCAGTTTTGTGACAATCTTTTTTGAAGGTAGAGTAGAATTTCAGTTTTTTATTTAATTTCAATAAATTAAGTTGATGGTTGATTGAGGTTTTAGTAACAGTTAATCGAATATGTGTTTTAATGTTACTGAAATCGCTAACGTTTAAATTTGAAATGTTTAAATTTGAAGAGTTGCATAATGAATTAACTCTTTGCAAGAAACTATTCAAAACCAGTACTGTGTTTGTAGGACCAACGGCCAACGTGATCGCGACAAAATAAACGCACGGTCGGATCCTGTAGTAAAGGATATAATGCAAACAAGAGCAATGGTGATTTTACAGTCATGGAAAAAAAATGATATTGAATGATATTTTTACCTCACCGAGGAGTCGGCCAAATGCTCTTTCTTGTTATTATGGTTTTACAAGATGTTTTAAGAACACCAATTTAAAAATTGGTCGAAAGACGGAGATGAAAGCTGCCAACACTGATCAGTGAGCATGGTAAGATATGTTTTCAACCCCAATTTACAAGCGAAAACCACACTTAATTCTTGCCAGTCTCACCCTATTTCAGATCAAAATGTTCAAAACCGAATCCTATTTCAGACTAGAAGGCTCAAAGCCATTCCTTTTGGCGCCGCACACACCTATATAATGCATCAGTCAATTCCAACAGTGCCCATCCCCCCCCCCCCCCCCCCCAGGCAACCCCGGGGCATTTGCTCACGTTCTCAGTCCCGGCCTGGCGGTGGGGCATTCGTAATTTTATCGCTGCCCGGGGCCGGACTGGGCATTTGCGTACCCCGGGGCGACCCCCGGGCATTTGACACACATGTTTTCGAAAGTGCCATGGAGGAATTCATCGGCAAAGACGAGGCGTTTGTTGAAGATTGGCTAGTCCGACAGGGACTAGACAAACTTGTGGATGTTTTTAAAGGTATGTTTTCTCAATTTTAGATATTTCTTCATTACTTGTAAGCATATAAATATAAAAAGCAATAACTTGAACAATATTTTGTTTATCATATATCGAGAGATCGGAAACAATTAATGTGAACTCGACTACAGCTGTATTTCGTATTTCGCATTCAAAACTAGCTTAGCACGAAAGTCAACCTGGAGTGCACTTTAAAATACTTAAGGTTTGCGAATTCAAATGATGCGATCTTCAAGACAGATCTTGCGGGCTTAAAATTTCAATGCATCATAAAACGTAGCCTGCGAATACAGGCGCCTATCATCGCTCGCGGTGGAGGGCACGTCCGCCAATCCCAGCGCAGTTTATTTAATACAGTGTAATATTAAATTTTCCAAAAGCTCCCTGACTTTTTTTTTTGTTAAAAGGCTTTCAAAACAAATGGTTTTTATGCAACAAAATATTTAATGTAACGCTATCCTCTAGCAAACTGTTAAAAACAAAATATAAAGAAATAAATATAATCAGAATCAACTAACATGTCCTGTTGCCCTTAAAGTCTTACCATTACATTAAAATACTGAAAAGTGGAACGTTTTATTCACTTATTAATAACAAAAACTGCAGGAGTGTTGGAAGGCGACGATCCAGGGGGCGGCACATTTGCCCTCTTCCTTTGTCCCCATCCTGGGCATTTAGACAGCTTATGTGTCCCCACCCCGGGGAATTTGCCCATTTTTAAAAAAAATGTTAATGCCCGGAGTTTAGCCCGGGTGGGGCGGGGGGCGGGGGGAGATGGGCACTGCTGGAATTGACTGATGCATATAGCATAAAAAGTTTAAGGTTGTTACACCCGTGGGACCATCACTACCCGACCTACCGCGTAGCTTGAACATTTTTCGGATTCTAATTTTTTGAGGATTTTTAATTAGTTCTCGCACAAAAAGAAAGAACCCGCAAAATAAAACGCCGCCAAAATTAACTCCTTTCAGTCAAATTAAAAACTCCGCTAGACTTGTGCCACTGGGGCAATATACATTGGACTAAAACAAGAACGTTAACATGATTTTCCATTAGCTTTTTATACATACGGTAGTCTGTATCTAGTCTGTATTATTAAACCGTATTAATGAAACCTAACAGACGGTGATTGTTTTATTGTGCATGTTAGGGGTAGGCTTTTTGTTTTGTTTTGTTGCTGTTCAGTCTCTTTGCACAGTAAGGTATTACAGTGATATGTCTCTAATATGTAAGTAGAGTGAACTGTGAGTCAACACACCGTACAATAAAAGTTGAAAATATTAAGGTTTCTCCCACTCAAATGTTCCGCTGCTTAAACAGAGAATCGCAAAAAAAGTAGTTCCCAGCAGAAATTTCAGTCATCTCGAACCGCAAAAATTTGTTCCCCCAAACCACAAAAAATCGCCAAACCGCGAAATAAAACTCCCGCAAAATTTTTGTTTTACACGGTGTATCTCTGGGGCAGACTTTGCGATAACCTCTGTCCGCCGGGGATCTGGGGCGGAGTTTACGATACCAAATCAGAATCTATTGTTTTAGTCTTGAAATATGTCCCCTTCTTCAAGGCCTTCAGCGAGGTAAAACAACAATCCGTATCTTGGTCAGACCATACCATAAGCAAAAAAGATTCCCTTGGCCCTTTTTGTGACAAATAATGAAACAAAAATACTATGCACTTGTTCCTGTTCAGACCTGAATAGACTTAAGGACGGTGCCTACTAATACCGCAGTATTTTTGTGCGGTTTATGACTATTTGGCAAAAGCAGATCTTAGCAAGGCCTATTGGAATCCAAAAAGAAAATTGGGGGTAACCACACATTTTTCAGCGATAATTAAGCAATAATATCTCCAAAAAACGCCAAAATATAAAGCAATGTATGGGATTTTTTCGTAAATTGAAACTTAACTATCTCTGAAAAATGCATGGTTACCCCCAATTTTCTTTTGAGATACCAAAAGCATTTGGCAAGTTCTGCTTTCTCCGTATAGTTTTAAACCGCGCAAAAATATTCCTGTATTAGTAGGCACCACCCTTAGGAAACACGAGTATCTCGAGATGCGCAGAACGTATGCGCAGTAACAATAGTAGGCACCGTCCTTAAAACAATATCTGTAAAGCCAAGCATATCTATACTGATAGCTTAGGGTCTGCACAGTGCGTACTGGATTCTCAGCTATGAGTAAAATGTTAAGCCATTTCTTGGCTTGGCGCTAGTGACATGTATTTCCTTCGAATGCTGATTGGGTCGTTGTGTTGTTTACATCTGTTGTGATTCGCCTGAGTAATTACTTTGGTTTTGGTTTTACGACACTCAATTGGAAACCGCTCTATCAGTTAAGTTTTACTTCTCACTCGTTTTTTTTTTTTCGGATTGTATTGTATCAATGTTATGGTGTCCCTCTCATTAGCCAAACATTGTGAACTGCTTACCATCTTCTGACGACTTCACGACTTCTAGAAACGACTTGTGAGGAGTTCCAAGCCATCTTCGTTAGCAACTTATTCTCCAGCCAGTTATTGGCAAGTTAATTTCTAGAGTGAAAGTCACACTATACTCAAGTAAAATTTAGCCATCTCAGGTAATAGTTTTCTTATAATTTTTGCAGGTATCAGTGAAAGAAACCTGCTATTCCGCCGGAAGCTCACAGTTAAAATTTGGCCAATTCTCAGCTATCATTTAACCTTATGTAGACCTTCCAGCTTGTGCAAAGAAGTACCGACCCCAACGCCCAGCCATCCCGAGTATGGGTCACCACGGCTGCAGCCCTACTCTGGCTGCGTGGCACGTACTACTCCACACGATAAAAGTTCCAAACTTTCCAACTTTGCCCTTCATTGAAAGTGGAACGAAGTTTTCACTATTTTCAGGAAAACTAAACTTTTGAGGTCTGATCCAAAAAGTTTTCTTTATTCTTTCTCCTCAAAAGAAATTGAGAGGCGGAGCGCCGGAACGCAGCATGCAGTATGTTGTTTAGTTTTACCTCAGTGTAGGTCTTTTAAGACGGTGGTTCTCGTTATCGCCGATTCGCGGCTCAAATTTTGTTTGAAGAAAAAGAAGAAAGGAAGCCTCTGAAACAAGCAGTGAGAAGGGGATCGAGGCATCCTTGGAGACCCTGGGGCAGATAGTAGCGACGAGAAAAAAGTCAAAAAGGGCGAGAAACTGACCATGGGTCTCCAAAGATGGGATAGAGGTGGAAGAAAAGGATACGTGCTAGGGTACAAGTTCTTGAAATATATGAAAAAAGACCAGGGCTTTTTATGGTCAGTTTTATCTTGGTTTTTGCGGGCAGCACTTTTGTTATCATGAGATGGGCGCTGTAACGGGTGTGTGATGAGGTACACCACGTTGGCGGCTTCACCCTCTGCTAGTCTTCGGAGCTATTAATATCCCATAAAGGTAAGGGACCACGTGTGTGGGACCACGCCCTTACCCTGCCCCCGCAGCGAACAAAACACTTGAAATCAGGTCAAAAAATGTTTAATAAGTTATCATTTCACAAAGTTGCATAAGTTAATTTAGTATCTACATCATCGATGGCCGCATTCACAGCCCACAGTTATTTGATAATCGACGGCTTCCCAAAAGTCTTCGAATCTTGGGTGCCCTGTGCTGGAGTACACTCTTAAACACTCGCCCTCTTTCTTTTTCAACACTTGGATTGTGTAATGCTTTGGTCGACACCAGAAGTGTTGAAACCAACATTTGTTACTTGAACACGTGACAGATTTCACGTGACGTGGGAAAAATTTCACGCCCAGGTCTAGCCAGACCTTAGTTGTCTGACACGTCCAGGCGGATGGGTCAGTGTTGTCGACGGACCGCTTGGTTACGTTCTTGGGTTTGGTCACGTGCTCTTGATCTCCAGACGGTGACTGATTCGCTTTGTATTGAAGATCTGTGTCGTCCATAGCCATGTAGCGCTGATTGTAGGCGTTCCCGAGGCGCTGTCTAAGTAAGTCGCGTTTGACGGGTTGGCAGTCGCTGTCGGGCGTCTTCTTTAGCAGGGAAAATGTGGTCGCACCTCCGGCGGATTTAGACGCCACTGCAAGCAGGCCGATGATTGTGAAGAACCATAACTGTAAATGACACAGGAAGGAAGACAATAAAAAGATTGAAGACTAATCAGCTGAGAAACGAGACCGAAAGACTAAAATAGGTGTTTGAAGATAATTTTAAATATTATTGAGCGGTCCTCGATTGATGCTAGCCTGCGAACGCAGACGTATTTCCGGCTGCCGCTTCTCTCCGTCGCAACAGCCGGAGAGAAGCGACAGCCGGAAATACGTCTTCGTTCGCAGGCTACGATTGATGAGGGCTTATCCAACAGAATGTTTAACGATTATCCTGCGAAATCGCGTGGAATATCGTCTGAAACTAGCCGAGAGGCTGTAGGCCGAGTTGGCTAAAATCAGGGAATATACCGCAAGATTGAACAGGATAATTGTTTTATTATTCAACACATTGATAACAAAGCATGGTTTTATTGCAGAAAAGCCGGAGATGATCTTTACAGACGAAATTACTTATATCGCATGATATCTGTTGACTACGGAAGACAAATATTCAGCGCACCATGACCATATTTGGGTAGTGTTACAATGTGTTCAATAAATTAGAAATATTTGATATGGTTTTCCCGGAAGTACTAAAAGGAAGGTAATATTTTATTCTTTAATTTCAGTCTGTGTTTGTTGTGGTCAGATGGTATAAGAAAGTAATTTAAAGATAACAGAAAATGATTATTTATCCTGAACACATATCAATAACCCCAGGCTTTAAAAGAAACTTTGGTGGAACAACAATTAAACATTACATAACGTTTAAAACAGGAAAACGTTAAATGCAAGGACGTGGGATACCGTTAGCGGAGGAAGCTACTTTTAAATTTTGTTTTTCCAGCGATCTCAGTGCGAGGTAGAAACGGGAAGTCGAAATGATGGCTGAGATTTGTTATCGGGATATGCCTTTTTATAGCGGAACACTAATGTACTGTAGCTTTAATTTGAAAGGTCGGTCGCAGAAGGATGTTCCAAAATACATAACAAATCTCAACTTGGGCGAGCGATCTTATGACGATGCAACAGTGCGCGCTTTAGCGTTGATCATCAGTGAATTTTTTAGTTATCGTAAAGGATCGTTAAATCTCATTACTTGATGAGTTTATCTTGAACTTGTCTCTTGATGTAAAAACCTTGTGGTCTTTTTTTATTATCATTTAGATCAAAGATCGCAAGTCAACACAAAATGATATGCCGGTCTGCTTCACTTTATTATTAAAAATTGCAACGGTTTATTGTTGCAATCCAGCCCCCTTTTTTCCTTTAAGGGTGATAACCAAGAAAAGCAAAATTTTAAAAGAGATAACCGTTTTGCGTGCCGACCAGAATACTGTAGGAAAGACAGGGAAGACATATTGTTGTAATTACCGAGGAAATATTGACAGTATCAGTAAATTGCGGGTTAGGTGGGATCGGCAGGCGTCAGGCAGGTAGCCTGAAAACTTGACAAAGTTCACGAAATCAGTGACCGATAATTATAGCCCTGTGGGTGTGCTTACATACCAATAACAAAAACTCAATGCACACAGCTCAAAGACACCCCTGAACTCTGAAATTTTAATTACATGTACACTAATTAACAAATGATCGGTTGGAAAAACGTCCCTCTCCAATAATTGATTTTCTAGTCTAGCGTGACTATGCTAGGCCTAATGAATGGCGAGATTAGATAACCATCACTCTCGAAAATTAATGACCACCAATACATCGCCATGCGGTTCTTGTAGACTAAGCATTTTCTGTTTACAAACAGGTTGAAGCCATTGAAGTAACAATACTGTTCTTGGCCCAGTACGGCAGTATGAAGGAAGCTTCGAAGCAAGGTGTTCTCTCGGTGAAAATTTATCTGTGAACTTCGCTCCAGCTTTTAAAGAAGTTGAACTGTGTTTTGAAATTTACCCCGGTCATTCTGTGATCACAATTAACCTTTAGAACGATTATCATTAGATTACCGATTGTTTACGCCACTGATGAAAATGACTTTAAAGCGTGTTGTTTTTACATCGGCCAAGTCAGCCTGTGTGGCTCGCAGAACCATCGACGTCTTCCCGGGGCCCACGAGGGCGACGAACTGATAAACTGAGATTTAACCAAAATTACCAAATTAGCTGACCAAGGATGCGTGGGATTGGCTTAATTGCAAACAAACAAACCTACAATCACGTTAATGGAAGCAAACGGTCATTTCGAACTTCCTAACACGGAAGCTATGTGTTCCTAGGCCTTTTGTTCGTGGAGGAATATAATACAACTTCAGTTTGTGATACAAAAAATATAAAGATCACCTAGGATTTTCTGCAACAGGATTAAATTTGCATTGGTTAAATAATCAATTAAAGCCGGAATACGAAAACGACCGTATATCCGTTTGATGGGCCTAAAGTTTTAGGGACGTCAACACAATGTTGAATAAAAGGGCAAAGAACCTATAAAAACGTAATACGATACCGTTAATTTATGTAAAGAAATACTCAAGTTTTATGAGTGGCGCTGTGGGTTCCTGGACGTCTATGAACTGAGAAAACCACAATAAAAACATTTGGAGTGTGCATTTAAAAACATTATCGGTACCTTACTAAATTACCATTTCCGTGCCATTTTATTAAAAGAACACGCAGAACAGAAAAAAAGGCTTGTTTAAAGTTTCTGCTCAACTAAAGTTCAACTCCGTGCAATCGGAAAATAATCGGAAGCAAAAGTTACTCTTTACTTAGTTTAGTGCTATTAGAATTGTTTTTCTTGTTTACAGCTTTGACCCCAAAAATAAACTACCGGTTAAACCTACAGATTATGCGGTTAAATTCAGTGAAGAAAATATTTTAGCTCGTTAGACTAAACCGAGTTTGGTAAAACGGGTGAAGAAGCAAATAGACCACTTGAGGGCTAGAGTATACCGGCGGATCATGTAGGCCCAAAACGGAGCGGAATTGCTGCGAAACTCTGTTACTCGACGGTTTTGCCTGAAGATCAGTTTCTAGCTTTAACCAATTGCCTGAAACGAACTTGAGAAGGGAACAAAAAAGAAAATATAGAAAAGGAGCACTTTGGCACCAGTAATTTTTCTGTGTTGCGATGTTCGTGATAGATACCTTTTGTGATTGTTGTTTATTTTATTTAATTTTATTTACTTTGTTTAAAAAAGGCAAACCAATTCTTAGTTCACTTTTATTCAAATTAGGTGGTACTCTGTTTGCACATACTTTGGTATTTATCAGTTCATTTCTGAAAACGTGTACGCGCGCTTACGGGTTCACGGGTAAAGAAAAATAGCTTCAGTTTATTTCTCAAACGGACTGCGAAATTACCTTCCTCTAAATTGATTAGTTTCCCAAAACAATGCGCACATTGAAATATTAGATGTTCTTAAAATTAAATGGTACTTGATGACCTAACGGGAGGATAAAAATTTAAACACACTTACCTCCGAGGCCCCAGTCGACATGACACTGAGAAAATTTGCGCGCAGCTCTTTCTAATGCAAGTTCACGAGCGATAAGCTTATATCTGTTCGCGTGTTCTACCTTTCCGTCGTCTACTCTTGTTCCCTTTGTCGAACGTCGCGATAATACAAAGCCGCAAAATAAATGCTGACCTATTAGCCTTCTTATCTACCCCAAATACGGAAATATCTTCAAGCTTTGAATTTCAAACAAATCCGTACTTCCTCTCGTTACAAGTGCGCTGTTGAACGCCGTAAAATCGTGCGTATTTGTCCGCTTTTGACGTGGAGTTTGAACTATGTTATCACTGATCTGGGGGAGGGACTGGGTGCGACGAAGGTTACGTCCCATCTTCTGTTATCGTTTATTTCATCAGGCATGATTTCAATTACGCTGCAAAGGACACAAGTCGTCATTAAAAGGAGTAAGGAATGTATGTAATCAGTACAGTTTTGCGTTTTTTCGTTAAAATGACATGTAATCCCACTCACCTAGAGCTCAAAGTGTAGAGCATTATGTTTTTGCAGTTGTTCAAGTTTGCTAAATTAACAGCATGCTTGAATTAAATTTAACTTTTATTTGAGTCTTTCCAAGAAGGATTTTTCAAATTTTTAACGTTTAGCTCGTCCGATGTTGCCACATGGGTTCGCGATGTACTTTTATCCAATGTTTGCCTTACATACAGTTTTTTTTCCGAGCTTTGCACAAGGGTTTCACTTAAGAAATTTGTTTATCCAAGCTTCGTGTAAAAAAAAAAAAAAATCAACAGAAACAGATTTTTCCTTCAGGGAGCATTCTTTAAAAGGTATACTGATTAGTCATGGCACCATTTTAGTCTTTAAAGTAAATAGTGAAGGATTTCTCTCATCACGAGTTGCCTGTGCACGCAGATGTTGTCCAACAATCGACAACATCAAAACTTCCTAGTAATCTTCAATACATTAGCAAGGAACGTTGTATGGAAATTTCAGACAGTTCGACAGTTTGCCAGTTAAAGGTCAACAACCACGATCATTGAAATATGTTTTTTTTTTTTTCATTTTTTTTTTTTTGTGGAAATGACATGCAATCCCACTCAGCTAGAGCTCCAAGCCTAGAGCATTATGTTTTTGCAGTTGTTCAGGTTTGTTAAAATAACAGCATGCTTAAATTCAGTCTTTCCAAGAAGAATTTTTTAGGTTTTAACGTTTAGCTCGTCCAATGTTGCCCGATGGGTTGGCGATGTATTTTTATCCAATGTTTACCTTACATCCATTTTTCCGAGCTTTATACAAGGGTTTCACTTTAGAGATTTGGTTATCCAAGTTTCGTGGAAAAAAAAAAAGTTAACAGAAACAGATTTTCCTTCTTCGAGAATTTTTTTAAAGGTATACTGATTAGTTATGGCATCAATTTAGTCTTTAAAGTAAATAGTGAAGGATTTCTCTCATCACGCGTGCCTGGGCACACAGATCTGATAAATATTGTCCAACAGTCGACAAAATTCGACAGTCAGAGGTCAACAACCACGATCATTGAAATATGTTTGCCATGCTTGAAATTCTGTTAATTTTTATTTATTAAGCCAGTTTTTCAAGCGTTAATACCCTAAAATGTTATACAAAATGTAGTCTTCGAATCCAGTAAACGTCATATGCCTTTTCGTTTCCAAAATGGGTCTTTAAAGGTGCAAATTGCTTGTCGTGATTTGGTCCTTACTTCATTCGTTTCCTCTTATCAATTCAGTGCAGATTCGGCAGATCACATTTCCTTTATGACTAATTTCTCGTACAATCTTAGAATTATTCAGATTGCACGATGCAATTATTTTGGTCCAAATCAAAAGAAAAAGAGACTATTTGTCAATATTTTTCATTCCTCAAGTTGCAAAGATCAAGCAAGATTGTATTGAGATGTCCTTGACGCTAGAGAAACATGGAAATGTTAAGAGTAAGTCTTTTAGTAAAGATGTTCTGGGAAAAAAAACGAATCCCGAAAAAATACACGAGTAACGTCCTCTCCACGCTATCTGCTTTTACGCCATTTTGGATGAACTAATTGGGAAGTGTTAATAGCAAGAATTATAGCTATAGAATTTTTTTAGAACTGAATAACTTTGACGAGGAAGTACCGCATGAGATATGCTTGCATGGACAATTTTACCTCATTAAGTTGAAGCAGGGTTTCCATAAAAAGGCATCTTGAATACCTTGGACTTGATTACCCATTTTTCTTTCTAAATCATTTACATCTTTGTTAGTCGACGCATTCTTGGATGATCATGTCAAACGTAATTAATTTTCAGTGAGTTCTTGTCACATTTAATTTGGCAGTTGGTCGTTTATTTCAACAGCGTTTGACCTTTTGACGATTACCTGGTGTCTTAA
Organism: Pavona decussata; assembly: GCF_977016875.1. NCBI lineage: Eukaryota > Metazoa > Cnidaria > Anthozoa > Scleractinia > Agariciidae > Pavona > Pavona decussata. The sequence goes on from NW_028145467.1 coordinate 2,302,369, forward strand.
ACGGTTCGTTTTACGTATAACCCTGTTAGATCTAGTTGTCAATCACAACATCATTGCCACTACCTTTCACACATCAGTGAAAATGGCTGTTTATCGACCATGGCTGTTTATCGACATTGACTGTTTATCGTTGTGTCTGCATAAAGTGGCTTAAAGGCTCCAGTCAAAGTGATAAGGGTGATGTGTCCCATTCCATCAAACGCACAAAAAAGCTGGATAATTGATACTTAGGTTCGGCTTATCGAGGTCTTGTGATAATACGGTATATGTTACAATAGTTTTTAGAGAGAGAGAGAGAGAGAGAGAGAGAGAGAGAGAGAGAGAGAGAGAGAGAGAGAGAGAGAGAGAGAGAGAGAGAGAGAGAGAGAGAGAGAGAGAGAGAGAGAGAGAGAGAGAGAGAGAGAGAGAGAGAGAGAGAGAGAGAGAGAGAGAGAGAGAGAGAGAGAGAGAGAGAGAGTTTGGTTGGTTGATTTATTGATTCACTTTTACTTCAAGGCTTTGCAGTTTCATAAGGAAGTATCTAACTTCTTACAAGAAAGCCGTTTCGAAATGAAAGTAAAATATGTTGAGTATGCTAAAATCGTATACAATTTGTCAAAATTTACAGACATTGTCACAAGTTATTACTTTGCCAGAGATAAATCATCAGTTCGTTCTCCTTAAGACAGCATCTTATTGAAAAGCTCTGGATTGGGCCGTTGGGTCAAGGTACTCCTCATGCAACATTATGTTCGGTATTTCTTGAGAAAAATGGACATCTCTTGTCGGACTTTGTGCAGAAAAGCAGAAACGATAACAAGACTTTGATAGACTCTTGTATCAGCTAATTGATTTGAAAACATGAATGGCAGTAAAACACACCTTATCTGCAAAGACTATTACTAACGAAACGTTTTCCATTGGAATCGTTCTAAGTCGAAGTATATCGACGGAGTACATTAAACTTCTCCCGGAAGAGACCGGTCTTTTGCTGTGCCTCTGCACTCTGTGAAACACGCGTAGGGTCTGTGTGAATTTATGACAATTTTAGAAACGACCTTTAGCACCAGGCAGGGGTGATAAGAGAAATGACGAAAGAACAAAGTGCCTAATGAAAAACAGGAAATGGCGGAAGTAATAATGTGCTCCACTGTAATTAGGAAACAGCACCGAGTTATTCCGAGTATAGTAACATCTTAGCAGAAACAAAGAGAGTATATCATAGCGGGATAAAAATTATGTCTTTTTGACGTACACTTAAGACTATTTTAGGACAGGACATCGCGTGCAGACACAAATCGAAGTTATTATGTCTTGGCAAGTCTTGGGGATAATTTTCGAATAATCTCTGTCATCGGGTAATTGACCTTTTGGTCGATTTGATGATTTGCATGGGCAAACGAAACTGAGCTGCAAGCTCCGCTAAATTTGACAACAAGCCAGTTTTCTTTTATGCTGAAAACCGGTTTTGCAAGAAATTCGGGTCCTCTTGAGCCGGACTAACGTAATCATTAAAGTGTAATTTCCCGCGGTGGCAAAAAAATTAACAATTCCAAATGCCATACTAAACTGTCAATTTTTAAAGTGCCTATTTCTTTTAAACTCTTTTCTATTCGTATTTAAATCTTCATATAAGCTAGGAAAATTGTTCATGTGGATTTAAAAATGACTCTATTGAATTGCATTGCACAACCTTACTGCAAATAATTTTTTGGCTTCATTGGTGCGCGCGCAGGTACATTGCGGCTGTGCTTTGTCATATTCTCATGAAATCACTATTACAGTTTGTTTTAATTTTAGGCGCTTTGAACAGTGGAAGCGCCAAGCTGTTCAAATGGCCCTATAATCCATTTGTTTTAGTTTTTTCGGCAACTTTAAGGCATTTTACTGCCGGTAATATTGCTGCGCCAATGGACAATAATAATTCTAATAATTTTCTTTTAACTTTCTTGTAATGGGTGCCTCTCACGCAAGGGTATACAGTTTCTGAATATTGCTGTCCGATGTATGTACTACAGCCATAGAGCGAATAAATAAGCAAGTTAGATCTCATTTCATTTATTCATTTATTTATTTTGATGAACTAGATGTAATGTATAACTGGGAAAAGTTTTTTTCTTTTAAATCATCAATAACTTTTTTTTCGATGGAATCGCCTTAACGTTTCTTGTTGATTTACAGGACTCGCAAACTTCGGGGAGCGATAGCCGAAAGTGCCTTAATTGAAACATTGTTAAAAGTTATAAACCACTAAATTTCATATGACGATGCTGAACACTGAACTGTGCCGCCGCGGCAACTGAACAAACTTCGTTCTCTTGAAAACGTTCCGGACATAGCCTTAAAGTTTTCAACTTAGTGTTCGTGAGGAAATTATCACTAAAATATATTTGAATCAGAATAGAATCAAAAAGCGACAACAGCATAGCCAAAACAGTTAGAGAAAAAATTTATTAGACGGCAAACACAGTGTCGTCCGGAAAGATGGAAATTGAAATGCAACGACAGAGATGGGCGGTAAATTTTGGCAAATATAATGGCTGTCTAGAAAATGTCAAAACTGACCGGCCTCACTATTTCTTCCCGGTAAAACACGTAACATTAGAATGTAAAGAAAACTTTTTTTTGTTTGCACGCAGCATTAAAGCACTTATCAGACAACCTTTGAAACAAATTATAACAAGAAAGGAAGAGAAAAACACGAAAAAGGTTTCTTTCAGTCAATAACACGGGCATACTCGGAAATCATGCTCATCGCTATTTGTACAAATAACCGAGAATTGTTACTTGGTACGTTTAAAAAATGTGCAAATAGTGAATCGATGACGGGGCATTACGGCGTCTGGAGAGGAAAAGGGACAATGGATGCCTACAGCAATGACTTATATATCCTGACGGGGACGTTTAAGAGTACTACGGCAAAATGAGGAACAAAGTTGATCTCGATTCTATTTTCAACTATAGCTGTTGAATTTATGTAATGCCGGATCAGCATAAATGGTTTAAATGAATTACGTTTAAAACACAATTGCTTGTCTCAGATAAAACAGAAAAAAACATGGTAAATATTGTTCAATCACACCACAAAACACGCACTATCGCAAGTTTCTTAAAGATTTTTTCACCACAAAGTCAATATTCTGCCTTAGCAGTATCGCCACCCATACACGGACACACACAGACGAGTGGCTCTCAAAAGGCCCTTGAAGATAATAAACTCATTAATTACAGTACCGACCTTCGTTAACATTTCTTCAGATGCCACCCTTGTGCCTCGATGATCTCTCAGTTAAAATGAGTGCCCTTTCAAGCGGTGTGTTCCTTAAAACCCTTGACAGAGGTGTTTACAAAATCTCCCAACAACAGAGCCAACTTATTGCAGTTTTAAGAAAATTGATTTACGTCGCTATCAGTGATACATTAGAGTCCGTGGTTTGGGAAAATGTTGCTTATTCAAGCCGTCGATTATCAATACAGCTGATAGGTGATTTCTTTTGACATCGCGGGGGAGAACAGTGAGGCTTGTTCGCATTTGTTTACAGCTGAAAGGTCTGAAGACAAAGCCGGTACTGTGACCTCATTCGTACTCAATCTTACTGATTATGTCGTGGGAGGAAACAGTTTTCTCATTCTACTTGGTGCTAAGTACGGAAATTACCTGCCATTGGTCTTCCCCTTTTCTCGCCTCAAGTTTTCTATCAAGGCGGTGCATGTTTCTGCGTAGGTAACATCCCATTTTTTTTTTTTTTTTTTTGAAATTTCAATCTAATGATATCGTCATAACATTATCTCTTTTCGATCTGTGTCTTGCTGAGGTTAGTGTTAGTCAAGCTGTCGGTAACTCGTTACAAACATCTGCACCGGTTCATTTTAATGAATCTAGAGATCAAACAAACAGATTCATTGAATCAAAGAGGCGAAACCTAACGCCGATACCGCAAAAAAGGTTTTCATTGTAAGCGAGGCAGATGTTGGAAACTTTTGTGTTCTCATTCAATGCATTATTGCATCCGGGAGCAGAGAAATTTTACGATTAATACTGAATAGTGTGGTGCGGCAAAACAAAAAGCCGTAAGACTCCAATCTTTATAAATTTGAATGCCGTAGGTCAGTAGTTATTTTATTTTATTTATTATTATTTTTTTTATGAAGACTACCTTTAAATTATCCACCTCTAATTCCATTTAGGGTTTACGGCCTCCCTTTTTATGTTTTTGATTTAAGCCGCAGGGTGTCGTTCATGAGCGAGAAAACGCTTCGAACCTCATGATAATTCAGAGGCAGGTGTAACGACATGCTCAATCAAACACTAAAAATAAAAATAAAAATACGTGCTTCTTATCATTGTCATCTTATAAACTAGTTCCATCGAAAACAAGAAACAAGTAATATTGCTTTGTTGGCCCAGTTTCGCGAATCGGCAGTGAATTTTTACTTTAAAAGTCAGTATGGAAGAACAAAATCAAAACTAAGCACTCTTGATTAGATACAGAAGGAATCAAAAACTACTAAAAAACTACGAGGGTAATTTTTTGGGGGATTGTGAAGAACTTCATTAAAACTTGTAATGATGAGGTTGTCTACATCTAACCGGCTTCAAATGAAGGAAGTTTTAAAGCAATCTGCGACAGGGAAGGAACTGTTCGTAAAAGAACAAAGAAAAATATTCAAAAACGCGGCAGACAGTCAGATTCTCAAAGCACAAGAAATTGTTGATAGAAGGTTGAGTTTAGAAACGAACAAGAAATCTAGAAGAAAAAGCTTTCTCCTGATAGTGGTTGCTAACTTTCAAGTTTGTGTATGAAATATAGTTTGATGCCTTACGTTTCAAATGAGAAATGCTGATTCATCTTTCATGCGTCACGATTGCCTTCAAGCTCATTTAGAATTTTCTTTCTTATCTCAAAGTTTATGTTCTTAGCGGCAGTCCAAACACATGGAAACCGTGTGCGATGAGCACATGGAAGTCTCATTCGCTTTGTTCACTCAGAGATAAACGTATTTTTCATTTCTGTAATACAGAGTTGTTTGTTGCATGCTGGAAATTTCAAATCTTGAAAAACATTAATTAAAGACAGCTGCCCTTGAAAGGGCTTCCTACTTGGTTCAAAGTGCCAATCTCACTTTGTTGCTTGGCAACGACTTCACTCCCAGGGTGCAACTGAGGCACTGTCCTAAAAATTAAAGTAATTGCGAGACGAGGGTTCTCATAGTTGACAATCAAGTTTCGATAACTAAAAGCTTTCAAACATGGCAGGCGCATGAATTTTACGGTAGTTTCGCAATACAGAAAGGTTTTTCTTTAAGTTATTTAACAGTTTAATTTGGATTTCTTGTTTAATTTGTACAAGATCAAGCAAATCGAAAATAGAACACAACACCTGACCGCGAAGCAAGCTGTCATGTTCGGATAGTAATGAGGACAAAAGAATACGAAAAAACTCTGTAACCGCGTGATAACCGAGTAGAAGAGTAACAAAGGAATTATCCACAACACCCACATAGTTGGTTCATCAGACTACGTCTGGTTTCGCGTAGTTTGAAGATTTCCATGGCTTTACTGCAGTATAAAGTTCATTAAAGTTTTTCTTTCCTGAAGATTTTACTTAATATGAATATATGAAAGACTTTACTGTTGACGACAAAACAAGGCTTGAAGGTAGTAGAATTGAAAATACTTTGTGAGGGCAATAAAGAGATCATGGCAGTTTACAAACGATTGTCTAAAAAGCCATCCACGTATCCATTTACCTATACAATCGGTGTGTAATTTCGACTTTTAATGATACTATGATAAACAAAAACAAAGCAAAAAAGCTAAAAGTTAAACGTGGGAGCAGATGTAATTCTTGGTAAGACGGCTGTCGATGGTTCGGGTGGCAACATATCAGTAAATTCTCGTTCAAAAACTTTCATCTCTTCAGTCTGCTTTCTCTGTGAGCAGCTCCTCCTGCTTACATCAGAGATCGCAAGAAAGAGGATGTTACTGTACTCTTTCCCTTCTTCATAACTTATGGAAAAGTAAGTGAGGAGCGATTCATTATACTGGTGTTATGACCAAGAATGATATGTGGGCAGTTTCACTTACCTTTGTATTGTTCTTCAGCCTCTTATCAAAACTTTTCATGGTCAGTTTACACTCTCACGATGCCAACAGGTGCTAAGTCGGAAAAAATTGATAAAAATTACAATTCAGCAAAATATCGGGGATAGACAACTCTTGAACGACGCTATAAGGTGGTAAATTCTACTCTTTTGATAATAGAGGCGTGAAAACTGTAACAGGTAGTGATTCTGTTGGGAAGAATATCTGCAATGTATCAGAATCCACATGTGGCCAATAATTATACATTCATCGAGACCCACAGACCTGTTTGTCAAAATTTATCACGTGATACAAGTCACGCGTCATTAGAGAAGTTCAGTGGACTCCACTTTTGGAAAACGGCCGTTTGAGTTGGACATTTTAAATAATGTACTTTATATCAAGTATGGGTATATTCGTTCGAGAAAATCCTGATCGGGATTTTGTGGTCCGTTTTTCATCTCGGGTTTTGATACATAAGCCCTAAGCTCGAAATTAAGCCCCCTATTGTCAACCAACAATGTATCGTCTATCGTCTGTGTGATGCAGGGTATGTGGGTTATACACGTGGTCACTTACACGAGCGCGTAGAAGGGCACACTAGACAGCCATCTTCGATTTACAAACATTACAACGTCCAACACAATAGTGAAATGCTTGAACGCTTTATCGAGCAATTTCACATCATCGCGAAATGTAGCGGCAAATTTTATTCGGCCTCGTTAAAGAAATGCTATACATTCGCATGCGTAAGCCAACACTGAACGTGCAAACGGATTCCATCCGCGCCGAGGTGTTTGTTTAGGCCGTTTATTGTAATTTATGCTTATCTTGCACCTTTCTTTATTTGCATGCTATTTAACTAGTCCCTTGAGGATGGAGTCACGATGACCCCGAAACGCCGAGCAGCAATAAATCTTTCCTGGTTTTTTATAAGCCTTTGCTTCAGCAAATACTTGCTGATCAAATGGGTTTTGTTTTGTTTGGTTAACTGTTGTTGTTGTTGTTGTTTTTTTTTTTTTTTTTTAACAATTTTTATTTGCATACATGACATGAGATTTACAAAACTGAGCACTATTAACATTACTTACAATACACAGAGTACTAACCACAATGACTATATCTACATTGTTAACAATACTTACTATACTTACAAAATTAAAAGTGCTTACAATGTTCACACTAGTTACAGGAATAACGCTGTCTTTTAGTGAACACTTTTCCTTATTTTTACTAACAAAACATTACTTTACATCAAATGCAATTTTTACATATTTTATAGTGATTCCGTACAAAATGATCAAGCTAGAAAGCAACTGCTAAAGATTCTTACTAAGTTAAAAGAAAAAAATATGTATTTATAAAAAGCAATTTTTAAGGAAGAAGAACTGCCCATCTAAGTCTAAAATTTGACAAACACTTATTAGCGACAGCAATCTGTTGTAGAGTCTGAATTTTATCGGAAAGTCGTAAAAGGAAGCTCTGGAAACTCAGTACACCCCCGCCTTTGCTTGTACAGAAGGTGTGGTGTTTTGCTATGAGTATTGAGTAGTTTAAAGCCTGCCAATATGAAGATTTTGCGAAAAAGCCGTAAAGTATATTACTTTGATTTAAAGAAAGTTAGCCACCAGTCTTGAAATGTATTCCAGAAGGAGTGCACTTCGGTGCAGAGGACGAACAAGTGGTATAAGGTTTGTCTCTCATTTTTGCACAGAGGACAGATGTCACTTTCGGCTATTCCATCGCGGTGTAAGCTAAATTGGGTGGGTAGTATGTTATGTATAATTTTATACTGAAACATCACTAGTTTGACCTCTTTTGTAATTTTAAACGGTAACTGGTATACTTTGTCAAGTGTTTTTTCGGTAAAGCCATGTCTCAAAATTTTATTCTGGGAGGTTGGTGGTTCAAATGTATCTATTAAGATTGACGAGTAGATAGAGCTAGTGGAAAAGTTTGTCACGGAGTTTTCCTCAGCGTTGGTACGATTCTGCGGAGTTATTGTTTTTTTTCCACAAAGATGGAATGGCATCTAACAAACCATAAAATGTTGTAAAGGGAACCTGTAGATTATACAAAGTCTTAAAATCAGAGTAGCTGCAGAGGTCCCGTGTCTGTTAAATAAATCACATACGTAGACGATGTTGTGGGAAAACCATCTTTTGTAGAAAACCGGTTTCGTATCAATTAAAATATTGCGATCGTTTCAAAGAATTTCATTTTTAAAGTCTACCTCATTTTTCTTCGACTTGTTGAAATCATGCCAAGTCATTGTTAATTGTTGTTAATTGTTGTTGTGTTCGTTTGTTTCCTCCTTTGGAAAACCGGTCCTAAAATTGATTTCAAATCCAAGAAATCCGTATCTGGAAAGGATTTCTTGCATCATTCCAAATCCGGATTTCATAAAATGTACTTTTATTTGGAAGAGGGTAGGAGGGGGGGGGGGGGGGAGGGGGGGGGGGCGAAGAATATAAACAGCGGTGTGAACTTTTATGGGCAAGCATCTGTTTTTCCAGGAACGTTTGGGGAGAACATTTTCTCACCCACTATCCTCGGCTGCATACAGCGTATCTGAAAGTAGTCCATATGACTTTCCTTGTCCATCGGGAGCTAGGCATTGGCAAAAAGTCAAGCTTCATCTTGTTTTTACACGAAACATTTGGGCTTTTGTATTCCCCTGCAGTAATGGAAGTATTATTTAATGCCTATAATTTTTAGTACTCGCCAAAAGAAATTCCCCATTTCTACCTGAGCTCTACAATTTTAAACCGGTGCAGCGGAATGTTTCGGTTGTTTATTGCCCAGTAAGCAATTCTCGGGTTGTTGCCTTTGCAATAAATTCCCTTTTGAATTTCCAGGGTTTTTTGTCTGTTTCTTTGTTTTGTGTTTGAGATTATTATAATTGTCCCAGAAATACGGACCAATCGAAAACGAATTCACCTTATATTGAAAGAAACAGTGTTTCCATAGATTTAGAGAGAGCGAAAGGTGTACTACCGAAAGCTTACATTGTGCGTGTTCGTCCGTCGGTACCACGAGGACCATCTATTCATCTTGGGGTAGGAGTAGCCTTGCTCTGTGGGACTGCAGATGACTGGTCAGATCGATTCGCACCCGAAAGAGTCTGTGGCAGTGTGAACAAGGAATGGCTGCTGTAGAGTTGTTGGCTCTATTCTTCCTGGCCTGCCTGCTTTCTTCAGCCACAACAGTCCGGTTGGTTTCGCATGCTTTGGCACCCTTGTGGAGAGCTGATCGTCACGCTGCTCTTTCCTGAGCTGACTGCACCCATGTGTTGTGGCTGATGTTGAATGCCTTCAGTGAAGTTTTCAGCGTGTCCTTGAATCGCTTATTCTGGCCACCTTGGGAGCGTTTTCCTTGCTGAAGTTCACCAAACCGCAGTTTCTTTGGAAGTCTTTCATCTGACATGCAAGCTACATGTCCTGCCCAGCGAAGCTGTGACTGCATCAGGATGGTGTAGATGCCAGTGAGTAGGTCAGCATGGGTGAGGACCTCAGTGTCTGGGATCTTGTCTTGCCACTTTATGCCAACGAGTTTTCTAAGGCAGGAGGTGTGGAAGTGGTTTACTAGCTATGAAGCTCAGTGTGAACGGTATCTAACTACGAGCAAAGGACTCGCCTTAAATGAAAGCTTTATTCAGGCTGCATATGGCATCTAACGAGGGTGCTGTTAGAGGTAAATTTGCCTGCTTTATTCAGTGAAAAAAAAAAAAAAATGGGATGTTAAGCACTGGGAATAGGATTTTATAATAAAATGTGGGCACCAGGAATGGGATCTGGGGCAAATTTTCAGCAGGAAGCTGGAATTTGAGCAAAACTGTGGCTGGGAAATGGAATTTGTAACCCCACTTTCTCGCCACATCTGATGTTGGCATGCATATAAGACCTTTCTGTGCATGTCAACGGTTAAAAATTTTGCTGCCGTTTCCATCCGTCCCTCTAATCGTAAAACGGAAGAGGTGTCCTCTCCGTTGTTTTCCCGCGCTAGGCACAAGTTTTTTTATTGTTTTTTTTTTTTTTTTTGTTTTCTCGCGGTTGTTCAACCTCGCCTCCGGTTTTTTTTTTTTTTGAGTGATGGCTAAATATCGAGAAGACCCGACAACCAAGTTGGCGGTTGTTTTGATCCGCGAAATGCTTATGGAGTCATGTGACTGAATTCTCACCTTTTTTGGAGCACAGGGGAATCGCGGGAGAAAATGTCTTTTTCGACAACAATTTATTTTAAATCACAAGGGTGTTAAAAGTTTTAAGGTTTGTATAATGCCTTGCACGTAGAATTGATCTCAACACCCCCACGGGGCCTTGCGTCAAAAACAGGAAAGAATAGGCGTTAGTCATTTTTATGCGTTTTTAGATGGAAAAGGAGCATGAATCGTGAGGCGAGCGACGGCGTAGCGCAATTAAGCGAGAAGAAAAAACATCACTTTGTCAGCCCAAAAAACGCGGGCTTCAAGATCAGTTATAGCGGAAATGGGTAGTCTGGCGCCCCATCCTGGTCGCCATTACCATGACGTTATTTTCTCCCACGTGCATTGTAGCGAAACAATGAAAGTGTCTGGAATACGCACGTCAGAATTCGCAAGAATCTCATTCCATTGTAGTTGCCACTATAAAGACAACTGAGATAGTTAGCAACAATTGTAAACGATTTATTGACATGGGCTCCTGTTTTATTTGGTCGAGGTATCATGAGGTGAGATAGTTCCCCGTGGGATCTTGAGTTGTCTGCAAAGGTTCAAACCTTCAGGTTAGAAGTCCGAGAGATTCTGAAGAGACGGTGTCGACTTTGAGCGAATTTATAAGGTATTTTGATTTCAAGGATTATTTGTTTTGGTAGCTCCTGGAACTTTAAAGGCAACCTCTGCTCCGGAAACGAATGGACGGTAAATTGTTGGAAATAGTGTCTAAATTCTAAATTTTAGTTTAAGAAGTAGAAATAACATCCAAGTGTGCGTAAAATTAGGTATGATTTTCGCTTTTAAATTTCCCGGGCGCAGCCATCTTGGATTTCATGTCGTCATTGCGTTGCCGCTATATAAACAATAGCCTCCATTTGGCGCGAAAATATGCTCAGATATTTGTCCGCGGGCATTATCTGTTGCGAGAAGCAAACAGTTTTCCGAGAGCGAAGCTCGAGAAAAACTGTAAGCTTCGAGGAGCAGATAATGTCCAAGGACAAATATCTGAGCATATTTTTAAAGTCAAATGGAGGCTATTTGGTTATTATCCTTCAAATATTTTTCGCAACACGTAACAAGAGCTTGAGTATTTGAACATTTCGTTTAAGAACAGTTTACTGATACTGCTTTATCAACCAACAGGTTGATCTCTCTTTCTATCATAAAAGCAAACCGTTCCCCCATCTTGACATTAATTTTAATTGTAAGCAAGACGCGCCTTGAAGTTTTTGAAATTGGGGAATATCACTTGGGGAATATCATCGGATATTCCCCAGTTTTAGCTGGAGTATATTCGGTCACCTGAGGCGTTTAGACCAATCACGCGCGAGCGAAAATATTTGATGGATTATAATGTTGTTCTCTATTGTTTCACACAAAAGAACTTCTGGGCCGGGTTGTTCGAAAGCCTTTTAATGCTAATCCACGTTTACAAGTTTATGAAGGTCTTCATCACGCTCGTTCAAAATGGGTTTAAAGGCTGATGTCAAGCTAAAGTTAAAGAGAAGTCTAAGTCAATACTGAAGGACAAAAATTCTTTGGAAGAATCTTTATTGTTTAGGTATTAAACTCGAATCAAAGTTCACATTAATCCAGAATTAGCTAAATCAGGCTTTAAACAACTGGGCCCTGTTAACTAACGATAGCGGCAACCCAATGACGTCATGAAATCCAAGATGGCCGCGCCCGGGAAATTTAAAAGCCAAAATAAGCGACAATCATATCTAATTTTAAGCACACTTGAATGTCATTTTCTACTTCTTAAACTAAACTTTCGAATTTAGACACTATTTCCAACAATTTACCGTCCATTTGTTTTCGGAGCAGAGTTCCCTTTAAACACACGCGGCTATTTAAATGACCAATCAAGATATCGAAAAATTCTCACATGAGTTTGTTGATTTATATTCTTTGCGATAAACAACACGCAGTTGTTTTGTTCCAACGACACCCTGCTTGGGTTAAAAGACGAGTGTACAAGTAAAGACGGGAATGAACAAGAGAGACACGCCTATTCACTAACAGTCATATTCAGCCAACGACCAGGCTCACCAAATGCGTTATTCACTTAGTTATAAATAACGGATCGCAAGGGACTTGGTAGGGAGGGGGGGATGTCTTCGTTTGCTGGGAATGTCGCGGGCTAAACCATGCAAAATTGACGGATATCCTCAGTAATGTGTCGATGGAACCTCTAAAGGAAGTTTGACTTTAAAGATATAATTCATCAAATCGGTTACTTTGTAGAAATTAACAAAGAGACGAAGTTCAGTTCGGAGCAGTAAAGCCTCTTATCCACTCTACAGCCGCCCCCTTTAACGTCAGCACAACTTTACACCCGCTACCTCACAAAACATGATGATGACGAATCAGTAATGATGACGATGATGACAGTCAGTCCGATAAAACAAAACATCAAAAACGATCGAGCTAACTACCATAACGAACTGCTAATGAGTCGCAATGTACACCTAGCAACCAACTGTAGAAAACTACAGCATGCACTACTCTGGTAAAGCTAAGGAAAGCTGAGGCATTACCGAGGCACAACTGCGGAAAACTGCAGCAGCTACAACTACCTTGGGGGTGCAGGGTGACCGCGGCCAGAGGAAAACAAAATAGCACACAACACTTAACGTCTTAATAACTTGTATTGCTGATAAAATTCACGTTACTGTGCATTTTGTCGTCTCACTTGAACTGACAAGCGTAAAAGAGCCTGCTTTTACTTGAAATATAAAATGTTCCTTAATGCATGTACAACACGCCAACATGGCTTACTCCCCGGGAACAGGGAAGACACGAGTAGAATGTTTTATACTAAGCTGGACTCGTAAAGATCCGGGTTACTAAGAATGTTACTCATACGGCTTCCGTTAACCTTTACCTTGCTCGATGCAACTTGTCTTTTAATGTTCGAATCATGGTTCAAAGATTGCGCTGATGCATTCTCCGAGTTTCGTGAATTCTCGAATGCGATTGACTCGGAGATTTCAGTTTCACTTTCATGGATTGGATTTAAGATTTCAATTCTTGTGTTACTCGGACATGTCAAGCTTTCCTTGCGTTCTTTGCTTCCGTCTCCATCACACTCCAGGGAATGACTCATGGACGCTGTGCTGCTGTTCACGCTATCAATCCCTGAGTCACCGACAAAAATTGCACGTGCTCGCTGACGGTTAAACACAGGAACGCCTGCAGGCCTACTTAAATTATCTCTTTGCTGTAACACGTCATGCCCATTGTAAATCACTTGTCTGTCTGTCCCTTCCAGTCGCGGTGAAGACTCGTCCTTACCGCGTCTGAGGTCTTGCCCTTTCGTTTGTTCAGACGACCGTCCGCCCGAGGAAGATCGAGAACGAATTGAACCGCTGCCAATTGGTTCAAATGAAGTTACCGAAAAATCACTCTGGGCATTGTTTTGAACGGAGGCGTCCCTAGCTGGAAGTCCTTTGCTGCTAGGGGACGCATTAATGGAAATGTTTCCAAAGGCACGCGGTTTGGCATCTTCGAATGTTCTTTGTCTGGACGACTCGTCCGGTGTCTGATGCCAACTGTCGGATAGGTTCGAATAGAGCCCATCGGAAGCCAGAGGGCCATTCATCAAATGCAGGTTTGGGCTGGAAATGGATTCAGCCTTTTGAAAGAAAGGTTCATGCCTGTCACCCTTGGAACGTGACTTCTCTTTGCGTGACATTTCAGAATCACTATTGGCTAAGTCCGTTCGCGGTACTTGGATGTACAAAGCACGTCCTTCACGCCTTTGAGCCAAACCTTTCGCAATGTCTGCATCACTAAGTGCCCTTTGTTCCTCGAAAGATCTGTAAGTATTCCGCATTACTGGATGACCACGACAGTTGCCTTGGGTTACAATCGGGGAAATAAAATTGTGAAATCCAATGGGCTGTCGAATGTTTCCAAGTGAAGCACGTGAAATGTGTTCAGTGTCTGAGGGAAATGCATATGTCCCGGTATTATTCAAGTACACGGAATCACTGTAAGGACGATGCATTACGACAGGCCTGACAATATCTCCAGTCCAATTTGGCAGAGAGTTAGGGCGGGGCAGTGTTGCTGGTGCCTGCAGTCGATCTCTGCCAACACCGCGAAGTTCGGGCCTCAATACCATTTGCTCCTCGCTTATCGAAGGTAAATTTAAATCCGAATTTGATGGTATCTGCATGTGAGGGGGTGCTGAGTGCCGACCAAAGGACTTGGCTTCGGTGTAATAAGGTGCACCGTGGCTGGACATTACAGCTGTAGGGTAAGCCTCTCCTCCTAAAGTGAGATATACTGGGTAGGTTTCACTTCGTGTCCTGGACAGCTCTGAAGTAAATGAATGTGGGTGATTAATTGAGATAACAGGTTGGTGAGCTTTTGGTGACAAGTTTCTTTCACTTATTAGCCTGTCTTCTTCATCGTAGTGGTATGAACTATTAACGTAACCATTTGGTAGAAAACCCAGCGATTTGGTTTTCTTGACGGAGTCCTTGCGTTCTGTTGTTATTGCAGGAATACAAGACTTTCTCCTCTTTTCTAGCTGCTTCCTTGGAACTCTTAGCTCGATTTCTCCGTTTATCTCACCCGATTGCTCAAGAAGAGGCGACAACGAAAAGAAATTATCTTCGTGTGAGCGACCCGACGATACTTTACGTTTTGCAATTGGCAAAGCTTGGCCTCCAGCGCATGGGTCTACCTGGACCACTTGATCTGACATGTCAAAAGTAAATACGGCTTTCTGTCGGACGAGCGGGGAGGATCCGCGGCGTTGTCGGTGAAGGTCGTTTATTGTCAAGGAGTCGTCGGACATTCTCGAACTGGAATCGTTACTTTCTATAGATACAGACCTCGGGGTCATTTTGGCGTTTTGGTAGGTGACTCGTAGTTTACCAGGGTTTAGTGGTGAAGGCTTGAAGGACATTTTGTCACCTACTCGGCTTTTAGCCATTCCAGATGTGCTTTTTCCAGCACGTTCATCAGTCACAATGCTGTCGCTTTTGCTGCCGGTCTCGCGTACTTCCGATATCATTTGACCTCTATCTAAAGCTGTTAGTTGTGAATTAAACTGAGACACCTTTTTAGGAGATGAAAACACACCATAATCGGTGCCGTTGCTGCTATCTTTCTTGTCACCGTTTGGCACCGCACTGGAGCTCCTTCTCTCTGTTGATGATGTGGCAGAAGCTCTACGCGATCCCGGATCGGTCTGAGCTGCCTGGGTCTTTTTGTTCTTTTTCAATGCTTTGTTTTGCCAATGTTTCGCGGTGAAACCAACTACATAGAGGCTGCCACGGCGCCCCATCCGTCCTCTTGGATTCAGCTTTGGTGAGTCTTGAGTCGAGTCTACCGAAACGGTGTGGGAAGATGAGGTACTTCTTTGTCGAGACTCAGGCAGGGTTTTCACCTCAGCTGAAGCACTCTCAGGATCGCTCTTGTTTACACCCAGTGAGGATGTTGCAGAGGACACCTCGTGGACTTGGCCAGAACTTTTACTAGTGGAATCAATCCCTGAAGGTGACGACTGTTGCAATTCGCTGTCCTTAGCTAATGTTGGCGAATTCTCTTTCTCGACTACAATTGCACACGAAGGGTTTCGTTCTCCCATTTCAATCTCGATTCTCTCGGCCTCGGGCACTGCCAATAAACTTGCGTTTCTCCTAGTCCACCCTGACATCCGGAGAGAGTTTCTTGGAGAGGGAGTGGTGACAACAGTATTCGGACTTTGAACTGATCGCCTCCCCACGGGACTGCTCCGGGGTGTAAAGCGGAAACTGGAGTGAGGTGATTGTCGTATTTTACTGCCACGGCGCGCGTCTTCTTCGGAATCGTCTTGACCTTGACCCTCGACTTTGTCCACCGTCTCTTTTGAAAGCTTTGGACTGCTCTGCGTCACGAACGATTGTGCGACTTTGAGCGCATTAGCTGCGCCAATGATCAGCGGTCTCTTCCTCTTGGGTAGCTTTAGCCTCGCTTTTGCGTGAGAGTAATAGAGTGAAAAGTTGCTGACAATCACAGGTACAGGAAGCGCGATCATGAGGACACCGCTGATCGCACAAAGCGAGCCAACAATCTTTCCTTCCCAGGATTCGGGAGCCATGTCTCCATAACCCAGGGTAGTCATGGTTACCACGGCCCACCAGAACGAGGCTGGAATAGTTGTGAATTTTGTGAAGGGTATGTCTTTTTCCGCATAGTATATGATACTTGAAAATATCACCACACCTATACTCAAGAAGAAGGCAAGAAGAAACAGCTCGCTACAGCTTGACTTCAATGTGTGACCCAGGATTTGGAGTCCGTAAGAATGCCGGGACAATTTAAAGATGCGAAATACACGAATAAGTCTGACAACACGCAGAACCACTATTGTCTTGATGTTCGATTCACTGATGAAAAGATCCAGGTAGAAAGGGACAATGGCTCCAAAGTCTATCCAGTTCATAGGTTTCTTAAAAAACTGCAATTTTCTTGGACAGAAAATTAGCCGAATGACAAACTCGAGCGTAAACCAAGCTACGCAGATAATATCGGTGATGTAAAGGGTTCGGAACTGAGCTGAGGATTTGTCTTGAAAATAAGGCATGCTCTCCAAGCAAAATACTATTACGGAAGTCAGAATAAGGATCAAAGTCGTGAATGCTATAACCTAAGGGAAAAAAGGAAAAGAAATTAGTACGACTTCAGGCTATTCTGGCACCAATAGACCTTAATCACTCGGCGGCCATGTTGAGTCTCAGGAGAATAAAAACCTTTGTTTTTGACAGCAAGCCTCGCACTGAATTCGCGTCTGGGCGAGGCTTGCCGTGCAAAAACAAAGCTTTTATTCTCCAGAGACTCAACATGGCTGCCGAGTGAGAAAGGTCTATAGGCCATTTGCGAGTTACATTGAACCTCATTATGAAAGCGAGGCTAAGTACAAAGTTTTTATCATGAAAATTAGTTTTCATTCATATGCAATCAAAAATAATTTTCATATGAAAAGCTTTGCACTTAGCCTCGCAGAAAGAGCCTAAGAATTAATAGCTTCCTTCCCAATACACAGACATTCATATAAAAACATATTATCCTAACGGACTAGCTTGGGAAAAGATAGAAAAAGCCAATTTAAAAAGAAAATATTTAATTTATTTCTTGTATGTTATTTGTTTGTTTGTTTTCTCAACCATTCGCCTTAGAGTTCAATTTGATGGGCTGCAAATTTGAAAGGCCGGTTCCAGTGATTTCTGTTCGGAAGAAAATTTGATTGCGAATAAGTAAAATAGCGTCCCTCCGTCTCGGGATTAATGTTCTTTAAGCTACCATATAGGCAGGACTGAGTGGAACCACTCGCCCACGGTTCAATGTTTTCACAGATTTCTCGTTCTCCAAATTTTTTGATTATGTTTCTAGGACTATAAAAATATGTATACGTAGTATATTTTTATGGTTCATATGTTTGTAAGTATATTTTTAAGTATAAAAAATAAAACACAATCTTTAACCTGTTTTGATGTCATTCTTTTATTTACCTTGTCATTTTTAAAGAGATTACCGTAACTATTAGTAGGTCCAGGTCATTCTTTAACGATTTTAATTTAATTTTTCGCTTTATATTGTAAGCTTTTTGAAAATTTTTAAAGATGTACCTTTTAAACTCGAGATCTGGCAAAGAAATTTTCTGTGTTTGTTGTTCTAAATCCTTTCTTTTTTGTCCTGTTTTTGTTTGTTTTTAAACGACTTACGTGGGTCTTATTTGTCAGAATAGAACAGCGCGCACTTGCCGCCTTCAGTGAGCACGTTCTATTCTCCCGCATTCATCCGCGTGCAGCTGGGAGTAGGATAAGAACACGAAATTTAAAAACAACTGAAAACAGCATGTTAGCCATCAACAACAAATACTGTATTTGTCCTCAATTATTTTTACATTTGACGAAAATTTGAGGAGAAAATTCGTCGGCTAGCATGAGATTTGCCATGATGGCAATGTTTCAGACGCATGTTAAAACAGCGCAGTTGGTTTTGTTCAGTAAATCGAAGTTTAATTGAATACCGAGTGATGATTACTTTGAGCGTACTAGGCAATAAATCACATATCTATTGAAATAGAAGAAAATAACGGGTTTGTAATCATCTCAGTATCCATCAAAGTACGAGTTTGATGTTTTTTAGAAAGAAAAGAAAAAAAAACCGCATTCACTCACAGCCGTGTTACGTTCGGAAAGACCATATTTTTCGAGCAGCGAATGTCATGTTCCCCTCGACACTTCATACGCAAAGCTGCGGACAAACCGTCTTTGCAGTCTATAAAGTAAGCGCTTCCTACATTTACTGGCCATTTCTACGAATTTTAACATTTGAATGGAGATAAGCAAATTTGTATGGAGGCGAGCAATTTTTGCCCATCTCTGTACACTTACAATCGTCGGCAAAATTCCCTGAAATTACGAACTATATCTTTGCTATTTTAAAAAAAGACTGAAACTTGGAAATTGAAATAATTTTAAGGAGTTCTTTAATTTTCAAAATAGAAAATTCAGTGATAAAGGTGTATTAAATTCGACGCGTTTTTGTATGATGTCCAATTATGAATCAAGCAATCCACCATGTACGGCCATTCAGGTTATTTCTTCGTGAGCCTACTACACCGAATGGTTTTCAGCTAACACACCAAACATTTCTTGGTTAACATGTCAGTCACCGCTACAGCTGTGCTGTTTGTCTAAGTAATAAATACATAGTATGTTTAGGTCTTCTTTCTCAAAAAGACCTCAAGTGCAAGCGTTTTTGAGTTTGACAACAGCATACAAAAAGCAATGTTTGCAGCTGATAGACTCAATATAAATACATGCTTTCAAAATATAATGTATGTATATTCTTTCTTTCTTGAATTAAATCAGATAAAACAAAATTTAATGATGTATTTTGCGATAACCATTTCTATTTGATCCACGTTTAGTCTAGCTCTGCAGTTCCTCGCATAATATAATTGGCGAAAAAGCCGCAAGTGGAAAGAATCATTTAGACATTCAGACTGATGTGGTTTACGCAATAAAATCGATTATTTGCCAGCTGCCGAGAAACAGATCTATACTTCGATATAGCACACTGGACGATCAAAACGCAGACACGGCCTCGATCGTTCATTCTATCAAGTTTTCAGTAAAAAGATGGCAGCAGGAAAATCCGCCTGTCATCTTACTGTTTATTGCCCGAGCGATTTATAAATCAAGCGCTGAAAACCGTTTTTCTAATAATAACAATTCCTCGCGTACGTGTCTGTGGCGTATTGTTCTCGCAAATAACTTCTCGCTTCCAAGAAATTAATATCTTCCACGTTCCCGTTCGAACTGACTGTATATTATGTGATTTGCTCAGTTCTGCCGTTTAGTTTAACCGGCCCAGCAGCTGAGACCTAAATGACGAGGAAACGCTTTCTACTTAGAGTACAATACATAAAACATTGAATTTTAGCAAAATCAACAACTCTTATAACACAGAGAACTTCAATGTGTTTGTTAGTACCTTTAACATTCACCTTTCACGGCTAATCTGCGGAATCTTTTTATTTGTTTTGCGCAGGGAAAAAAATAGTAATTAAAACGCGTTGGTAGACGTGAGCGATGTTAGTTTTGCTTATTGTTTTACTGATCTCTGCTAAATGCGGGCTGATTCATATTTTAATTCTTTGAAGACAAGGGCATTTCGACGAATTTGGTTTCACGACTTTTGGCGAGCAGAACATTTATTTGTTTTGCTATCCAGAGCGACAGAACACGCATGCGCTATCTATTGACGCTACAATTACAAAATTCGTTTATGAAAACTAAAATTAGTGATTTTCACGTGCATCGAAGTATAGATCTAAACTATAAAATTTCGCGGCCACTTTGGTAGGCATCGGAAACCTTTTCTTCTCTAGAAATGCAGCATTGGAGACATAACAAGGCAAGAGAAAAATTAACCGCTAGATGATGAAGCGGTCGATTTAATACGGTTTATTTACATCACTATATCCACTATTGTGTCAAACCTAGGCAATTTAACATAAATTTTCATTAACTCTGAATAAAACGCTCGCGAAGACGTAAGCGACGCGTTCATTTGGAAAAGTTCAAGATAAAACCGGACAAAATTTCAATTCGAAATTAATTTCCCTTTTGGGGTGTACTTGTGGTCGCCACCTGCCGAAGCTGGTTTGGCTGTTGCTAAAATTCGAGGTTTTACCGTTCACCATGCGGTCGCAAAATGATACCATGACTTTTTTGTCGATCAGTGTCTGATCCGTAAATTTTCACTAAAACCACAAAAAAATAAGTCGAAGTGCCCGCTCCTTTGACGATTCAACCTGAACAAAGTGTGTCCGTATACGGTTATTTGTTTGCGAGCGATTAACATTAAACAACAATCCGAAATTCGCGTTTTCAACTCCGCCACTCGCTGATGGAATAATAACAAAACAGCATTACTTCGCACATTTGGAAAAAATGACGAATATTTTACTTGTATCATCTGATAATTAATGAAATCGAAAGTGAAGCAAACGAATGTCGGGAAGATAATCAGCCGCTTTGAATATTCTACTTACACAAAGTTGCGCAAACGGAGCAATTTGTCAAACGTTTACGTATACCTTAAGCGTCTCTTAGAAACAAAAACAAAAATGACCTTGACTAGAAATATTTTTTTCGCATAAGATTGTAAGATTTGCGTTTTTGTTCTACAATATAATTTTTCTTTCCAGTGAGTAAAATGGCTGATGCCCAAGGCATCACATTGACGCGTCAAACAGAGGTTTCTATTTGTATGATTTGAGGATCCATGTAAAAATTAAACAATATTGACAATGGACATTCAAAATGAAGCGTAAACTAAAGCCATAGTTTTTTATACAAATTCACTTCGCCTACCTGTGCTATGCGAGACGAGTAGGGTTCCTCAAATGTGGTCCACACTTTTGGTTGATATTTCCTCCATAGAGATCGATTTCTGTTCCGTATGCTATCTGCCACCAGTCCATAAACTGTCATATCCATATCGGAGAGGCTATCCCGGTCTGAATCGTTCCCATCCAAAGTGTCCAGATTCGCTTGCGCTTCGCGATGTTTTTTATAGTTCAACCAGCAACACGATTCAACTTGAAGCTCGTCGATGCCCCAGAATGCAAGCTCTTCCTCAAAAAGCGGTCCGCAAACATCGTTTGGGCAATGCAGTTTGCCCGTGCGGTAAAAATTCAAGATTTGCGTGAACACTGTCGGGTGACGATCAAAAAAGTATTCGTTAGTGTTGGGGTCATACTCAGGGAGCTGTGTGTTGTTCTCGGAAATCCAGAACAGTCTCGTATCAGGAATGTTTTTCAGGGTACCAGTGTAGGTCTCGTGCCTGATTCCTCCAACATTTATAACAACTTTATCGCTAGCACGCGGATCAACCGGCGATGACAAGCGTATGTCCTTCAACGACATGTCTCTGATACACTACGCACTTGCTCTTTTCATCTTAGCGGTAAAACTCTTCTTCCTTCTGGAAACCCAGTCGCTGAATCACAGATACGCGAGTTATTCAGCACAAAAAGCTAGTTAGCATATCACTATAGTCGAACGCTTGCCATTATTGCCTGATAATAGCCGTTGGTATAGAGCGTCTTTTAATACCGTGTCTAATGGGATGGTTTGCCTCGGACACGTAGTTTTGTATGCTTGAAGTTCTAGTGCGAACTGTCAATAACACACACCATTAATTGCAGTGCGGTTTTCCAAAACGTGGGACTTACACAAAGTTTGGAGACCAATTCAGTTTTCTCCCACTAAACTGACTGAAATAACGCGAAGCCGTACACAACACAAGACAGAGCGGTCACGTACTGCGAGAAGCTGTTTCAAAACTACCGTAAAGTTCACCGTTTGCAATTTTTCGCGAACTCGCTGTTTTCCCCTGTGGTTTTCGTGAAATTATTTTTTTCTTCATCTACAATTTGAAAAATATTATAAACAAAGAGTGCGAGTGTTTTGCGCACGCGCTCTAGCGAGCCACCTGCCAATGTTGAGCAGGAAACCATTTGTATGCACTTTTTTTTTTGCTTTTTTGAATCATCAATAAAAATACGCTCGGTGGCAAATTTTCGTATTAAGTTCATTTTGCGATAACACAGCACACGGAACTCACCAAACAATGGCCCCATCACCGTGAAAGTGAAATACAATATTTTTGAGGAAAGGAAAGAATAGAAGTAATTTATTTTTCTACTTATCGACAATGCCTGAGGGTGAATGATGTCGGCGAAGGTTGGGCATAATGAGACGGTTTTTGTAAAAGAAGACGTCTTTTACGAATGCTGACAACCACCTACAGCAATTAGGCA
Source organism: Pavona decussata (assembly GCF_977016875.1). Taxonomy (NCBI): domain Eukaryota; kingdom Metazoa; phylum Cnidaria; class Anthozoa; order Scleractinia; family Agariciidae; genus Pavona; species Pavona decussata. The sequence continues at coordinate 2,324,965 of NW_028145467.1, forward strand.
ACGCTTCCGATCCTGAGCCTTGTAACGCACTTGCGTAAGATTGGTTGATTTCTGCGCATGACCACAGCTGGCACAATCTGGAAGACTTTCAAGGGTTTTTTTTTTTCACAAGAGATCTGTTGAAGTTCAGATTAGCGACGCCAAATTCGATCTGAACGCGAGGTGAAAATAACCGTGCTATTTACCAAACAATGTTAACCGCAGTTTAATCATGAACAAAGCAAGGATTCTCCTCCTCCTTGTTCGATGTGAGAATAATCAAACAAATAAGTAATTACGCAATTTATTTAAATATTTTCTAATTAAGCTGGCGCCCCGGCGGGTGATCCAAATTAAATATTAAATCGAGTGCAAATAGTTCTTTCTGGAATTGAAGATGGAAAAAGAAAAAAAGTCTTGAAAAAGTTGGGAAGTAAGGATATAAGAAAGGAAAATTTTAGACAACAACCTGCCAAAACCAGGACTAAACTTGTTTCTTTTTTTTGGCAAGAAAATATATTCGATAAATCTATGACGACAAGCGAGTGAAAGGGACAAAACGTGATCGCATAATTGATCAGTCATTTACTTCTATGACGTCACAGTTCACTTGAATTTTCCAAATGCAATGTTCACTTTAAAATAATATCGCGTTTCAGGTGTCAGCCCAAGGTGGCAGGAACATTTTGGATGTAAATACTAAAAAATAAGGAACTGAATTATTAAACTTAAAAAAAAAAAAAAAAAAAAAATGAACAGTTCGCGGAGTAATAAATCAGCAGTGTTAAGTAGCAGGATTTCGCTGAACTGAAAATATTAAAACTACGCCGGACAAGTGTAGCGACGGATGCGATTGATCAAAAAGAAAAAAAAAATGGCAATTTCCGTGCGGGCTCGTTTTAGGAAGAGATTATTATATTTGGCCGGCAAAGAGGTTATCGGTGAGGCTTACGAACATCGCAGTTTGAACTTGGTACATTAGCGGTGTGGAAATTAAAAACGCATGAACCTGTACATTTGAAATATGACCCGACCTTATGGTTGATCCCAAAAAAGCGCACATTATATTACTCAGCGGGATCCGTTTTAACACAGGACTTAAAATGTCACTTATGTGACATCTGCAAGAAGCAATCACTTTTCTAATGGCTGAAGCCATTAGCTAAAACGTATGCGCCTTGGATAACGCGGCGCTAATCGTTCCCATTTAAGCTGTTGTCATGCCAACCCCCTAATCGTTTCTTACTATGACGATCGTACAGGCGAAAAATGATAACCTTTCTGTTTAAGCGAAGCCTTCGACCCCGTACACGGAAATTTCGTTTGGGCAAACCCATTCAGGATTTATGTGTTAAATGAGGTTTTATCCTGAGCAAATATTCTGACTAGATGCCTTATTAAAATCTAAACCTTGAAAGCCAAGGATATGAATTTTAGACAATTAGTATTAAAAGGTCAACAATTGAGGCGTATCAGAAAATACTCGAAATGATTTTCAGCATGGGTTTATACGATTGTCCATGACACAATTCACGGGGACTAAATCAACAGACAAGCTCTTTCATCCATTTTGAAATTTAGAAATGTGAGTGTGCTTCTTTTTGTTTGATTTGTTTGTTTTTTGTTGTTATTGTCCTTTGTTTTGTTTTTGGTTTGTTGTTGTTGTTTATTTCCTTTCTGTTTTTGGTTTTGTTTTGTATTTTGTCTGTGTGGTTGTTTTGGACGACCGAAAGCCGGAGAACGCGAAGGAAACCCTCGGGTAAAGTATGGGTACAAACAATAAACGCCACCCGCATATGACACCCACCAAGGGACTCGAAGACCGACCAGGGGGAGACTGCCGAGTGTTCCCACCACTGGACCATCGACATCTCCGCTTCCCAAACTTGACAGCGGATATATATATTAAAAAAAAAAAAAAAAACCGAGCTGGAAGAAAACTGAGAAAAAAAAAACCTGAAATAAACCAGTTTTATAAACTGGACGGCCCAGCCTGCTGCTCTTGTATGTTTTGCGTGCGTCTTTTCACGTCCCGGTGATCAAGTGCACCAATGAGCGTGCGCACTGCAAGGCTTCTGGAAACGAGGTGGTCCTTTCCAGACCCCTCGCTCCTTTGGTGGTTATCGTGAGGCTCTGCATTGGTCGGCAATTTGGCGTGAGAAGATATGTAGCGAAAAATGCGAGATATTTAATCAAACTAAAACACGATAACCAATATGATATCGGATATAAGGATCCGGTTAACTCAAACGCGATGGTAAATTAAATTTGATGAGTCGGTGGAAAATGAAAAGCGTAAGAGAAATGATATCAAAGATCATATACGTAGGCTATACGTAAACAGCGGATAAGTTTTGAACGTAACTTGAACAGTTACGCAAAGAAAGCTTGTAAAAAATTCGAGCTTGAACGGAATTCGAACCCAAACCTCTGCGATAAATACCGGTGAAGTGCTCTCTACCAACTGAGCTACAAGCAAACTGGAAGCTCGTCGTCTTGTGGCCGAGTTCGAATGTTGTTCAAGCCTTAATTTGTTCAGTCTTATTTTTTTAAGCTTTCTTTTCTTTTGGTCATTTTACGGCCAGGTTCAAATCCCATTGCGTCAATATCATTTTCAGCTTGTTCGTCATTGCACGTCATTCACTTCTAAGAAATCGAAAGAATGAAACTATGACCTCAAAGGTCTTGCTATCGTCAGATAAAAGTAAGGAAGGCTTGCTGCAGCTACCATCACATGGATGCGCTGAACCAATAGGAACTCAAGACAAACACATGCAGCCGGAATTACAGCCGGTGCATAGCGCGGGAAATCGTACGTCACTGAATTCATGACTGGTTTTCTTCAAACAAATATCCCGGCAGGTGTGATTTGTTAAAACGGGCTGAACGGATTAATCAACCGATAACGACTGGTTTCAGTGAAAAAATAATCCGCTTCTCAGTGCTTTGGTTTTGCTTAAATCCGGTCTATTGCTGGTTAACCAAAACTTTTACACCAGTTTAATAGTCCCACGCATTCCCCAGCATTTGACGTTACCATTTCTTTATTATTTTTAGCTTGCACGTCATTGCACACCATTCATTTCTGAGAAATCGCTTCCGAGAAGTTTGTCATTTGCTTGGGGTTACAATTGGTAGAGTTTTTAGCACCTGTTATGATTCCCAGACAATCAAGTAATGTTTAAAACACGAGGAGCAGTGTTCTATCGGGATTTAAAACCACGAGGCGCAGCCGAGTGGTTTTGGACCCGATAAAACACGTGCTGTGAGTTTTTTGAACAGCCTCAAAAACATTCCTGGAAAAGCGTGTGTCAACAGAGTTCATAACAATGATGCTTTTGTGAACGTTAGAAATTAGCAAACGAGAAAAACATTAAACACCGCATACTAATAAGGAGGAGGTTTTATCGGGTTTTAAAACCACTGCACGTGAAGTTTTATCGACCATTTGATAGGTCAATGGGCTTATGAGTTATTTATGAGTTTTTGAAGATTACTTTGGTTTTTGTATGCCACTCAACTGAAAAAAAAAAACTTTGAGATTAATTCTTAACGACGTTGTATCTCCATACAGCCAGTTCCTTTTTAAAATACTTAGCTTTGAAATTGTCGAATTCCGTTCTATCTGACGAAAAAATATCAGATCCCTTTAGACACTTTATGAATTTAAATCAAACAGCGTCTTAGTTAAGTTTTTAGTTATTTAAATTTTAATGAGTTAGGGCAAAATGTGTTCAGTTACTGTTTAGTTATTTCATAATTTTGTTATAGTTTGCAATATGTTATTTTGCTCAAAAATACTAGCGTGTTTGAGTTCCAGTTTAAATAAAGTTTGCGTATGGATGTATACACCGCTTTACATACATTTGTATATACACTCGATTGAAAAACTGTTGTTATTAAAAGGTATAAACCATGAACAATAAGACCCAGCAGCTTTCTGGGAAGCATTTGACCTGCAAGCTTATTTGCCTTAAAAGCGCTTGCCGATTATGTAGCTCAAAATTTACATGTTTCTCGTCGACAAAACGGTAAAAAAAACACGAAACAGGCGCAAGCTAAAAGTGATTTTCACGATGACGTTATTTTACTACCATAATCAGAATCCTCTTTGTTTCTCCTTTCTTATTAAAATTTTTAATCCCAGTAAGGTTTAGATAACAATACCCCCAATTTGCAAGAGAAAACAACAAACTGAAGGATTCTTGTAGTTGTAGTAAATGACCCATCTTGAAAATGGCCTATTATTCCATCAAGTTGCATCGTTTACGATTCACACTTGCAAGGGACAACGTTTCCGCAATCGAGTGTATACAAACCGAAGCAAACATGCAATTTCTCGTGAGGTTCATTCAAAAGCTGCTCTAGATCTGTTGGATGATTAAAGCATCTGGTTTGTTTTCACCCTGAACAAAAGCAACAGCAAGTGGCTGGATTCATTTTTTAGCGCTTGCCGTTAACTTACGTCTGCTTAGTGATAGCAAAACATCTCAATTTGGCGTTTTTTAAAACAACCTCTCTTCGGGTTGGCGTCATACGCCTGTCAATTGATTGAACACGTGCGCAGACTACAGAGATGGCTACAACGTCACATGAGGAGCCAAAACGAGCCTAAAACAAGCCCAAAATCGTCCAAAGGAAAAACTTGGGGACATTACATTTAGTTGACACTCAATCTTTGGCAGAGCACCGAACTACAAAGAGCGAGGTCGCAGTTCAGTGAATCTCGTCCGGACCAACAACTAACACTCTAGGTCTTAAAATAAACAGACAGGAAGATGGTGCCTTTCCCTTGATATCGGCAAATGGTTAGAACTTCACGGGGCTAGAATAACCACGTAGAAATGGCGGTCGCAGAAGCACCAAAGACTGAAGGCGTAACAACCCCTTGCTTGTGACCATCAGTGCCAGCAATGTGGTCGGCTTGGCACGATTCTTCGAAAGGCTTCTGAGTGAATGAGACCACAACTCCGTACAACAGCCAAACTGAGTCAGTGGGAATTTACCAAGTGATGGTAAAACACTTAAGCAATCTTCACATTGTATTCACATCGTTACACCATACTCTCCACAGAGAAGGCTGCTGCACACAGCAAACTGGCCGCTGTACAGACGTATAGACGAGGTCTACTACGATTCAGAAGTCGAACCTGGAGTTAGCGGACTGGCACGAGAGGGCTCCAGGCTTTCCTCGGACGGAGTCTTCCTGTGTTCTGTTAGCTGTTTCCGAGAGGTCAGGCGGAAGGTGAAGTTTCTATGGAAACACGCGAAATTACCGCGTTACCCTAGAAATTTAAGATGGCTCTGAATCTTTCCCTATATTTTTTTTTTTAACTTTACACAAACTTATCTGAACATGCTGATCACAGTTCCATAATAAAGAACGGGGGTCACAGAGCTCGTTTTTCAGTTATTGCCACTTAAAGCTAAAATAAGGCGTGCTTTAACAAGTTATACTGTTGCTATGGTAACATATTATGCCCAGAAAATGACAATGACTTATTTCCCAATAATCAGGCATTTGTTTCAATGATACCATTGTTGAGGTATCAACTGATAAAGAGTGGTAACATCGATCTGTCAAAGTATGAGAGGTAGAAAGTGCTGGAAATAGTTGTGAGCTACCTTAAATATTGAGCTGTTGTTTTGTTTCCCTTCGAAAGAAATTTTTTTTTTTTTTTTTTTTTGCGGGGGGGGGGGGGGGGATAGGAGCTATGCGGAAAACCAATGCAGCCCCCACTCACCTTAAAGTCAGTACAGTTGGGAGTAAGAGCCTTCCGGCCTCGGCGTGAAAAGTGCAAATCATTAGCTTACTAATCGGGTCAAATAATTCCCAGTAGCCCTGCACCTTTCAATAGCTCTATTTTCACTGGGCCCTGATAAACTGCAGCTGCAATGTTTTTTTTTTTTTTTTTTTTTTTTTTTTTTAAGGACTGGGAGCATTGTTCTGTTGTTCGTTCTTCTGTTCTCTCGACCAACCATGTAAGACGTTAAAAACGGTGCAAGTCGCCCAACTTTCCAGCTATAATTTTCACCCCTGAAACGTCCAACCCATTTAACGTGTTTGACATCCCTCGATTTATTTACCTTCACATTCTACTGGGATCATCGCATTTACTCATTTAGATCCATGTTTTAGTTTTTTTCCTTTGTTTTTATTCGATCTATTCCCTTCCAAAAAAAACACACAAACAAGACAACAACAAAAACAAAGCTGCACTCGCACAGTCACATGAAAACAAACGTGTTGTTATGTGGGGTCTAAATAAGATTAGGGATTTGAAATTTGACCTGGTGACCGTGGTTGGCCGGTAAAGTCCCCAAAAGAGTTCACATATGACGGTTGAACCCACTGAGGCTCTTAAATACAGCCACCACACTGATGATTATAAGGCCCGGTTCAAACGTTGAACTTCACATAAGACGAACTAAACTGAGCCAATTAAGTTTATGATAGGTTCGAGGTTTGACTCAATTGAGTTCGTCCGAGTCAATTTGGATCGACCAACACGTTCTATTCGTCTGATTCAGACGAATAGAAGATCGACTGCGGGACAAACGTCGATCTTTTCATGCGTCGAACTTAATGAATAAATCCCTCTGAAATCCCGCTGACCGAAAGATTCATTTTTTGCTGCTCTGAATTTGGTTCGACGAATTATGTTCGACGTTTGACCGAACGGTTGAGCTTTACCTATTTGGGTCGACACAAATTGCAGTTTAGTTCGTCTCATGTGAAGTTCAACGTTCGACCGGGGCCTAACACAACGTCTTGAAAATCAACAAAATACTGAAAGCGGAACCACACTATTAAGTGCAACTGGCTCCACTTCCCCCTCGCTGTTACAAGCGATAAATGCTATAAATAAAATTAAACAAGAAGACGACTCAGAAACGAGAAACCACTGTACCTCAATAGCCATCTTTTTTCTCCTCAGTTTGAAGGCGAGGTCAAAGGAATCTGGCACGTGACACACAAGAGAGTTTAATCGAGGCAGCTGAAGAACATGAAACAGACCTGGAAGGAACAAGTCATACAATAGGCTGTAAGTATATTGTACAACAAGAGATGAAAAGAGAACCTTGCAATATCGGCTTAGAGAAAACAACTTCTACTTTCGTCAACAATTTCTGTGTTATTTCCTTTCTCCATTGCCAAAATTCAATAGGCCATTTCCAAGTTGCTTTGAACCTCATTATGAAAGTGAGTCTAAGTGCAAAGTTTTTGTTATTTCAGTTAGTTTTGATTCATATGCAAACAAAACTAATTTTGGAAATAATGTGATGGAATATGTAAAGTCTGGTGAATAAAAGAGAATGATGTATTAATCAGTAAATGACACAGGCATACTCGAAAAAAGAAATTCGAGTGCTCCTATCAGGAGTCCAACCTAAGACCTTCCGATTACTGATTAGGATGCTCTACCACTGAGCTACAGGAGACTCGTGGAAGCTAAGGCCATTAAACTAGGTTCATGGGACAAACATCCTGCATACTGCAGGATCCTAGCAGTCTAGATTACTAGTTCGGATGCCCTACCACTGAGTTACAGGAGACTCGTGGGAGCTAAGGCCATTAAACTAGGTTGAATTCATGAGACAAACATCCTGCATACTGCAGGATCCTAGCAGTCTAGATTACCAGTTCGGATGCCCTACCACTGAGTTACAGGAGACTCGTGGGAGCTAAGGCCATTAAACTAGGTTGAATTCATGGGACAAACATTCTGCATACTGTAGAATCCTAGCAGTCTAGAAATCTAGAAGCATTGATGAAACCCAAAATAGTGGACCCACTACATCATCTTGTAAATTGACGACTCAAAAAAACATCACGACCGCAGAAATCCCGACTTGGTGACAGCATGCAATATCATTCAAAATTTATTTTAACCATACGCGGAACAGTCTGTTCTTTATTCAATCGTCTGGAAATTTTGACATCCTTCATCAGATAGGGGGTGCCACATCATTAAGTACTGTTTCACGGACTCACCTTTCGTTGTGTCACAGATAGACACAGAGAGTCACCGGTCTGTTGTTTAAGCATATTACTTGGTTTGTAATTTGTACTTATGGAATAATTGTAGCCATTTACCGTGATAGTCTTTGTAAACAGGGTTTGTTTCGTTTTCAGAGCCAACAAAAGACTCCAACTTCACAACTGTATCACATAGTCTCTCAACACGACGAGTCAAGGCTGGCTCCTGCAATGGAAAATAAAGGGATATTAACAAAACTGTGGATCTGTCCATACTGAGACTGTTTTCATTTGGACTAGGGTACATTTGAACAAACGACCAAAATAGTATTCCGTTCATTTTGCCCCTGATAGCAGAATAAAAGGAATAAAGTTTACTCAGAATAAGAGTAAGTGATCGTTTGAGAAGGTTTTCAGGGTTATGGAATAGGCGGATTTGTGTTGACTTGTTTTGGGAACTGGTATTGCAAGTCCCAAGACCCAAAAGGCGGAAAAGTAAAAGTAAAAGAGAAGCACAATTATGAGCGGAAAATGATACGTCGTGATGCAGGTGCAGTCACTGTTGCGAAAGCAGCCCAAGTGAATTGCTGGCTACATTTGCGATTTTTACCAGCCACATACACAGCAACAGGAAGGAAAAGAAAACAGATGAAAAACCTTGCATACAAAGGCAAGAAATTACCTGAAAGAGATGAGTAGGAACTGTTAAAAGACAAACAGCCAGGGCCGAACGCATTGCCGCGCGTAGCTGGAAAAGGAACCTGGTCAAAGAATGACTGATGTCGTTTGCAGCATGGTGTTCTTCACCCCAGAGTGGTGACCCAAGCCCATGAAGAACCACTCTGAGAATTGTTCGGTTTTCAAGCTAAAAAAATAAATAAATAGATAGATAAATAAATAAATAAATAAATAAATAAATAAATAAATAAATAAATAAATAAATAAATAAATAAATATATAAATAAGAAAAAACTCTTCATAGACTGCAAGTAATCACTTATTTAATTCGTTGCAATAACCCTGAAAAACGTTTCCAAAGCGCATTTTTAACTAAGCTTTCTATTATTTTTCCTGGAAGAAATGGCTTTAAAATCAAAGCAGCACCCGAGCCAGTTTAGTTCTGAGAGCTAAACGCGCTCTTGTTGAAATCATGAGGCCAAATTGATCCTACAGACTTGAAAGTGACACCAATCAGCCGACTGTTGGCCAACATCGGGGTAATGGGAGCTCTTCTTCACAATCATTAGGAATTGGAAGTTGGGCATAGGCATCGACATGGGGTTTACTAGTTTTAATAATGGCAACAATTCTTCCTTCCCTATATGTGCTTTCACTTAAAAAACGAAAGAAGTAGTGTATAAAACGGACCAATGAAGCGGTTCTTGAGATCTAATAGCGACTTTAAGAAACCACAACGGCAACGTCAACGAAAGGGTCGATTGAAAACATAAGTTCTCGTTACTTGAACTACTTCGCAATTATTCCCATTTTCTCAACTTGTATAATGTTGCCGAACTATCCAACAACAGAACAGGTGGGAACGGCGTTCAAGTTGAGACAGAGAAAGAAAACTTTACCGTTATGTGCTCGCATACTCTACAAAGCTAATTTGGTCATTTCACATTGTTGCATGCTTGGCGGAGTACGGCGAAGAAATGTACCAAAATTTATAACGCACGTACGGGGCCTTTATTTTTCACATTATATCCTATTGTTTTGTGACGTTCTCGTTGCTGTCGCCGAAGTAGCTTCTAAAACTCCCTAATGGCCTACTGGCAAAAGTGTGAGTTTCATCTGGTGTGGCACAAAAAGGGTTTTATAATAAGCTGACTAGACCTTCCTCAAGTCATCTTCTCCCACGAAAACGGACTTCAAGAAGGTCTATAAGCTGTCCGGCAATTTTTGAAGATTAGATGATGCCCTCTCTGTCACTACAACTGTACCCTGTTCAATCCTCGTACTGTTAACAGTAACTACATGAATTTGCCATGCTAAATAACCCATAAAGTACTTTGATGGCATTGAAATAACACTGTCTATTAATGTGGACTAAAACAAACTGTGAAAAGTGTGCCCATTCTTAGTTTTACATATTGAAGCCAGTATTTCCCTACCCCTTTATCTGATGTAGCAAATCCACCTTCCTCGATAGCAGACTTCACACGGGATATTAAGGCTTTGTAGACTGTGGTCTCGTGACCTGATCTGGTAAATCAAAATAAATCAGTCCATTAGCCCTTTCATTTCCAAGATGAACATCCATAATCTCTTCAATTATTTCCACCTCTTTCTTCAGGAGTTCACTGGGAGAATTTACAAGTTTAATCAACAAGGTATCAAGGTAGATGTTTGATGATCATTTCTTAAATTCTCATGACCTGTAGGTTTGATGAAGTTGTGATATGGTAAGGAGAAATTATATTCTGGTCACTTAAAGGGTTCAAATTATTTTGTAACAGCAGTATTTGTTTGCAGCAGTAACAGGGCCATACATATAACAGATAGCAGGGGGTGTTGGGGGGGGGGGGGGGGGGGCAGCTGTCCCCACAGGAAAACCGATTTTTTTTTTTTTTTTTTTTAACAGTGTTTGAGTTTGCTGAGCTAGGCTATATTGGTCTGAAATCACAAGAAAATCAACTAATTGATTGAAAAAGTCTCCCTTCAATGTGAATTCACTGTGTTTTGTTTTCTTTAAAGGTCTTAAAGGCAACTTTCTGTGCAAGGGTGAAAACAAAAACTTCCCCCTAGAAACCCTGTCTGTTTACGGAAGACCCCTGCCGCAGGGGTGTGTGGAGTTCCCCCCCCCCCCACCCACCCCAGACAAAAAAAAAATCCTAGGTAAGGCCCTGAGTAATGTCCTGTAAATGCTGAAATTTTACTTACTAACTTACAAAAGTTTACTTACCTTTTTTCCACAGGGCATTCAAGACACTTCATCATTTCACTGGTCACATTGATTGTTTGAACACAAACTGAGGAGAGTTTCTGTTCATTCATAACTTTCGTCAAGTCAAAGTAGTGTCCAAATTTAGCATAAGATGGCGAAGACTATAAGAAAGGAAACAAAATCAAGGAGCATTTACTTGAAAGGAAACTTCATCAATAGCAACCCTTCCCTGCTAGAGTTGGCTCATGAAATTTCATATAAGGGACAACAGAGACTCACCTCAAACTTTGGCTGATTTTGGTATCTCCACGCAATCTTCATTGACTGATCTGATGAGGGAGGTTTCTGTTCAGGCTCCTGTGCCTGGCTGCTTGATGGTTTACTTTCCTTGTCATCTGTTTGTTCAGGAAGATCCTGACAAAAAGAAACAAGGACAAATGTTTGTGCTGTCATGGTCAACACATGACAAGTTGGTGTCCTGTGATCAAGATGTGGAAGGAATGCTTCGAAGTTTAAGGTCAAGTTCATATAATAAAGTTTGAAGCACCAAGATTCAATTAAGGAAGTGATTATGGCAATGATTCTGTGAATTAAAGGTCCCTGGGACCTGCAATCTGGAGCAAAATCCCCCAATACCTCAATAGAGGTTTGTAATTCCCAGTTAACGAATTGGCCTTTTCCAAGGAACCAGGCAAATTGATCATCTGTGAACTCAACTTCATCAGGCTGTTTTTACCACATGTACAGTAGGTTGGCTTTTCCAGAAAAGAACATTTAAGTTAACTATATATCCTCCCCGGCAGGTACTCCAGCCCCTTCCTCTTGAGAACATCACTCGGCGTTCTTTTTTTTCATTATCTCATTCTTAGTTTATGAGAAAAATGAGGCCAAAGTATTGAGTCAGTTTTGTTTCATGTAAGCTGTGCAGAGAATTAATTAAGAAAAGAAAGCAATTACAGGCCCACCTTCACCCAAGAGTCATTGCGGTTGTTTGTCTTTGTTTTGAAATGCTGTATAATGTCCAAACGCGTGATCTCATTGGCTGTGCGAACTCAAGCGGTTCATGCGGGTTTCCTCTACGACTCGTGCTGGAGGGAAAGAAAATTCGTGATCGCTTATTGCTTTCTCACTCGACTCCCGCTAAAATAAAATGGGGGGATTTTCATATATGAAAACTGTTCCTCGGCGCGCAATACATCTTGGGTGAATGTGGGCCTTTAAGCCAACCAGCAGATCCTTTAAAGTGGAAAAAACCCAAGGCGAATGGTGTTCTTTGATTAAATTGACTCCCACATGCAAACATTCTGGTACTATTGAGCAAACTGAAAAATAAATAGGCCATTTCCGAATTGCTTTGAACGTTATTGTGAAAGTGAGGCTAAGTGCAAAGTTTTCTTTTTGAAAATTATAGTTTTCATTCATATGTTTTAATAAAAACAAAACTAATTCTCGTATGAAAAGCTTTGCACATAGCCTCGCTTTCATAATGAGATTTACAGCAACTCGGAAATGGTCTGTTCCACATAAGAAGGGTTTTTACTCTCACTGCCTTTCAAAATAATATAAAATGTAGATTTGGGGATTAATATCCTAAAATTTTGATGTCACAGTGCTACCAAGTTATTGAGACAAAGTTAATGTAAATGATTAAAACAATGATGATGATGATGATTAACGAGATAACGAGAAGGAGGAAGAGATCATCATCATCATTATCATCAGTTACCTTCAAAATACTACTTGGTTCAGGTTCGGCAGATGCCAAAAATAATGCATGGCCAGAAACAACTCCCTCAGCTAGAAAATACTTCGACAGTTGCCGTGCATAGGAACCATATGTATCTTCCCCTAAAAAAAAAAACAAATATAAATTAAGAATAAAAAACTGAAAACGAGCAAGTTACAAAATTAACAGGTAATATACACGCACTGATCAATCACGCCAATTTGGCCCAATATAAATTTGACAAAGAAAATCAGTGAGTGGTCGAAAATTGGCCCGATTTGAGAAAGATTTGTAAGAATTTGGAAAAAAATCATAAATTTGTAAAAATCTGTGGCATTGACTACTTTTTATTATCAGGCCAATTTTCACACAGCACTACACCACTGCATCAAAAAATAGGTTGGCCAAGAAATTTTAACATGTATTAAAATAATGGCCCATGTGATTGAACCTTAAGGTGACCGCACACAGTTTACGCAAGCTTGACAGGTTCATTTAGTTAACGATGCTAGTACGCGAGTGCTAGGGTTGTGGTAAGAAAATATGGCGTCGATAAAGCGATTCTTCAATTTTATTTCAAATGGATCACAAAGTTGAGTTTTGATCTTAAAATAATTCAGTTTCTCGTTTGTGAACCCTTTTTCTTTTATCACCAAACAAAGAAAGTGAGTTCACAAAGAGCTAAGCCTTTTTGCATGTTTTTCATCCTTGCTGTGAAAACCCATATTAAAAGCCATGCTACCACGAATGCGCATCTGACCAAAAAATTGCGACTGCTCGTTTTAGTGGAAATGAACTGTTTTCTTAGTTAATAGAAACAGCTCGTTATAATTTCATGAAATTTGAAGAAACGGTAGTTCTCTAAAAGCGTAATTCCTCTACAAACAAAAACCCAAATCTGACGGAGGGTATCTTCACAAAACATTAAAGTGCAAAACCAACATTTACAGAAGATATAGATCTCTTTGTCAAAATTACATGAAAGCAGCTTCACTATGGCAGTATTTTATGAGCTTTTCTGGATACAAAAAATGGAAAAAATCTAACAGCTACTTTTTGTGGACGGTTAATGGCTCACTGTGTTGCCATGGGAAGGGCATGTAGCTCAACTACAAGTATCAAAAATTTATTCTTTCTTAGTTAATCTTGCACCATGCTAATTTCAGGCACCCAGAAGTACATATTTTGCAAATAACCTTGATTATTAACAAGTGTATACTTCAAAACTGTGTTAGGCCACCTTAAAGTGTTCTATAAATCGGACCGATAAATTGGCACACATAAATTTGCCTTAGGTGATCCATACCCTACCATGGGTGATCCAAATGCAATTTCAACCCAGCCCTGGCACTTTGCATGAATCATGCAATGCTCTACCCTTCACCTCCTCCATACTCCATAATTGTCTCACTTATGTCCAGAAATGCACCTTACCTGCCCACCCATTATTTAAAATACAACTTTCTATATTTCTGATAGCAAAGCTTGATCCAATTTGTAATGGTCTGAATTTGGGTGCTTTATATAAGACAGACCTTTTTGTCTTTTTTCATATGACTTCATGTCTGACGGAATTATTTGTGTTTTAGTAAGAATTTAGGGTAGGGGAAGCCTTGTGATGTCTATGATACAGTTCATGGATCTCTTTAGCCTGCATTTTGGGCAAATCTCAACAAATTTTAAGAATTTTTCCTTTTTGCCCTTGGAATAATTTTGAGTCAAGCAACACAAGTCTAAATAAAAAGATATTAAACAAAGGCTTTTCTTGCACAACAAAAATTAATTGAAAATTAACAACTGGGCCTGAAAAAGCATTTCAATTTGAAATAAAAATCACATACCGACCATGAAAATGGTTCCTACAGCGATGCCTCCTCCTGTAAATTAAGTTTTTACAAAATTTAATAAAGTGTTCTAGTGTATTTAAAACTATGTCACAAATTAGGATTGTTGAAACAGTCCTGCCGTAGAACTGCTTTGTTTAACAGTAGGTAGCTCGATCTCGAGCCGGGAGTCTTGCTATTAGAATAATTTTATTGTGGCTTGATACTCTCTCAACTTTACTCCAAAAATAGGACGCTGTCTGTAGCTTGGCTATTTTTTCTGGCTGTTGAATTAAAACAGATCGCCTCTGTTTTCTGGGTTGCCAGTTGAAACACGGAGAATTAGAGAGCTTATCAAATAAATCTTCACGTCAGTAATAAACTCACCGATCACATTGTCCAAAGACGGCACTCCTGAAGATATTAGCAGCTGATTGTTGTGTAAGGAGGGTCTTGTACCTGGAGGATAAACTACACGACCACGGGTACCTTTCTTTTTGAAACTGGTCGCCATCTTTGATTTCTGCTATTTGGGTGTTTTATATGAAGTAGGATATTGCTGACGCTGACTGACGCGCGGGCGCAGAAAAATATGATCTGTTTTGTCTCGCTACGTAAAAGTAAGTAAGTAAGTAAGTTT
>NW_028145467.1:2342500-2575000 GCF_977016875.1 Pavona decussata
TGCTCAATGAATTTTCTATTTATTCTTTGTTTGTATCCCACAAGTAAAATACATCGTCAATGAATCTTCTCCACATTAGTGGTTTGTGAACGCTCTGCCTTAAGATCTCCTTTTCTATAGATGCCATAAAGATGTTGGCAAAAGCTACTACCATTTTAGTGCCCATGGCAGTTCCGTGTGTTTGGAAGGAGTTCTCCTTCAGTATAAGGCTGAGCATTTCTCTGAGGAAATTTGTAGCTATAGGAGGGTTATTGGCATGAAAGTTCTCGTATGCGTTGCATACTATAGTGATTCTTTCAGTCCTCCTGTGGGATATTCGTGTAAAGGCTAGTGACATCCATTGAGACTAGAAAAGCGTTTCTAGGCACCCTAGTGCTTTCAATAAACCTTATGAAATGTGTCGTATCTTTTAGAAACGAGTCCTGTATTTGTGCTATTGGCTGAAGTAGTTTGTCTACGAATGATGATAGGCGTTCTGTTGGGCCATCACACCCAGATATGATAGGTCTTGACTTCCGACTAATGTCGGTTTGTGAATTTTTGTGAGGGTACAAAACACTGGGCTTCGAGGTGGATTTGGTGTTAGGTTAAACCATTTAACCGTCATTTCGTCTATGCACCCTGCTTGATGAAGGGCATTAATGAGGTGTTTAACTCTCTGGGATGTGTCTCTAACCATTGGTTCGTCTAGTGGCTGACAGTTATTTCTATCATCCAATTGTTTCTGTCCGTCATTGATTTTGTTTTCTCCGTTCATAACGACGGTTGTTCTGCCTTTATCTGCTTTTTTGAGAATAATTTCTTTGTTGTTAACGTTAATAAGCTCCTTGAGAGCCCTTCGCTGCACAGACCTCAAACACCTCAACCAGGCTTTGGCTCTATAAAAAATTACATTATTACAAAATCAAAATCAAAATCAAAATCAAAATTACAAAATCAAAATCAAAATCAAAATCCTGGATCCGCGCCTGATTCGTATCAAATGAAAGCTGGATACACTTAGCTGTCAGAATCCCAAGAAGAAACGATTTTGAGCAAGCATTTTAGCTCCGTTTTCGTAGTTTTGGTCGGTGTATTTTTTTGCAACAGCTGCGGCCAGTTACCTTGGCGCAGACGTCACAGATTTACGCGCCATCACGAGCGAAATGTCGCCTCTCCCTACCTCGCAAAGATGTTTTTGCGCGACAGCTATGGTCAGTCATCGCTCCCTGTTTAGTCATAAATTGCGCGAACTGACATTCTACTTTGGTTTTATTTACAAAATTTAGGTTTGCGCGAAAAGTCGGCCGAAAATTTTTTTCCGGTCTCGCGCAATTTATGACTAAACAGGGAGCGATGACTGACCATAGCTGTTGCGCAAAAACATCTTTGCGAGGTAGGGAGAGGTGACATTTCGCTCGTGATGGCGCGTAAATCTGTGACGTCTAACTGGCCGCAGCTGTTGCGAAAAAATACACCGAGCAAAACTACGAAAACGAAGCTAAAATGCTGGCTCAAAATTGTTTCTTCTTGGGATTCTGACAGGTAAGTGTGTTCCCAAATTTATCCAGCTTTCATTTGATACGAATTTGGTTGCAAAGCGGAGAACAAGTCGAACGTTCAGAGCTATTTTGCTGAGTGTGTTCAAATTGTTTCGCGAAAAAGTTGCTTCCCTTGTCAATATTTATATATAGTAAAGTCAGCAGAGCTCAGATCAGCTCGCGCACAACTCAGTACACGACATTAGTGCTGTAGCGTAAATTTTATGCAAATGAGCACTATAGAAAACCGCAAGAAACGAACAACGTAAGTCAATAATTTATTAATTTATTTCTTTTTCACAACTTTTGTGGACTCCCTGTGACAGCACTAATGTCGTGTACTGAGTTGTGCGACTATAGTCAGCAAATCTCAGATCCTCTCGCGCACGACTCAGTACACGACATTAGTGCTGTCGCACTGGACTCCCTGCGATGCAAACGTGCAACAACAGTCCTTCATATCATTTTTTGCCATCTTTTCCCCGCTTTAGTTTTATTAAACAGGCAATGGTAGAGTATTACAAAACCGCCTTAAGTAATTACGACTGTGAATCAGTCCCCGCACTTTTAAGTCTGTCTGTCTTAAATGCAATAAGTGTCGTAGTGTTGCTAAGCCTGTCTTGTGTTGCCTGGCAGTAACTGGCCCACGCTGTTGCGGAATCCCTGCCACTTTTTCTTTGTGACTTTGTTTGATTAACTGACTGTATTTACATTATGTTGGTGAAGCTAATAAAACAAATAAAAAATAACTTTCTTGAGTGCTTATTGGTTGTGCCCCCGGGAGGGGGGGGGGGGGGGAGGTATTCCCATATAAGTAGCATACGGAATGGGGGTTTTTCGACCGGTGGATCATGGTGGATCATGTGGATCCATAACGGCGGTGACGTCATAGCGATGAATAGGTCAGTAGAGCCAAAATAGTGACGTCATTGTAGGACAAAGGTACGTTGTCGGTTCGATAGGTGGTGCAGGTAATCAGTGATCTAAAACTCCGAACTTGTATCTTAAGCCATAACTGGTGGAACCAGAGTCAGATATGTAAGACAGCTTCTCAAGTCTAGCACATTTAAAACTGTTGTTTACAAAGGCGCAAACGCCTTCTCCGATCTTATAATCTCGATCCAATCTGTGTAATGTAAAGCCGGGAAATTCAACCTCGAAGTCAGATATCGAAAAATCTAGCCATGACTCAGAGACGGTGAAATATCCGACTTGTATTTCTTTACCAAATCACGAGCGAGGAAATAGTGCTTTCTCTTCTTGATTGAGCGAACATTTAAGTGAGCAATCTTAATACACGGACGACGTTCTCCATCACCTTTGGCCTTCTTCCCGGTGTTTATGCTCATTCCGGGGTTCGGCTCCACATCCCCCGACAGAGCTATTCGCATCAAGGAGTAGGTTGCCAATGAATTAGGATAGTAGGCGATTCTTGCTTTCGAGAAAGCCCTGCGAAGTCCAGACACGTGTGAAGCTCGATAATTTCCATTTTTTGAACGAGGCGAAAAAGCTGTAGGCTCTTTGTCAAATGCTCCATTGACTCGTTTGGTTGCACAGTTAACACAAAAGTGACTAAGTAGAAGCGATAAAAGGATCCAGTCAAGTGCCTTAGAGGACAAAGGTCTCGGCGAAGGCAGAGAGCTGGAGATGCTGCGACCAGCCGCCATGTTGGAATGAGACATAATTGACCTGATTTTCTCGCAGTTGGTAAAATATAGGTTGAAAGCGAATAACAAAGGCTTCGCCGATGTTTTAGAAACTCCACACGAACCACTCAAGCCGGTAATTTGGGATGTGTTTCGGTTGGAAATCGTAGCAGTTTAAATCGGCTCGTTGTTGATATGCCTATATGTATTCTGAGGTAAGCATCTATAGCACAGTATTTGTGCATTCGTTTGTTAAAGTTGGCTTTGGTAGAGAATAGGCTCAAAACAATATTCATACAGGCACCAACACAGGCTTTTTTTAACCGCTATATAGAGCTAGTCGATGATCTCAGAAGGTTGGCGTTAATTATCACTGAACAGGTTTATTAGTCTTCGGTAGTAAACACCCATGGGACAGTGGTCGCACGTTTCTCCTATTGTTTTGGAAAAGAAAATGCAAATTGGTAAATGTTGAGTTTGCATACAAATTTGTCACGCCGCTAATTTTTCATTACCCCTACACTTAAAAGAAAAGATCTAGTTAACTAAATATTAAATATTTTGAAAGGATAACCGGCGAAGAAAACCAGCCAGTTATCTTTTTCAGCAGTCACTTTAATGATAACATCCACCAAGGTTACAAATATGCTGTGTGGGAACAGCGCGGCCGAAATGATATAAAAAAAAAAGCCAGTTCAAACCTATTTACAGTTAATTTACAGTCTTTCGAGGTTCACACATTTAACTTATAGTGTCCTTAAGCGAATGTATCACACCCGCTTGCCAAGATGTAACGCTTATCGTCATAGGGTGAAAGACTTGTTCCGTTGGTCAAACGGTGACACTGTCACAGAATAGAGTTGATGGCTCTCGCTCCTGATTTGGTTCATTCGGGCCATTTTCGGTCGCTTTTCTGCTCTATTAATGTGTCAACATTCTGAATAGACTACAAAGTGAGCCACCGTTTCTTGGTTTTGGCTGCTTTTCCAATGCCTCCCGTTCGAGTTTTTAATAAAGCCTTTTCTTTTTTTGGTATTGATGACTGATAGATAACGTTGTTTTCTTGTTCTTGAGTTGATAGTGACGTTTTACCTGTAGAACATGGTCTTAAGTCTTTGCTATGCGTCGTGTTATTTTAAGTAACCACTTTAACTTTTGGTTGCAGTTTTGCTTCTTGCAGGTATTTTCTTCGCTGAATTTGATCCAGCTGATGTACATCAGTGAGATGATTAGATAATTTCACGAGGTATTTTGCTCCGCATCCCAGAATCGGACAATCACGACACACTCGCTTAACCAATTGTGAACGGTGTGGTGATTCGTTTAATCGCGGACAAGATGCTTTAAAGCAGCATATGAAGAACCATTCTCAAGAGACGATCCACTGGGGAAAAGAGTGAAATCGAAGATTTGGTTAACGCGACACGAAATTTCCAGATCCGATTCGCTTGAATGTGTAAAAACGTGATCGGGGTAATATACAAGAGACAGTGCCTTAACAAGCTGCATTTTTAGACAAGAAATCGTGTTCTTAATGAGTGCCTTAAAACAAATCCCTAGCAAGTTCCTTTCATTCATCATGTCCTGAAAAAACTGGCTTAGTTCAGGCTTTTAGCCCGTCTAGTAACATCAGTTTCATTGCTTGAAAAACAACTGTGATTTATACAAGCAGGGCTATAACAGTTGCTCCATATTTTCAACTCCTTTAAGCTCATCTGGCCTATACTCTTGTAATATATACCTGGATTTATGAAAACAAAGCTCCAGAAATATTGCCTTATGTTAGTTTTTCTTGTGAGATTTTATTTATTGATTTACTTTTATTTTTATTTTATTTTATTTTATTTTATTTTATGATTTATTTTTTTTTTTTTTCATTTTTGTTTTGATTTTAAGTCAATAAGTAGAAGGCATACATTTAGCAGAAATTTATAAAATAAAAATAGTTTTCATTATCATCCCCTTAACACGAATAACGAAACTGAAGTTTGGGACCTACAAAATCAGGCAGAAGCGCTTTCAACCTTGATTTCAGGTGCATTTTATCCGTAATATTGGACAAAATAACATGTCACGCACATTGGCACGCACACTTTAGCTACAAATTCTTCAAGCTTGGATATAAAAACTTACACTACATTTGTTTGATGGATATACCTAAATGTAAAACGCTATGACTGTTTATTTTCTCGGGTTTTCCATCGCGTCGCTTTTTAAAATCTTGCTAAACTTCTGAATAAAAAACTGGTTCAACTAATTTTCATTCAAAAGGCATGACCTTTCAATTTCAGCGGCTAGGATTTCATATGATTTCATTTCATTTGCTGAAGTATGCAAGTAGCTTTCATAAAAATGTTTTCCAGTCAGAAACTCACAATTCTGACCAAAGAACCACCAGTTCTAAATAAGTAAACCATTCAAGTACGTACAGTTTCTGTAGAGAACCTCTACTGAACTTAGCATAGCATACAACATATCCATATGGGGATTGCCTCGTCATCGAGGCCTCGTCTCAGTTCTTTGTTGTTTTAAAGACATAGATGTTTTCATGATTTAATACTGAGATTGTGCATACCGCAATGTGAACAAAGTGATCTCACCTTGAATAGGCCTGTACACCTCTTACAAATGCTTAGACAAAACGTCATGTCTCCAAGTACACCCGAGTGCCCAGGAGTGACCACGAGTAACCTCGAATGACTACGGACTAAACACGAGTGAGAATGCTTCAAAACATTACACTGAATTCTTCATTGCATATTTTTTTTTAACATTTCTGGAGACTTAAATAGGCAAATTCGACATTAAAGGCAAGAGTGGGGAGGGAGTACGGATGGGGGGGGGGGGGGGGAGGGCTAAATTTACCGCTTTTTGTCCACCGTCAGGAGTCCAGCCACCGTACAATACGTCAGACCGGCACTAAAACAACAGTATTAAATTTGACCTACAAACATAAACGTTACTGTGACAAAGGTAATTTTTCTTCAGCTAAAAATAGGAATTTTCCTTTCTCTTGAAAAACGATTTGTCAAAACTTGGTTGCCATGGTGACATCAATGTCACGGAACACTAACTAACCACAGCTAATTGTGTTCTGGTAAATTTTTAAAAACAATTTCGTAGTCTCAAAGGTGCTTACGCAAATATTAGAGACATTTAATTAGCATCGCGTAAACGTGAAACGCAAACGGCAAAAAATAAATATGTGACCACGATTTTCCCGCCATTTTTTGCCGCTTGCTGGTCGCTGTTTCTACGTGAAAACAGGCTATTTCGCGTTTGCCGTCTACGTGAGAACTACGTAAGTATTTCTTTCTATATATCTTTCTATATTGTTGAAAACAAGTGGGTAAATTAAATTTCATGTTTAAAACTCGTTCCAAGAGAGGATGACTCACTCCGTGCCCACGGTCAAATCCAGGAATCTTGGATAGAGGCGGAGGGGTTCAAACTTTTGAAACGTTTTTACGGTAAATTACTTATCCCCTACACCACTGAGTCCACCCCCCCCCCCCCCCCCCCCCCCCCCCGTCAGCATATTTTACACACTCCATAAGATTTCCCGGTAGTGGTAAATTTGGTGTGCGATGTTTCTTAACGTATTGCCTTTCCTTTAACCCAGAAAGAAGTGTGGTAAACTGATACGCCTGTTCTGCAGGCTACTTTTTTGCTAAATTACGAAGACTGTCATGCTTCACCACGGCAGATGGAACCGGTTGAAAGAAAGCAGAGTAGAGCACTGCGGAGCATTATAATTTAGTTTTATGGCAAAATGATTTAAAAAAATAAAAAAGTCAACTAATTGAATAGTGATATGCTATGATATCTTGCAATGCAAGAATTTTAGTGTCAAACAAGTGGTAAAAGAGCAAAAATAAATAAATAAATAAATAAATAAATAAATAGATAAATAAATAAAAATACAAAAAAAAAAAAAAACACTGGTCTTATGGGGGGCCCGGACCCCATGGAACCTCCCCCTGGGTCCGCCATCGTTACCGCACTTTTCTTCATGAACTGACCATAGTGAGTCGCAAAACAGCTTCATTTGACGAGTAAGCGAAGCTAAAGTCAAAAGGTTCACGCTATTTTATGTGAAACGTGAAAAGGCACAGGTATTTTTTGTGCGGTTTATGACTTCCCAGGAAAAGCAAATGTCCGCCAGGGATAATAGAATCAAAAAAATGGGGGTAACCTCGCGTTCTTCTTAGATCATTTAGCTCCAATTTGAAAAAGAAAAAAATATGCCATGCATTGATATGTACTATAAATCTTTTTAGAATTAATGCTACTGAGCTATAACTTTAAAAATAAACTGCAAAGCCGTGAACGAAGATCCAGCTGCTTGCTTGTACATTAGATCTCACAGGAGATCTAATCAGCCAAACTTAAAAAATAGACGATGGGAAGTTCAAAGACCACTGCAAAGCTGACAGAACGTAATATATTGATATTGAATTATCTCTGAAAACTCCGCTGTTACCCCCATTTTCTTTATGAATACCAATAAACCTTGCTACTGACATAACTGAAAAATTATATATTGTAGGTGGTGCCGTCGTCAAAAACCCGCTCCCTTAGAGACAAAAAGATCCCACCACCCCACGCCCCCCCCCCCCCCCCTCCCTCCCCTTACACGACAAGAATTGTGCGGGGGGGATTGTGCGAGGTAACATTTGGTAACATTTTACAGAAATCAGGCATAGTTTTTAATATTTGTACACGAAACTCTAAAAGTCGACATGTTTTCCCTCTATTTCTTAAGCTACTTTTACAGAAAACGGTGACACGATTTCTATATGTAATAACCTGGAATAAGAAAAAAAAAACTTACCCAAACAAACACTTCAAATGAAAAGACTTGCGCCAGATCAGTAAGAAACAAAGGATATTTACCTGGAGAATTATATTTCCTTTCCTGAGTACTAATTGATCGATGTTATAAGGCTTACAAATACCTTAAAAAATCGTCATATTTTGCAAGGCTATCAACATTGCGCTCTCTCGTTGGAATTGTTTATGGAGGAAAGAAAAAGTTAACTCAAGACTGGCCACTCAAATTTTCTCATGCCGGAAAAGTAAGAATGACTTTTTCGTACCCGCTCCAACTGGAACTGGTCGGTTCACAAGCAAATAAATTGCTTCGTGACAGTTTGATGATCTCGCGTTCTTCCACTTATACCAAGCGAGGAATGATGGCTGTGTAAATCATGATTGCAAGATTTCACTGAGACCATCGTGGGATTATTTTGTTCCAGAATTGGACCACAGGGTTAATTTGCGTTTTAAAACGAACAGCTCATTCTGGAGATCGTGAACGTCTATTTTCTCTTGGTGCGGTGAAAGTGCGCAATTTGAAAATATTGACAATTACATTTCCCCGCAGTTTTTAATGATGAGTGAATTCCGACGAGAAAAATGTTTGTCGAACTATTTTCCGAAAGTTGAGGCTTCAATATCAGCAAAACTAATACAGAACATTTCCTTCGTTGATTGTTGAGCCATTTGTTTGATATAGTGCGTTGCTGCGTATTAAAAAAAAGAATATTATTTAAAATGAATAATATTATGAAATATTTTTTCAGATACTCAGTTTCATTTTGACCCAAAAAAATTAGATGGGCTAAGCGCTTTCTTTAAAGATTTAATCACTGTCAGACCAAGAATTTTTATGACTCTCAGAAACTCTGGAAAAAATTAACGTTTGAGAAAGCTGTACACTGTGTTTCTCTCGTGAGATTGCTACGCTTCAAAGCGAGCTGAGTTCCAGCAACACTTGAAAAGCAACAAGAATCGAATATAAACATCCCAAAAATCAGAAATTAAATATACATGTATTGGAGAAGGGAACTAATTGACCAGTTTAGGGTTCTAAATACAAATGGAAGCTCTTATTTAGGCATCACGGTTTTCGACGCCATTTTGACGGGTAGGCAAACAGGCTTGAAATAACAGTGTTTGTATGGAAATCCGATCATCTAATATTTTTCATAAAACATCACCTCTGAAAAATTCATGAATTGGAAACTTTTGGTACTAGGAAAAGGATTTTAAGAAAAGAAATTGGAGGGATGTAGCTGTGTCAGTAAGCGTCCAGTCGTGTTTTGAACTTTTCATACATTTATCTGTATAGCGAACCGCCGTACTGCTTCTAAAAATAGTTCGCGGGAAAAAAAATACAGGGAAATGTATGGAAAATTCAAAACACGACTTTACGCTTTCTGGCACAATGATATCCCTCCAATTTTTTTTTTTTTTTTATTTAAAATCCTTTCCCTAGTGCCAAAAGTTTCCAATTCATGAATTTTTCAGATGCGATGTTTTATGAAAATTATTTGACATCGGATTTCCATACAAACGCTGTTATTTCAAGCCTGTTTGCCTACCCGTCAAAATGGCGTCGAAAACCGTGATAAGGCCTATTCCTCTCTCCTCCGCAGAGGCTTCGCTGAGAAAAGGGAGTGCAGGCGTAAAATTCCGTGGAAGGCGACGGCGGGAGCCTCTGCCAGAAACCACGCCCAATATGGCTGCGATCCGGGGGAGTCATTTAGTAACTAGGGTGGTGTGCGTACTTATGTCATGAAAATGGCGGGTGTTTGTGAAATTGTCATGTTGCGCGATGTGGGAGATATACTCACGAAAACTTACCTACATGCTTAGAAATCGGGGAAAGTTTGTTTATCTCATGATGACTGTTTAGAAAACGCTTTTATTTTGCTGTGATGCCTTGAATCATCACTACAAGAATGAAATTCAAGTTACACGAGCAGCGATCGTGTGGAGATAAAAGAGTGCATGCAAAGAAATGATTTATTGAGGAAACGTCTGCCAGCTGAGACCAAACAAAAACTGTCGAGACTAGAGCAAGTAAGCTTAATGTTTTAATTAAAGCGTATTTTTTTTCTATACTCCGAAACGACCAAACTTGATATTTTTATCTTGTAAACAAGTTTAATCAGAAGAAGTTATAATAATCTTTCGGTGATTTAATTAGCATTTAGTTCTCACGGGAAGCTTGTTATGTACTGTGATGAAACAACTGTCTTTAAAATAAGGTTATTAAAGGCCAAAAGGCCTTTCGAGCCCAGAAAAAGCAATTATTTGTTCGTGACTATTGTTGACTTTCACGAAGCGAAATGTACTAAGTCCACTCTCCACGGGTTTCAAGGGGGGCTTCGAATACAAACGATTTTGCTTTTTTCTAGAAATTGTGAAATCTCACCTTAAAATTAACGACCGCAAACTGTAGAGACAAAGTAAATGCTGACTTCCGCCAAGAATGAAACTGTCAAATTTAGAGATGACCGAGAAATCTATCAATGTACAAGAAAACGACAAGGATGTACAAGAAAACGACATGCTCAACCCTATCAGCTTTTGCGCCTGCACTCACTTCGTTCAGCGGATACAAATAACGCCCCATCGAACCTCTGCGGAGGAGAGAGCAATCTCGTACCCAGAGTCCTCAGGCTTTTTGGTCAGCGGGGCGGCGCCAGGAGAGACTCTGGGATAATGGAAAAATATCATTTTTTTGATTGGTCGTCTGCATAACAATGGAAGTCCGACAGGAAGTCCGTTGGTCATTTGCGGAAGGTAATCAAACCGGAAACCCCCCTACCAACTTTCCTTGTTTTGGAGGGAGATTTGAAATGTCAAACTCGGTCAGTTTTGTAATTTTTATGTGTGTGTCACGGTTATTTTATTTTATTTTTTCACACCAAAAATTAGAAACACTCCAATTCAAAGACAGGTTTTGAATTATGTCAGTGAAACAATTTCTAGCCGGCTAAACATCAGCCGTTTTATCGTACGAAGTTTGCCACTACTGTCATACGACGGTAAATCACGGCAAAATGCTACGATGCTATGATTACTGTCACTGTTGTGAAAAATTATTTTCGGAAAATATCATTATATCAGTCAGTTTGGGAGAAAAAGCGGTAGGAGAACGAATTGGTGAAGCCGTTCGCAAGTATGGAAACATTAAACGTAATAGAGAGGACATTGGTGTCGTCAACGTTCTGAATAATTCGAACATGTTATTTACTAGTGAACGTTGTTATCATGGGAAAATAGAGAAGTTCTTTAACATATATAAATTTTGTTGTGGATAAAAATTTGGAGATGACTGATCTGTTGTGGAGTGGAGTCCATCTCAGGTTGCCGTTTCGATTAATTCCCTTTCGGTTTTGCCACAAGGGAAACTCTGAAGACATCTCCACGATGATCAAACGACACACGAGAGCGCAAGTTTCACGTTTTTTCAGTCACGGCCCATGGCCAGTTTGCCAAAGAAAAAAATTCAGAAACAATTCCCCCTTTCAGGCGAAGGTAATGGTGTGTTGAACATTTTCCTTAAATTTTGAGAGATTTTGTTTTGAGAAATTTTGTCAGATTTTTTTGTCACTGTTCCATATTCCATGCAAAATAAGAACAATTAATTATTTGTCCTAAAAAGTGTATAAGGCCGTGGTTTTAGGTTACCTTCAGATGAAAGTTTAATCTCAAATGTAATAGTACATACAGATTTGAAGTTTACTCTTACAGTATAGGGGCAGTTGAGAATAAAGACTTGTTGCCTGTTACTTACAACCATCTTCTCTGCAAGAAAGTCAACACACTGTGACAGTGAAGAGCCACCCAACTCGACCAGTCAAAAAACAGGTGTAGATAATACTGAAGCCCAAAGCTGGACTTCGAAATGCAGAAGTACCTTGAAATCTTTACATTTATTTATTTCCCACACGTACACAGACAAACAAATAAAAGAAAAAAAACTCAAGTAGTGGAGAGGATCAGGCTCAATAAAAGATATCATGAGGCTTATGAATATTAAGCCTCCTCAATCTTAAAAATATACAAAAGCTGTTACATAATATATTGCTTGGAGTTTTTTTTATAACTAAACAAATAATGTACACTGAGTTTAAAATAAAGATGGCAAAAATTTGAAGGTAATGATAGTTTAATAATTATTGTACTCTGTTAATGTACTGTACATTAATATGTAAGTAAAAACAATCTAACTTTTTTAAAATATTATTTTCCCTTCATCTGACAAAACATACAAATACTCCATTGAAGAAGTATGAGACAAGGAAACTGTGGGTTCCCTTGTAGACAAGTGTGCAATCATGTCTAAAGTACCAGTTGTTGAAAAAAAAATAGATGAGCGGTGGTGTGACTTTCTGTGAGCACTATATGTTATTAGGAAGAACACCAAGTCTTCCCTTGAAGGGTTCAATTGGGACGCTATTATATTGAGGAGATACAAGAGAAGGCCCCTGCTCAATTTCATTCCACTGCAAGTGTACCCGTTGTACATAAACATGGAAGCCAAGTACCCCAAGTTTGTTTGGCATATGACCTGCAGATAATGCTTGCACAGCCTTGTGCAGAAAGTGACCACTTTCATCATAATTATATCCTTATCAAACACTCCACTTGTAATTGGCAAATTTCACTGACATAATTATTTTGGCAGTGGATGGATTTTACTGAATAATTTGGTGAAAACAACCCCGTCTATCATTTCTTCATGTAATATTCATTCATGTAATAACTATTGCTAGTAAATATTAGAAAGAAATTTGTGGTAGCCAGCAGGTTTAAGCATAAAAATTATACTTCTCAGTGAATCCTACCGTTTATTGTTATTTTGCACTGATAATCAAACAAAAGAAAAACTTTCAGACACTACAATACTAGCTTGCAAAAAAACTGCATTCAATATTTATTAAAGAGTGACAAGTCTATAAAATATATATGTTGAACATTCCAAGGATTCCAATGGGTCCTTTACTCCCTTCCCCTTCCCTGTTGGGGGTAACTAATCAAATTTTGTGTAACCATTATCTCATCAAGTATGTAGAATTTTTAAGTATAATTTGTTAACAAAACTGTTAATTATAGAGTGATTATAGATGAAACATGAAGTTTTACAGTCAATGCTTGTTAGACCCTCCCCCCCCTCCCAAAAAAAAAGAATTACCATTCAATCTATCTTATGAGTTAAAGAAACATCACTAGCCTTATTGTTTATTCTGCTAACCAGCTAAAAAGAAATTTGAAACATCTTTTTAGATATAGTTTTGTAACTGATGGTATGACAAATTTAAATGATTTTGAATTATTATTTTGAATGTGTATTTCTATTGTTCTAGACCTTTGATCAATGCAGCTGATAAGGCTTGGTCCAGTCCCACAAACATTATGCAATATGCTGGATGACTTACATTGTGGCCTAATAGACAATCAGAGCCCAGGAAGGGCTTGAAATAAGAGTCACGTTTGACAATTTTCAGTTTTAGTTCTTAGCTAACATTATTGTCAAGGGACCACAAATTCCCACAAGCGCTGGATAATTTACACAGTTCAGCAAAAGTCTCACAACACTGTGCCAATCATTCAGGATATTGGGGAGTTTGACAATAGTAATCATCTGTCGTCAAAGCAAGAGCTGCAAGATCAGAGAAGAGATTATATTATACAATTCAGCAGAGTGTTGGTTGAGTATTATACTTCCCTTGCCTGAAGTCAATTAACCGTGTGATACCAAATCACATCACCATCCAGTACTCAAAAGAAATGGCAAATCCTTCAGAAATTATCAATTTACCAGTAATGTGCCCTAATCAATCAGAATACATTAGGTAATGTGTGTCAGTATCTGAGCTATCTGACTCAGCTCTTAGTTAAAGTGTGCACTCCACAACCAGATGAAGTCAGGCCCCACCAAAATTATTTCAATTTATAATATAAACACAATTTTCCCAATCTTTCGACCCCTTCCCTGTGCTTCCTACACTGCACCCAAAATTACAAGAGAACTCACATAAGATAGTTTTAAATTATTTTACCTTGATTACATGTATACAAGAACAGACGAAGGAGATTATATGCACGGTATAGAAATTTACTGACTAAATGAAATATTATAGTCAGGTTATCAACAGTCTCTCAACAATCACATTATAACCAATTTACTGATGAGAGGTGGCATGATTACCACTCTCCATACAGTTCTCATATAATTACTCTGTGGTAAGGCAGAATAGTTAACAAATTAAACCTCATTACAACTCACTATCCTTATTTTCAAAGCCTGTTGGCACAATTATCCAATTAACAAATCGACGACAGTTTTCTATGGTCTATACTCTTATAGACCATAAATGACGTCAAAAAATGTTCAAAACTCAAGTGGAACCACGAGCCGCAGGCGAGTGGTTTCACTGCCAAGTTTTGGACATTTTATGGCGTCATTTTATGGTCTATAAGAGTATAGACCATAAAAAACTGCCGTCGATTTGTTTTTTACAATAACATGGAAAAAGTACGAGCGGAATTGGCAATTTTTTTCGTTGAGAAAGCGCGCGCGTTACATCTGACGTCATTTTTATCGTCTGTACTCTTATAGACAATAGCTACGAGCCAATCAGCGCGCGGGAATTTGGACAGTTATTGTAAAATCTCTGTTATACTACTTCATTTTATTTCTAGATACATTATTAGTATACCTGGGAGCAACTCTACAGCACTAAAAGCATGCAAGATGTGAGCACTCTCTGTCAGTTTTGCCAAAAGCTAGGCAAAAGGAATGTTTATTCAGAAAGAAAAACTTCAAAGCTGCTCTTGAATTCATGGCATGTATTAAATATGCTGATGTTGAAATTGTACTGGCTTGCACTCGAACACATATGACTTTCTTAAATTCACTTTAAGAAAAGCGTGCACACAATTCAGTCTAATAAAATTAGCAATTTTTGGGACAAAAAAAAACTTAATTTACAACAGTAAATATTACTAATATTAAGAGGTGATTTAAATTATTCTCAAATGGTAACATGTATGTGTTCATTGAATCCCATTTGGACGTTAACTGTTAAGGGAAGGGGAGAAGGTAATTTGAACATAAATTCAATACACAGTCAGCTGCTCAGTTCTGTGAGAGGAGAGGAGATGGTTCCTTTTTATTTGTAAGTATAAACAGTAATAAGGAAATATGTTACTTGTCTGTTGTAGCAACGTCGAATCAAGTCCACCTTTCGCTCGCTCTTACATGAAAAAAAATCCAGTTGCTTTGATCCGCTCTTACGGGAAAAAAATCCAGTTCCTTTTGATCGCGTGTAAGAATCAATTTTGGCTTTCTCGAACACTTTCAAGGCCCTATAAAACCTTCAGGCCCAATAACGATAACACGGCTGCCATTTTGGGGCATTTGACTTCCGTTTTAATCTTAAGCATGCGCACTAAGACCAGAGTCTCTCCTGGCGCCGCCCCGCTGACCAAAAAGCCTGAGGACTCTGGGTACGAGATTGAGGAGAGCCTTGAGAGGGCCTATTCAGCTTAAATTAAAATTTGCCAAAATTTTTGTCAACAAAAAGTGCGTGACATGCTATTTTGTCCAATATTACGAATAAAATACACCTGAAATCAAGGTTGAAAGTGCTTCTGATTTTGTAGATCCCAAACTTCAGTTTCGTTATTCGTGTTAAGGGGATGATAATGATTTCTTACAACTATTTTCTTTCACCATAAACGGCCGTCTTTTTGAGAAAACGATCTTACGAAAAGTCAATAATCTAAACCACACATGTTTATCTTTTGAATTTTATTACGTGCAAATCATTTTCTTCTCTTGAGGTAATAAACGTATCGAGAAAGTTTGAGATGACTTAGAATCAGAGAAAAACTATCCAAATAAGAGATTCTCGAAGTTGGTAGAATTTGAGTAGCGAGTAATTTGTCAACGCGTTACCGAAGTTAAGCATTTGAATTTTACCGGATTTCTCGTCCGTAACGGCCGATTTTTTGGGGGGTGGTCGGATCTCGGAAACTGTAAGGTGTTTGAATATAAAAAATATTGCCTTTCAACATCACTGACCGAAACTAGAAAACAGCTAAAAAATGAAGGAAATCGATCGACCGCCATCCGCGACGCCTGCCCGGTTTTCTCAGACAACGGCTCTTAACCCGCACAACGATTTGGCTTTGATTTCGGCGCGAGCTCTGAGCTCAGAACTAATCATTTGACTTTACGTTTTGTGTGGCTTCCTTAATCAAAGTTTTCCTGAGGACATCATAAAGTCTAGTGAGGGAAGAAGTCTTACGAGTGCTGAGCGCTGCTTGTAAAGATTCAGTGATAAACGCCCGACAGTGGACAACTTGCTTGAAGTAAATTTCCTGCACTTTACCAGTTGTTCAGGTTGTCACACAAAAGCCCAATAATGTAACGTTCAAACGTGAAAATTAAGAGTGGGAACACTTTTGATAAATTGCCAGAAACAGAAAAACTAGTGTAACTGTAAACTAATATATCTTATTACAAAACAATGCAAGTAATTTTGAGACAAATTTATTGTTGTGACCAACATAAAACATACAAACCCACACATTTGACTGAACTTAATTTGGCAATTTCAGCTCGAGCCAAAATGTAAATACTTCCTTGAAACACCTGGAGCGGAAGACACTCAGAGACGCTCGGCCACCAGTTTGCTGTCTTTTCGTAGGCAGCAGGATAACTTTGGTTTTTGTTTTTGTTCGATATTACAAACGAAGACCATTAAATAATAGTAATAAAAAAAGTTGATGAACTAAAAGGTATCAGACGAGGAAACTTATCAACATGAGTTGTTTACGCGCAAGAGGGTACCACGTGATCTTGTGGGAGGTTTAATTTGGTGGTAATCACTATAAGAAATATTTTAGTCAATTCACAAAGTTGTCAGTTCATAACAAAAAGTGTAAGTAACTGGATGTAAAAGTTAAGAATGGCAACCTTTCTGACGAATGGCCCGGCAGAAACAGGAAAGCTTGCTATTGTGAACTTATATCTCATAACAAATTATGACAAAACAATGTAATTTTTAGACAAATTTACGGTTGTGATGCTGATCTCTCAGTTAGAACCCACGCACTTGACTATTAATGCCTGAGGGTGTCAACTCGGGGGAAAGATCTGAAGCGGAAGTTGAAGCTATTCTGTCTTTTCTTAGGCAACAGAATAACTTGGGGTTTTGTTTTATCATCAAGATTAAGAACGATCTCTATTAAATGATAAAAGATCATGAGGTGAATTGAAAGATATCAGACCAGGAAACATTATCAACATCGATTGTTTACGTGAAAAAAAGGGTAAAAGTTTATTTTGAGGAAGTTGTTAATTGTCTAAGCATTAATATTTTAATAGTCAATTCATAAAAAGGAAGGTCATACGAAATAAAAACGTTTTCACCAGCTTGCATATATATACATAGAATATTCATTCGCTACTGGGTTTGTCGGCATACATACGCCGCTTATATTAATTACAAACCTGTTATTACCCTTACTTACTTACTTACATGTTTGACTGAAAGCGGTAGGCGAAAGTTCTAACGAAAAGCGATAATTAGCATTAGTTACAAATTAAACAGGTGCACCTGTTTATGAATAATGGTTTGGAGTCTGTCTCTAATTTTGTTTTTGAAGCCGGACTTCACATTCTCTGGCTTAGCTTGTTTAGATTCTGATTAATCTGATTTCAAACCACCGCAAGATTTAGCAGAGTACATCGAAATACGACTGCCAGAAAGTCTGCTTAATAGCGGAGTCTATTAAAGAAACAGTTGGTATCTAGTCCTGCATAATTTTTGCATTGAGAAATTAATAAGAAAGGTATGAGACAATACTTCAAAAACGATTAATCCCAGAAATTGTCGCGTAAGTTATTGACAGATGGCTCTTAAAACTAAACATACTCAGACAACTGTTATGTCGTTGTTGCATATTTATATGGCCAACTTTTAACTCGCAGCACACATTCGCAGCTGGAGTTGGCCGTAAATTTTTGTCAGCTTCTTTTCAACTGAATTTTGAAAACGCTGTTCTGAGTCGATAAAGAACCACCACTGTTGATCTACCTACCCTAAGGTAAGCTTTTACTTAAAGAAACCAATCTTGAAAATGGTTTTCTTCGGCGATTTCCTATCAGTTATCGTTCACCTATTCACCTGCGTTAGTACTAGAACCTACAAGCAATGCTGGTCTACTGGAAATTAACTTCGGCATGCAAATATATAGAACATATTGCCGAAATAATACTAACATGATGTTGTTTATATGGTATTTATATCCGCTGTTCTGGTGTGTTGGTTCACGGATTGTAGTAAATACACAATGTATGGAAAGTCCTGATGACGATTAAAAGAGAAGGATCAGAAATTCTTTTATGAATTTCCAAATGTTTATTACTGTCAAATTTTCCTCAACTCTAGATTTTAGCATAATGCAGGATTATATTACGCACAGTTTAACACGAATAAAAGAAGTTGAGACGGATAAAATGAAAACCCAATTTAAGGCCTCAAAATATTATTTGTTAATTCTCCTTTAATACAAAAAAAAAACAATGTTATTTGGAATTGGCACGATTCTAGTTAGCTAAGCTTTGTTCCATTGTGTATAGCTTTACTAAAACAGCAATAATTTTAAATAATTCAAAGACGGTCATCTATTATAAGGTCTCTAACTTATAAACTACATGGTGTGAATCGACTACCAAAATTCTCAACTTTTTTGGGGCTGACTTACCCGAAAAATGAGGAAAAGTTTGTTTATCCAAAAGACCAAGTTTCCTTCTCGCGTAAAACAAAAAGAATCAGAAACAGATGTTGCGCAGTCATGAAAAAAGTTGCCACGACTAATGACTCGTTTATACGAGAGTGGAGAAAGATTCAGTTTACGTGAAACAAAATTTCCTCAATGTGTTGTCAGGACTGCGTTGTCAAGACTGAACTAGCGTTAGACTTAACTCTATTGGTTTGATCTGAGGTGAATTTGCACTGTCGCGTAAATTTTACGTGTGTAAATTTAGCTGGCTTTACGTCCGTAAATAAAGTAAGAAGCGATGTGTGAGCCGCATGCGTAAACGTAAAAAGTTGAGCGTCGTTCAACTTTTTAAGTTTACTCAAGCCGTTCATATGTCGCTTCTTATTTTGTTTACGTACCTAACGCCAACTAAATTTACGTCTGTACGCACGTAAAATTTACGCAACAGTGGAAACACATCTTACAAGGAGAAAACAAAACAACAGAATTTAACCATAATGCCCATCGCATCCGTTTGCTCTTTAGCAGAGGGCACAGAATTGAGTCAACAAAGTGTGCGCCCTTGCTAGCATTCATAATTTCTCGCTTGTTTATATCGCATATTTTATCCACGCTACCCGAATGAAATACTGATGAAATATGTTGTCGCATTTTGCCCTTTACACGTTTTCTGCAGGAAAAGAACCCAGCTTAGATATTTTTTATCTTTCAAAGGCTATATTTGGTTGATAAGCCCCTTTAAAATGATCGGCAAATCAAAGCGTTGATATCAGTTTGTCTTTGTACAATTGTTAGTGAGCCGTTGTGTAGTTCGCACTTTAATACTCAGTGTCAGTAGTAAAGATTACTAACATAAAAGCAATGGAAGGTTTAGTTACTAGTCATTTCACCTTAACCGAGCTCCTGAATCTTCCTTGTGTAGGAATAACAAGTAGGAATAACAGCTTACCGTCTCCAAACGTTTTTGCTTAGTCTGTACAAAACTAAAACTACTTCTGAATAAATTGATCTATTTATAAAATGCAGAAATAAGTCATAACAAATATATATCCTTAGATTGGTTGCAAATGGAGTTATAGGTTTCCACTACCCTGTCACCTTGAAAGAATAATTCCCCGGGAGGCCCACATCCCTGAAACCACGTTAATCGCTGCGTTGCCAGCGTGGTTGTCCTGGTGGTGTAGTGGTTATCACACCCGACTAGTACGCGGGGGGACGTGGGTTTAAATCCCACTGAGGGCGAATTTTCTTTCAAACATTTACTCAAAAAATATTATTATTTGGGGTGTATAGGGTTAGTGGTTCTTTCATATACAGTAATTATTAATTGAAAATAGCCTGTATCCTTCATACTGGTGGTGTAGCGATCCTCCCTTGTTTTGCCTTAAGAAACACGCGGACATCCTTCTTGTCTGGGTATAATTTTGAACCACTCTTGAAGATACTAAAAAGTGCTTCAAGTGCTCTCGTCAAAACCAAAAATAGTTTGTTTTCAATGATTGTCTTAAACCAGCATTGACTTTTCAGGCCGCGCGTCATCCAACACACAGGAAACGTGATGATATTTCACTGGCAAGCATTACTATTCTTCCTAACGTATGAACTATTGGAAATAAGAACTTCGTCATCGCAAGTCCTTACCGGTAAGTTTTTTCTCAGTTAACGAGCATTCGCCTGTTTAACGGTGAGTTATGACTAATTCATTTTCACACCCAAGGGGAAAATGTTTAAAATAGCTTGTGTTGTAGATATTTCCTTTCGCACTTTCTTAATAATAAATAGTGTTTATTATCGCAAAATATGCGCTGGCACTTACTGGCGTGGTTTTCAATTTCATGATTCCACTTCTCCAGCGGAAAGTCCCCGCAATTACCTGTGTTAGTAAAAAAAAGCAATTTTATTATTTCAAATTTACAATTGTTCTTCATTATCCAAGAAATATAATATCGTAAATTCCATTTCATTTCTGACTTTTACCACGATAAGATAACCAGATTCAACGAAAGGATGAATTTTTTTTTTTTTGCCAAAAAAAAATAAATAAATAAATCGAGTGTATTTAATTATTTTTTGTTTGAAAAGCAAGCCGGCGATGCTAATTTTCGACTGCGATGGTAAATAAGTGAATTTGTTAAATGAAGAGGTCATGGTTAAAAGAGTTTTCTCATTTTTTTTTTCTTTTCTACGCTGAAAATCACACCGGCGCCGAACCCCTTTCTTGTTTCGTTCAAATTGCAAAATGTGTCATTTGATACTTGTTTTTGTTTAACCCAGCTGCCATTACTTTACACCTTGATAAACGGCTTAGATTTGGTTTCCGGTGAGCTAGGTTAATAATATTTTTGGTGCAAATATATTATAATTGACATTAGGCTACTCAATTCACATATGCTCGTGGAAATTTTTGTTCACTTCTCAGCCGTTAATACATACATTCATCTACAATTTCTCGATCTGGGCTAACAGTTATTCTTTTATCTCAACTATCTCTTGTTGCTTCACCGAACAATAACACTTTTGGCCGGCGTGTTTCAGCCTCATTCTCAGGCGATATTCTGTGGTCTCTAAACTTGAAGCCTAAGCACAAAGCTCAGTTATATCGTTAACGGGCCAAGGAAGTCTAATCAGAAATGTATCAAAGTCAATTGCAGTTTAGGCGTGGGACATGAGAACTCTCCGCGTTAAATCATAATTGTTAAGTCGAGATAAATGCGGCTTACAAATAAGGCTTTAAGGCCGCACCTTTCAAAACATACGGACTCAGAACTTGATGTGCGTGTCAGTGACAATTAGACGGTGACAACCGACTGACACCAAAAATGCCCACCCTCAGAAACCTACAAAGTGGATCGAATTTCGCCAATCACAGCGTGCGAACTTGACCTTCAGTGATCCCAATGAGCCAATAACCTTGCTTTCCTAGGATAACCGTCTCAGTGATTGACGCCAGTGAACAATATTAACGGAATGGTCGAGTCTTGAACTTCAGAGTTCGCGTGTGACTAAAAGACGTAGTAAAGCGATGTACATTTTAAAAAACTACTCCTGCAATTCAAACGCCTACAACATTTACATCAAGGAGTGAAGAACCATTCCTATTTCTCAAAATAATCTTCAACTTATGGGTTTGTACTTTTTATTTAAGGGGACTGCAACTTTGACCGTAGAACACTTTGCAACTGGCAGAATGAAAAAGTCTTGGACCATTTTGACTGGCGAGTCTGGAAAGGAAGCACTACAAGCCAGGGTACAGGACCTACAAGTGATCACTCAGGTGAGAAGTTGTAAAGCTTTGATTACATTGCATCACATTCCATTTAGTTGCATTGTATTGCTAGGTCTTGCTAATGTTTATCTTGTCGACTGGAACAGTAACGCATGTTTCTAACGCTACTGATCAAGTCATCAATGGGAAACCTTTATGCGTGTTATCAAATTAAACTAAAGATGCCAATGCGCTCATTCATCGGTGCAATTTCCATCCGTCTTTCCAAACGATCCCATAAATCCGCCATTCGTACTGGACTTCCCATAGTTTCTGTAGTGGGGAATTCCTATTTCTCAGATTCTCGACTGATACCAATACCACGTATTTCTTACTTTATCAATTAATTCATCAATGTGATACCTTTATTATGGTTATCAGAACTAAAGATTCCAGTTGTTTCCTTGAAGTTTGCGTGCAAATGTGTTACGATAATTTCTGGTCGTATTTAAACAAGGACCCACAATATAAAAAGGATAGCTTCTCACACCTCCGTCACATAGCCACTGCTTCAAGATAATCTTATAGATTTTTTGGCGAAAAATATCGGGCAAGATTTCTGTAATGTATCGATAGTATTGTCTACCTGAAGTTGTGTTAGCGGAAGTTCTCGCATTCTGTAAACGTGCAAAGGATCATGGGGTTTTGTGTGGGCCATGCTTTCCGGTGTCATTGCGGCTGATTAAAGTGTAGTTCTTTTCATAGTTAAATCTGGTTTATTATTCGGCCATACGGGCGTCATTGTTACATTGGCGACGAGGATTCAATTCGTTTGTGAGGTGGTGGCTGTTTTGGAAGTCATTTGTGCGGCAAGTTTTAGTATTTTGTCAGGAAGATGACGGATAGTGGAACCAGTTCGAGTACAAATTCGAGTACAGCTTCAAGTTTACAATCTTCGCCAACCGCGACGTTTGTTCATATTCTTGATGTTGCCAGCCTTCCTCCCTTCAATCCAAAGGAGGATCCGAACACCCTTGCAGTTCGCTGGAAGTTGTGGAAACGCTCGTTCAATCTGTATTTGGTGGCAAAAGGGATTACGAAAGATGAACAAAAAACTGCGTTGCTGTTGCATACTGGAGGGTTGAATTTACAGGAGCTTTATTACACGTTATTGACCGGTACGAATATTAAGCCCTTCGCTGAGAGTATGGAGTTGTTGAATAACTATTTTGCACCGCGGTAGAACGTTCCATCCGAAAGGCATCAGTTTCGGCAAATGGAGCAAGCGTCAGGAGAGTCAGTGGATCAGTTTGTTTGTCGGTTGAGACAGAAAGCGATCACCTGCGAGTTTGAAAGTGTTGATGGGGCAATAAGGGATCAGCTTATTGAGAGATGTAGGGATCCCAGACTTCGCCGTAAGTTCCTTGAGAAAGTAAATGTTACTCTGAAGGATTTACAAGATTTGGCTCGTGTACAGGTAGCAGTGAACATGCAGGTCAAGGCTATGGATCAGTCATCCGGTCAGGTGAATACTGTTTCTGGCAAACCTCACAACAAAGGAAGAGGAAAAGGGACAGCACAGGGTAGGAATAGAGGAAATAGGCCTGGTAAACAGTCTGGTGGCTCTCAGGAGGCAAAAGTGAGAGGCTGTTTTCGCTCTTATTACACTGACCATATGGCACGTGACCGGAACTGTCCTGCCCGTAACAGGATGTGTAATGCATACAGCGAGATTGGATATGTTGCAGTCTGTTGCAAAACAAAGGAACGCAAGCCTCTTACGAGAGATGACGAGGGAAGGAATAATAGTCGGGTTACAGCCTATCAACTATCAGAGGATTCAGCTACTGGCCAACAAGATTATATGCGTTTACAATTGGCGTCGGTCAGCCTGCAGGTGGTAGTGAAGTTGATTTGAAGGTTGGAGGAGTGATGTTACCAGCGGTACTTATTGATTCTGGAGCGTTGTGCAGTGTGATTGATCAAGCAACCTGGGAAGTTTTGAAGAAGAAGAAGAAGAAGAAGAAGAAGAGTATCCAGGGTGAGTCCAAGGAATCAAGCAAAAAGTTGTTTGCTTAAGGACAGAAAGATCCTATTGAGGTGATTGGGACATTTGTGTCTGAGATTGTGTGCGAAATCAGTGGCAACAGTTGTGTGGACGAATTCACAGTGGACAAAGGTCCGGGAAGACCTTTACTCGGAAAGAACACTGCAGAGAAGTTGGGCGTGTTAAGGGTTGGTCCAGATGTGTGTTCATTAACCACTGAAGGAAGTCATGCAGACGTCCGTGAGAAGTATAGAGAGGTTTTTACGGGGGTTGGAAAGCTGAAGGATTTTCAACTGAAATTACACATAAAGGGCGATGCCACACCTGTTGCACAACTCGTACGGAGACTGCCATTTGGTTGAAGAGCCAAGGTTGACGAAAAGTTGGATGAACTGGTAGCCAAAGACATAATCGAGGAGGTGTCACACAACCCAACAGAGTGGGTGTCACCGTTGGTTGTTGTCCCGAAGGCAGATGGTGACATTCAGATTTGCGTGGACATGCACACGGAGAATTCAGCAATAGAGAGGGAAAGACACCCTATCCCTACAATTGAGGAAGTCTTGTATGACCTGAATGGCTCAACTGTCTTCTCAAAGCTCGATCTCAAGTGGGGCTTCCACCAAGTGGAACTGGACGAAAGATCGCGCGAGATCACAACGTTTGTCACGCACCGTGGTTTGTATAGGTACAAACGTTTGTTGTTTGGGGTAACATCGGCACCTGAGAAGTATCAGAAAATTGTGGCGGATGTTTTGCATGGTTGTGAGGGAGTGGCTAATTTGGCAGATGATTTGATTGTACATGGTTGTGGCATAAAGGAACATGACAGGAATTTGCATGCTGTACTGACCTGATTGAAAAAGATAGGGCTAATCTTGAATGGAAACAAATGTCAGTTTCGTCTTCCCAAGCTTACATTATTTGGTCATGATCTGAGTAAGCAAGGTGTTGCACACAGGGAAGAGAAAGTTGCTGCCATCTTGAATGCAAAGCCTCCACAAGATGCCTCTCAGGTCAGATCATTTGTTCAGCATGTACAATATTCTGCAAAGTTTCTTCCCAACTTCGCGCAAGAAGCAGAACCACTCAGGAGCCTTCTGAGGAAGAATAAGCCTTTCATCTGGGGTGAAGCACAGGAAAAGTCATTCCAGAAGTTGAAGCAGCTAGTTGCACAGGCCACTACGCTCGCATATTTCAGAGGAGATTGTAACACACGGATCATAGCCGATGCAGGTCCACAGGGTTTAGGTGCAGTGCTGACTCAATTTCAAGACGGCGAGTGGCGAGCAATCTCGTATGCGTCCAGAAACCTCACTGAAGTGGAGCGCAGATACAGTCAGACCGAGAAAGAGGCCCTTGCCCTAGTATGGGCTTGTGAGAGGTTCAATATTTATGTGTACGGGCGCTCTCTCAAGACTCAATCAATGTAAACCTAAAGACACAAGTAGGGAGTAATTTGATTTTTGTCAAGGCAGTTGCTGAGGAAAGCTTACCTGTTGCGCTGACAGGGAAACAAGTCGAATTGCTAGCCTGAGAGAGTACATTTTAAGTGGGGACTGGTCTCAATGTAGGATGACAGCGTATGTGTGTATCAAGGATGAATTGTGTGTGTTAGGCAAACTTGTTTTGCGCGGTACAAGAATTGTTGATCCAGAGGCTTTACGGGGAGAAGTCTTGCGTCTTGCCCACGAGGGACATCAGGGCGTCGTTAAAATGAAGGCACGTTTAAGGACAAAGGTTTGGTGGCCAAAGATTGACTTAGACGCAAAGCAGGTGTGTAAGTCTTGTCATGGCTGCCAAGTCGTTGGTGAGTTCCAGGTTCCTGAGCCTATGAAGAGAGTACGACCGCCTCCTGGACCCTGGCAAGACAGCCATAGACTTGATGGGCTCTCTTCCCATTGGAGAAAGTTTGCTCGTAGTCGTAGACTATTACAGTAGGTTCTACGAGGTAGCGATCATGAACGCAACAGCAGCTAAGAAAGTGGTGGATGTACTGACACAGCTATTTTCCAGATACTGATTTTCATTTACACTCACGTCTGATAATGGTCCTCAGTT
Source organism: Pavona decussata (assembly GCF_977016875.1). NCBI lineage: Eukaryota > Metazoa > Cnidaria > Anthozoa > Scleractinia > Agariciidae > Pavona > Pavona decussata. The sequence continues at coordinate 2,368,574 of NW_028145467.1, forward strand.
TTGCTGTGCGGAGTTTGAGAAGTTTCTCTCTGATCACGGAATCGAACACTTGACTTCTCCACCACTGTGGCCGCAGGCCAATGGACATGTCAAAAGACAGAACAGAACTTTGCTTAATACTTTGAAAGTTGTTCATGTTGAGGGGAAAGACTGTTGTGAAGAACTGCAGATGTTTCTGCTAGCATATATATCCACACCGCAAACAAGCACTGGTGTTACGCCTGCGTTTCTTATGTTTGGCAGAGAGTTGAAAACCAAACTTCCGGAGTTGAGGTGTGCTGGTAACCTGTTAGACAAGGGGGTCAGAGATAGGGATTGAAAGGACAAGTTCACCCATAAGGAACATGCTGACAACAAGCAGGGTGCAGCTGAAAGCCCCGTAGTGCCAGGAGATCTGGTTTTACTGAAGAACACGAAGACGTCTGGCAAGCTAAAACCAAACTTTGAGAGTGAGCCATACACAGTGCAGACTAAGGAAGGAAGTGAGGTGACGGTTAAGTCAAAGGAGGGGGCCGAATACAGGTGAAACAGCTCATTTGTTAAGCTGTACAACCCACCCAGGGAATTCCCGGAAGCCACAGAGGTCGCTTCTCAACAAGCCACATAGGCCGCTTCTCAAAAAGCACCCAATACTCTTCCACTAGAGGAGAGTTTAGCGACACCAAGGCCAAGGCGGACTGTCAGAATGCTGGAGAAGTACAAGGACTATGTATCTTAAGAACTGAACCCTGTTTGACACGTTGGACTTATGTTGAAGTCTGTTAGACTTGTTTTCATGTTATTGGATTTGAATTTTATTGGACGTCTTATTGAGATAACTCAATGCGAGCAAAACAGTTTTCGTACAGATTTATTTTTCGCTGATTAGTGCTTTATTGACTTTTCCTCTTACTCTGTTTGTCTCTAAAGAAAGGAAGGGATGAAATGTATCGATAGTATTGTCTACCGGAAGTTGTGTTAGCGGAAGTTCTCGCATTCTGTAAACGTGCAAAGGATCATGGGGTTTTATGTGGGCCATGCTTTCCGGGGTCATGACGGCTGAATAAAGTGTAGTCGTTTTCATAGTTAAATCTGGTTTATTATTCGGCCATTGGGGCGCCATTGTTACAATTTCCACACAGCTCTAGATACTTGGCGACTCAGACCCTATTCACACCTGCCGGTTTTTTTAAGAAAGTTGGTGTGACAGTGGTCCACGTGTATTTAATATGTGGGGCGGTGCCAAATAAGGTGAGCCACAGGTAACAACTGTTGCTTTTTCGAGAAAACCTCTTACCTCTTTTTTACTCTCCATATTATAAAGTGAATTTCAAATTGATTCTGTCCGAGTTATTCTGTTATACCGTTTCTGCACGGAATATTCGATGTCAGCAGCTCAATGTCTCCGAAGAAATGACTGACGGCTTGGCCAGGCCAAGGTTCCTTTAATTGTGCGGGTAGCGTTTAAAAGAGCAGGTTAATTGTCTTCCGAATAAGTTCCACTGCAAGACAATTGTTAGTCAAGTCAATCGTATGACAACGGCCTCTCTTTATAACTGAACACAACACTTGTTTTCTCAAACTTGATATGATTATTGTGCGTATGTTTTATCGACAAATGCTTTAATTTCAATACATAAATAAAGGGTTCTCTTATTTTTTATTCTTTCTACCATCTAAGCTATGAATGCTGTCTCTATGCTGTGCCGTGATCTAAAGAATGTGTCCAGCACTGGTGGTGTTTGCAATTTCTGTGAAGAATTGCTTCGTGGAGCAAAACGTCTAATGATTTAATCCCATCATTTCGTTTCCTTTTCTCGCAAAGTAAACACACACATTTTCTACTTGGTCGACGATGACACCTTTCTTAACAATTTGAGGCTCATTTTCACACTGCAGCAAGACAAATCATGATTCATCTAGATAACCAAGCACCAAAAAGAGTTAATGAGTTTGAAGGCACTTCCATTCGGTTTGAGCATGCACAAAAAATAGTGTTTGCCTCAAAACTGTGAGTCATTGAGAACTTTATTAAAACGTTGCAATATATTAAACGTTTCATAGGAAATGGCTCATATATCTACATTGAGACATCCAGTCCTCGTAAATACAACGAGAAAGCCAGGCTACTCAGTCCTTGGATGGTAGGCCCAAAGCGGATGACTTTCTTCTACTCCATGTATGGCAGCTACATTGAGTCTCTCTCAGTCTATGCTAGAATCAATGGCAGTGACTCCAGAATCTGGAGTCGCCATGGAAACCGAAGGACAAGTAATTGGACACAGGGATGCACAGCTGTTAATTATTATGGGATATATCAGGTAAAGTTGTTTAAAAGGCAGTAACGTCATGCATTTAGGGAATTTTGACTTCATGAATGTTAACTTTTAGAAAATGTTAAGAGGGTCCTGAAGGGGTAAAATGAGAACTGGGATTGGCCTGTTTTTGCCCTGGGAAAATAAGATTTAGGTCACTGGGACTGGGATTTGGTCACTGGGAATGGGGAAAAAATGTCAAAAATGGGAATGGGAAAAAGATTTTGTAACCATGCCAGTCGATACATGACCTATTCCCTGGGATTGAGAAAAGTCAAAAAAGTGTTCAAACGCTTTGCTCGTGTCGATTTTTAGCATGTTGAGCCAGCGTCCGCACGTTTCATTTTCCACTGATCGATTTGCGGTCAGCGATATTTCTGTAGAACGACGTTGTGTGTAAAGACAAAGATCTACAAAGCATGCGTATTTCTATAATACAAACAACATGGCGGGAGCGACCGCGAATGCAGAAGTGTCGTGCAAGACTCGCACTGTTGTCTTGGAAGTTAAGTACTTTTCAACTAAAAAAAGTTGTTATAAACACCAAGAACTGTAAACTGGAATAACCATTGGATTGTTCAACAACCCAGATGGAGAAGAATTTTTGTAGAACGTGTGGCATAGAGGAATCGAGTAGACTAAGAGGATTTGCAGATTTTGCTATTGAAGTGTTTTACATTGTACAAGAGTGACAGGCCTGCACGACTCCCTAGTGCATGTTTTAGCCTTTTTTTTTTATCTTCGATTGACCACCCTCTTTGTAACATAGTGCCCTTTTTGACTACTAGCTTTATTTGTTTCCTGGTAGTCCCGTTTCAAATCCTTGGCCAGGCTTTGTGAATGCCAAGCCGGTAAACGTCCCTACCTGTTGCGACTTGTAAAGAGTTTTTGGTTCAGTTCAATATTGCAGATGCTCTACAATGCGTTCGACTCCCGTTGCAAGAACTCAGATTTTCTTTTTTTCAAGTACACCTGAAAAAACTTTCAAAAAACACGCCTATCATTCATTTATTTTATTCATATATGGTATCCCCATTACCTTGTTATTTCCTTGTAAAATTAAGATATCGACTTCTATCTTTGGAAACAGATTTCTGAACTCTTGATTGTATGCTTATAACATTATCTACGAATTTAGGCGGTTTTTTTTTATACTACGGATTTCCTACTCCTGATCTTGTTGTTATCTCTTCTCTTTCTTTCTTGTCCCTTTTTCACTCTGTTTTGTAGATTATAATTGAAGGAGTGGCTGGCTTGTCCTACACCGCCGACATTGCTGTTGACGACATCCATTTTAGCAACCACTTGACTTGTCCTCCAGATAATAATACAATGCCGCTTCACATGTTTGGAGGTAAATAGTTCTAGATGATAGCGGGTATTACGGATAGGTATTTTTTTGCCCCATATTTCGGTCAGGAAAATTTTCATCGGGATCGACAATGGAAATAAAGCGTTTAATCTTCAACATATTTATCATGTTTATATTGATATGCCTGTCATAGTCTTTTTTATTTTTATTTTTATTTTTATTTTTTTTACGATTATCGATTCCTTTTAGCCTACCAAGTTAAGTGTTAGTGTTTCATTTACTATAGCTTTTTTAGCTCTTGATTAAAGCTATTTTTGGCTCGTAATTATTGAACAAACTTATTAAAATTATTTTCAGCTTTTCTCAGAGCAACAATGCGTTGTTTTAGTTGTTTTATCAGCACCATATCTGATCCTTATCTACATTTAGATCCACATTCAAATATCTCCTGTTTGTTTAAGTTTGTATACTTTTTTTTTTGTTTGTTTATTATTTGTTTGTTTTTTTACTTAATTATGCGTCGTTTAAATTTCCCATTAGTGAAATTCTCTACCCAATGGAGGGTGCCATGGCCTGCATATTATATAATCTAATAGCTTTTTTCCCCGTCATGTTTTTGAACACCCTCACATGTGACGAGAAACGAGCTTCCGTAACTGATCTTGATTGTGTATAGTAGATACCTACTTTAATGTCCATTGTCTATACAATGAAAAGCAGCAATTCTATTATTTAGTTATTTATTTATTTAATGTTTTATTTATTTACTTATTTATTTATTTATTTATTTATTTAAGTGTTTATTTATTTATTTATTTATTTATTTATTTATTTATTTATTTATTTATTTATTTACTTAGTTATTTATTTATTTATTTACTTATTTATTTATTTATTTATTTACATATGTACTTACTTACTTATTATTTCTTGCAAATGCCCTTTAAATGCTTCTGACTTTATATAATCATCTTGAACTCTAATAAATAAATTACCTATCTGTTTTTTTTTATGAGCTTATAATCAATTTGGTTAAGGTTCTCTGATCGATAGTCTTATTTCATTATAGACGATTTCTTATCTTTTCTTTTTTTTTTTTCTCTTGTTTTATTTTCTTCAATTACATATATTTCTTTATTCCTTACTAGCAAACTGTACCTTCGATCAGAGCTTTTGCGGATGGCGTAATGTTGCACCTCCTTGGGACCAATTTAACTGGCACGCGAGGAAGAGTGGAACTCCAAGCTATAGAACAGGACCGAGTTCGGATCATACTGGTAACTAAGCAAAAAGCCTCATTTTCACTCGTCTTACATGATAGTTTATCGCAGGTACTAAATCCAGTATCCAATGCTTATTTTACAATAACTATCCAAATTCCCGCGCGCTGATTGGCTCGTAGCTATTGTCTATAAGAGTACAGACAATAAAAATGACGTCAGATGTAACGCGCGCGCTTTCTCAACGAAAAAAAAAAGGCAATTCCGCTCGTCCTTTTTCCATGTTATTGTAAAAAACAAATCGACGGCAGTTTTCTATGGTCTATATTCTTATAGACCATAAAATGACGCCATAAAATGTCCAAAACTTGGCAGTGAAACCACTCGCCTGCGGCTCGTGGTTCCACTTGAGTTTTGAACATTTTTTGACGTCATTTTATGTCCTATAAGAGTATAGACCATAGAAAACTGCCGTCGATTTGTTAAACAACCTCAAATCCACACTGATCGGCAATCATACAAAATGTTAATGGTTTGAGACACTATATCAAATATTCGAAAGGGTGTGCCTCTCGTTTCTTCTTGCTGAGGTCAATTGCAAAGGTCGTTGTCTGATTTTTCATCGAACAGTTAGCAGTTACTTTCCTGTGAAATTTTTGCCACTCGTCAAAAAAGTTTTCAAAACTTTGTTGACCAGTCACTCTTGCTGGACTCTGCAATCTGATCACGTGCGTCGGTCATACCACTGACTCAATTATTGACATTCTTTCGTCTGTCCTCCAATCCCAAACTCCGTTACACCAATCAAAACGAGAGTCAGTATTGTACAATCTTTCATTGTTTCAGGAGGTGGAAAATACATCTATATCGAGGCATCGTATCCGAGAAGACAACATGAAACATCGAAGCTACTGAGTCCTTTCATACGTGGTCCCGTATGCTTTCGCTTCTATTACCACATGTATGGAATTCATATAGGAAGTCTTGATGTCTCCCTTCAAACGTTAGAGACAACTATAAATGAAGCGGTCACGCTATGGACAATGAAAGGGCAACGGGGAAACAGGTGGAGCAGGTGGAGAGAAGCTAGCATTTATATTGGTTACACAGGTGATGAATTTCAGGTAGGCTAAGTTTTATATTTATGGCGAATTTCTCTGTGGAAATGTTACAAAAAGTGGCACATCTCTGTTGGCGATGGGGGAAGGAGCTGCACCCCGAATACTAACGAACACTTTAAGCTTTAATCCGGGATCCCAAACCACGCGCCTTGGAATCTAACCCTAAATTACTTTCTGATTACATCACTGATGAGGAAGAACGCGTTGGGTGGGATGTTCTTGGGGGACTTCTTGAATAAGACACAAGTTGTATGGTTTTCGTTGTGTGAACTGAAAACAAAATTCCCACGGGAGAGTAGAACAAACTTCAGTTCATTACAAAACTACTGTCATGTTTAGCAAGGTTCCTGATTAAAGGGAACTTATAAGGACCACGAAGAAATGACGACAAAGTAATCTATGACTAATTGCACTTAACAGATATCCAACGTAGCTGCTAATGTTGGACGTTTAAGAATACTTCCTACTTTCGCCGGTGTCCTTCAGCAAAAAATTCATTCGCGCAGATTTGAGAAAATAATAATAAAAAAAAAACAAATATATCAATGGACTGTTAAATATATGTAGTTTTTAACAAAAATGTAATTTTAGCAATATTTTTACATTATGAAATACCACGAGCCGTTAAACTCCCAAACGACCGAGGCCTGTTCTATTGAATTGATCGGGTATTGAACGCCATGGCATGACTGAAACAGCTGCACATCAATCAACAAAAAAGTGTCAGGCTCGGGGTGGTAAGTCATTTTGAGATAGTGACACCTTTGTGATTTCTTTCGTTGCATTTATTTTCCATTTTCGTGTGAAGAGCTGTATTAGTTTCAGTTTTGAAGTTTTGTTTTCTCCAAATTTTTGATTTAACAGTAAATATTATTTTGGTTGAATGAAAAGATTCTCTCGTTCATAGGAAATAACCTTAACCCTATCTAGACCGGGGGTCTTTTTAACATTTGAGGAAACATTAAACGGCCTGAAACTTTAGGACTTTTTGGAACTTTATCTGGAAACAAGCTGATGCCATCGGTTAGTGTTCATTGACTTTGCCATGGCAACCAACTTTTCAAGTGAAATTAAAGGCTTTTTCTTTTTTAAGAAAATGGAAAATCCTTATTTAAAATGAAGTTCTATGCTTTTAGCACATATTAGTGTCCCTTTATTGATTCTGAGTACGTTTTGCTTAGTTTTGGCGCTTTCCTGAAGTTTTGGAGAAATCCAGAAATTCAAGATGGACGTACTATCTCTCCTCCAAGTGTCATTGCCAGAGCTTTTTATACTTGCGAAGTAGGGTTTAAAGTGATTTTGGCCTGACCCCTAAAGGCGAGTATTATTTATATAATGTCAAATGCCATTTTAGATCGTATTGACAGCAACTGTTGGTAGAAGCTTTGCAGGCGATATAGCTGTGGACGATGTAACATTCACTGCTGGGATGTGCGTGGAACTGACTCCTCAAGGTACGTGAAACGCTTTGTGTTTTGTGAAACAAAGAAAATTGAACCATCAGGTTTGCTGATTCGAGCTCTTTATTATCTTTTTGCGTTTCTTTTAAGGAAATTGCGACTTTGACCTGCACTTTGTCTGTGGACGCACAATTCTTCTATGGATTTCACTTTATTTATTTATTTATTTATTTATTTATTTATTTATTTATTTATTTACTTACTTACTTATTATTTCTTGCAAATGCCGTTTAAATGCTTATGACTGTATATAATCATTTTGAACTCTAATAAATAGATTACCTATCCGTGTTGTTTTTTTTTTTTTTTAACGAGCTGATAATCAATTTGGTTATGCATCTCTGATCCATAGTCTTATTTCATTATAGACGATTTCTTATCTTTTTTTTTTCTTATTCTATTTTTTTCAACTGCATATATTTTTTTATTCTTTACTAGCAAACTGTACCTTCGATCAAAGCTTTTGCGGATGGCGTAATGTTGCACCTCCTTGGGACCAATTTAATTGGTACGCGAGAAAGAGTGGAAATGCAAGCCAAGGAACAGGACCGAGTTTGAATCATACTGGTAACTAAGTAAAATTCCCATGCAGTTTCCCTCGTTTTACATGATAGTTTATTGCAGGTACTAAATTTTTTGCACATGATCCAGTATCCAATGCTTAACAACCTCAAATCCACACTGATCGGCAATCATACAAAATGTTAATGGTTTGAGACACTATATCAAACATTCGAAAGGGTGTGCCTCTCGTTTTTTCTTGCTGAGGTTATTTGCAAAGGTCGTTGTCTGATTTTTTATCGGACAGTTGCCCACCCTACTACAAAGTCAATCACAGCGTGCGAACTTGACCTTCAGTGATCCCAATGAGCCAATAACTTTAGTTTCCTGAGAGAACCGTCTCAATGATTGACGCCAGTGAACAATATTGACGGAATGGTCGAGTCTTTAAATTCAGATTTCGCGTGTAACTGAAAGACGCAGTAAAGCGCTGTACAATTTAAAATACCACTCCTGCAATTCAAACGTCCACAACATTTACATCAAGGAGAGAAGAACCATTCCTATTTCTCAAATTATTCTTTAACTTATAGGTTTGTACTTTTTATTTAAGGGGACTGCAACTTTGACCGTAGAACACTTTGCAACTGGCAGAACGAAAAAATCTTGGACCATTTTGACTGGCGAGTCTGGAAAGGAAGCACTACAAGCCAGGGTACAGGACCTACAAGTGATCACTCAGGTGAGAAGTTGTAAAGCTTTGATTACATTGCATCGCATTCCATTTAATTGCATTGTGTTGCTAGGTCTTGCTAATGTTTATCTTGTCGACTGGAACAGTAACACATGTTTCTAACGTTACTGATCAATTCATCAATGGGAAACCTTTATGCGTGTTATAAAAACTAACGATTCCAATGTGCTCATTCATCGGTGCAATTTCCATCCGTCTTTCCAAACGATCCCATAACTCCGCCATTCGTACTGGACTCCCCATAGTTTCTGTAGTGGGGAATTCCCATTTCTCAGGTTCTCGACTGATACCAATACCACGTATTTCTTACTTTATCAATTAATTCATCAATGTGATACCTTTATTATTGTTAACAGAACTAAAGATTCCAGTTGTTTTCTTGAAGCTTGCATGCAAATGTATTGCGATAATTTCTGGTCGTATTTAAACAAGGACCCACAATATAAAAAGGATAGCTTCTCACACCTCCGTCAAATAGTCACTGCTTCAAGATAATCTTATAGATTTTTTTGCCAAAAATACCGGGCAAGATTTCCATACAGCTCTAGACACTTGGCGACTCAGACCCTATTCACACCTGCCGGTTTTTTAAAGAAAGTTGGTGTGACAGTGGTCCACGTGTATTTAATATGTGGGGCGGTGCCAAATAAGGTGAGCCATAGGTAACAACAGTTGCTTTTTCGAGAAAACCTCCTACCTCTTTTTTACTCTCCATATTATAAAGTGATTTTCAAATTGATTCTGTCCGAGTTATTCTGTTATATCATTTCTGCACGGAATATTCGATGTCAGCAGCTCAATGTCTTTACTAAAAGAAATGACTGGCGGCTTGGCCAGGCCAAGGTTCCTTTAATTGTGCGGGTCGCGTTTAAAAGAGGAGGTTAATTGTCTTCCAAATAAGTTGCACTGCAAGATAATTGTTAGTCAAGTCGATCGTATAACAACGGCCTCTCTTTATAACTGAACACAACACTTGTAAATGCTTTAGTTTCAATACATATGTAAAGAGTTCTCTTATTTATTATTCTTTCTACCATCACCTTAGCTATGAATGCTGTCTCTATGCTGTGCCGTGATCTAAAGAATGTGTCCAGCAGTTGTGGTCTTTTGCAACTTTTGTGAAGAATTGCCTCGTGGAGCAAAACGTCTAATGATTTAATCCCATCATTTCGTTTCCTTTTCTCGCAAAGTAAACACGTTCATGCTTTTCTATTTGCTCGACGATGACACCTTTCTTAACAATTTGAGGCTCATTTTCACACTGCAGCAAAACAAATCAAACAACCAAACAAAAAGAATGTATTGACTCATCTAGATAAACAATCACTAAAAAGAGTGAATGAGTTTTAAAGCACTTCCATTCGGTTTTAGCATGCACAAATATAGTGTGTGCTTTAAAACTGTGAGTCATTGAGAACTTTATTAAAACGTTGCAATATATCAAACGTTTCATAGGAAATGGCTCATATATCTACATTGAGACATCCAGTCCTCGTAAATACAACGAGAAAGCCAGGCTACTCAGTCCTTGGATGGTAGGCCCAAAGCGGATGACTTTCTTCTACTCCATGTATGGCAGCTACATTGAGTCTCTCTCAGTCTATGCTAGAATCAATGGCAGTGACTCCAGAATCTGGAGTCGCCATGGAAACCGAAGGACAAGTAATTGGACACAGGGATGCACAGCTGTTAATTATTATGGGATATATCAGGTAAAGTCGTTTAAAAGGCAGTAACGTCATGCATTTAGGGAATTTTGACTTCATGAATGTTAACTTGTAGAAAATCTTAAGAGGGTCCTGAAGGGGTAAAATGGGAACTGGGATTGGCCTGTTTTTGCCCTGGGAAATAGGATTTAGGTCACTGGGACTGGGATTTGGTCACTGGGAATAGGAAAAAAATGTCAAAAATGGAAATGGGAAAAAGATTTTGTAGCCATGCCAGTCGATACATGACCTATTCCCTGGGATTTAGAAAAGTCAAAAAAGGGTGCAAAAGCCTTTTTCGTGTCAAATTTTAGCATGTTTAGCCAGCGTCCGCACGTTTCATTTTCCCCTGATCGATTTACGGTCAGCGATATTTCTGTAGAACGTTGTGTGTAAAGACAAAGATCAACAAAGCATGCGTATTTTTATAATACAAACAACATGGCGGGAGCGACAGCGAATGCAGAGGTGTCGTGCAAGGCTCACATTGTTGTCGTGGAAGTTAAGTACTTATCTGCTAAAAATGTTGTTATACACACCGAGAACTGTGAACTGAATAAACTTTGGATTGTTTAACAACCCAGATGGAGAAGAATATTCGTAGAATGTGTGGCATAGAGGAATCGAGTAGACTAAGAGGATTTGCAGATTTTGTTATTGAAGTGTTTTACATTTTACAAGAGTGACAGGCTTGCACGACTCCCTGGTCCACGTTTTAGCCTTTTTTTTTAATCTTCGATTGACCACCCTTTTTGTAACATATGAGGGTGGGTCTTTGTAGGTTTCTGTGAGCAATAGTCGTTGCTCTATTAAATGCTAGGCTTTCATGAGGATTTGTTTAAATTTTGGCACTGCTGGGATTATTAAGAAACATACGGCCAGTTTGTTCTTATTTGATTTTTGAAAGAGTGCCAGTTTCCTGTTTTCAAATTGCACTTCTGAGAGGGTCCTTCGAACAAGGTCCTCGGGATAACCTCTCTCCTGTAGGCGTAATTTAAGATTAAAAATTATTTTGCTCGATCTTCAAATATTTTTTTAGAGGAGTTTGTTCTAAAAAGTCTCAGAACCTCGCCTTTGATGAAGCTTTTTTGACATCTGGTGGGTGGCAGAGATTTGAAGTGCGTACGCACATGAAGAACTAAATTTCTTCTGAATCTTTCGCCACTATAAATGTTTGTATCCAAAAATGTCGCTTCTGTTTCTGAAATTTCAGCTGTAAATTCAATTGTGGGGTGGTGTTTGTTTGCTTTCTCATGTTCAATGAACTGCATTATCTCGTCTCTGTTAAAAGTCCAGAAGGAAAATACGTCGTCTACATGTCGTTTTCAAATGAGTGGTTTTAAGGCTCTTTGGTTTAAAATCTTCGTCGCAACCTCAGCAATGAACTATTGGCAAAGGCGACTGCTATTTTTGTAGCCATGGCCCTACCATGGGTTTGTAGGCAGTGCTTTCCATAGAACTGGAATGAATTTTCTTGGTGAATTAAACTTAGTGTTGGCTGGTATTTAGAAGCCGTTATTTTGTGAATACCAAGAGAAAAGAGCTGGTATGTATAACAGTGGGTTTTTTTTTTTCTGAATTCTGCTAGTGGGAATGGGATTTGAACACTGGGAAGTGGGATTTGGAGAAACATGGGCTGGGAAATGGGATTGGTAACCCCCTCCCCCCCCCCCCCCCCTTCACGACCCTCTCTTTATATCCATTCAGCAACCAAATGTCACAGTTGCCGGATAACAAGCTGTGGTGTATGGGAATTCTCACTTTGAATGACCTATTATTCATTATTATGCCAACAAAAAAGATTGGTAGGTGAAGCCATCCAAGTTATAGAAATTGTGTTTGCATGCCTTGAGACGGGGCCTTTTTAGATCATGTGCGACCCATGGTGATGAATCAAAGTGCGAAGTAATTGTCCATCCTTATAAGAAAGAGAAGGCAGCGTGGTCAAATAGTTACAGGGAAGGACTTGAAATCTCAAGTGCCCTTTTTTACTACTAGCTGGATTTGTTTCCTGCAAGAGAGGTTGAAAGTACCTTCATCCTCTCTTGTTTCCTGGTAGTCCCGTTTTAAATCCTTGGCCAGGCTTTGTGAATGCCAAGCCGGTAAACGTCCCTGCCAGTTGCGACTTGTAAAGAGTTTTTGGTTCAGTTCAATATTTCAGATGCTCTACAATGCGTTCGACTACCGTTGCAAGAACTCAGATTTTCTTTTTTTCAAGTACACCTGAAAAAACTTTTAAAAAATACACCTATCATTCATTTATTTTATTCATTTATGGTATTTCCATTACCTTGTTATTTCCTTGTAAAATTAAGATATCGACTTCTATCTTTGAAAACACATTTCTGAACTCTTGATTGTATGCTTATAACATTATCAACGAATTTAGGCGTTTTTTTTTTTTTTATACTACGGATTTCCTACTCCTGATCTTGTTATTATCTGTTCTCTTTCTTTTCTTGTCCCCTTTTCACTCTGTTTTGTAGATTATAATTGAAGGAGTGGCTGGCTTGTCCTACACCGCCGACATTGCTGTTGACGACATCCATTTTAGCAACCACTTGACTTGTCCTCCAGATAATAATACAATACCGCTTCACATGTTTGGAGGTAAATAGTTCTAGATGATAGCGGGTATTACGGATAGGTATTTTTTTGCCCCATATTTCGGTCAGGAAAATTTTCATCGGGATCGACAATGGAAATAAAGGGTTTAATCTTCAACATATTTATCATGTTTATATTGATATGCCAGTCATAGTCGTGTTTATGATTATCGATTCCTTTTAGCTTACCAAGTTAAGTGTTAGTGTTTTATTTGCTATAGCTTCTTTAGCTCTTGATTAAAGCTATTTTTGGCTCGGAATTATTGTAGAAACTTATTAAAATTATTTTCAGCTTTTCTAAGGGTTACAATGCGTTCTTTTAGTTGTTTTATCAGCACCATATCTGATCCTGATCTACACATACATCCACATTCAAATATCTCCTGTTTGCTTAATTTTGATTACTTTTTTCTTTTCTTTTTTTTGTTTGTTTGTTTGTTTTTTTTACTTAATTATACGTCGTTTAAATTTCCCATTAGTGAAATTCTCTACCCAATAGAGGGTGTCAAGGCCTGCATATTATATAATCTAATAGCTTTTATCCCGTCATATTTTTGAACACCCTCACCTGTGACGAGAAACGAGCTTGCGTAACTGATCTTGATTCTGTATAGTAAATACCTTTTTTAATGTCCATTGTCTATACAATGAAAAGCAACAATTTTATTATTTATTTATTTATTTATTTATTTATGCACTTACTTATTATTTCTTGCAAATGCCCTCTAAATGCTTCTGACTTTATATAATCATCTTGAACTCTAATAAATAAATTACCTATCTGTGTTTTTTTATGAGCTTGTAATCAATTTGGTTAAGCTTCTCTGATCCATAGTCTCATTTCATTATAGACGATTTCTCATCTTTTTTTTTTAATTTTATTATTATTTTTTAATTACATATATTTCTTTATTCTTTACTAGCAAACTGTACCTTCGATCAGAGCTTTTGCGGATGGCGTAATGTTGCACCTCCTTGGGACCAATTTAACTGGTACGCCAGGAAGAGTGGAACTCCAAGCTATAGAACAGGACCGAGTTCGGATCATACTGGTAACTAAGTAAAAAGCCTCATTTTCACTCGTCTTACATGATAGTTTATTGCAGGTACTAAATCCACTATGCAATGCTTAACAACCTGAAAGCCACACTGATCGGCAAACATACAAAATGGTAATGGTTTGAGACACTATATCAAACATTCGAAAGGGTGTGCCTCTCGTTTTTTCTTGCTGAGGTCATTTGCAATGGTCGTTGTCTGATTTCTCATCGGACAGTTAGCAGTTGCTTTTCTGCGAAATTGTTGCCACTTGTCAAACAAATTTCCAAAACTTTGTTGACTAGTCACTCTGGCTGGACTACGGAGCGCCGGTCATACCACTGACTCAATTACTGACATTTGTTTGTCTGTCCTCCAATCCCAAACTCCGTTACACCAATCAAAATTAGTTTTACAGCGTTTATTGTACAATCTATTATTGTTTCAGGAGGCGGAAAATACATCTATATCGAGGCATCGTATCCGAGAAGACAACATGAAACATCGAAGCTACTAAGTCCTTTCATGCGTGGTCCCGTATGCTTTCGCTTCTATTACCACATGTATGGAAGTGACATAGGAAGTCTTGATGTCTCTCTTCAAACGTTAGAGACAACTATAAATGAGGCGGTCACGCTATGGACAATGAAAGGGCAACGGGGAAACAGGTGGAGAGAAGCTAGCATCAATATTAGTTACTCCGGTGATGAATTTCAGGTAGGCTAAGTTTTAAATTTATGGCGAATTTCTCTTCGGAAGTGTTACAAAAAGTGGCACATCTCTGTTAGCGATGGGGGAAGGAGCTGCACCCCGGATACTAACGAACACTTTAAGCCTTAATCCGGGATCCCAAATCACGCGGCTTGGAATCCAACCCTAAATTACTTTCTGGATACGTCACTGATGAAGAAGAACGCGTTGGGTGGGAGGTTCTTGGGGGTCTTCTTGAACAAGACACAAGTTGTATGGTTTTCGTTGTGTGAACTGGAAACAAGCTGAATTTCGCACAGTCGAAAATTCAGAAAATTACCAGCGAGCACTAAAGAGCGAAAGTAATCCACATTCATCGAGCTCATTTCCTGGAATATCACTATTTTTCGGGTCACTAAGCTTTGTATAATATCCTCTCGCTTTATTTACGTGGATATTTTCAAGAACAGTCTTCGTGTGGAAAGGAAAATCGGAAAATCGTCGTTCGCTTCTAAGTAACATCTCACCGTTGACAATGTATTTGTACATTTCGGTTATTCCGAAGGAATATATTTGTCTCAGAGACTCTTCGCATATCTTTTATTCTGCATTAAAGGAGCGGGAGGATTTTTTGTCTCCATGCATGCATCTGTTGTAGCGAATTTCCTGATTTCTACGGATGTATGACCTTGACACGTAAGTTTTTTTTTTTTTTTTTTTTTTTAACTCCATTCGATTTATTCTCCCCGCCGATTCATGTAAACAGCGTTGCGACGAGACGTAATAAACTGTATGGTATTCTAGGTGGCGTTTCTTCGTTTGTTTCTATTGGCACAGGCAAATAAATTAAAATACTCATTTGCTTAGTAAGCTGCAGATTCATTCGTAGCGGTATCATTGCTTTATCGTCAAAGGTAGAAATAATTTCATGATAGTGCGATAGACCGGATAGGCGCATCGCGCTCTTATTTTGAAAGCGATATTAACTGAGCTAACATTGAATCCAGCACTGATAATTTCTTTTTATGTCAGCTTCAATAATAATCGAAAGGACCCTTTAAGATTACTGTCTAACTTATACAACAATAGAATGAAAATCTTCAAACAAAATAGGTCTTATCACGGTTTTCGACGCCGTTTTCGTAGGCAAACAGGCTTGAAATAACAGTGTTTGTATGGAAATCCGATGTCAAATAATTCTCATAAAACATCACTTCTGAAAAATTCATGAATTGGAAACTTTTGGCACTAGGAAAAGGAGTTTAAGAAAAAAATTGGAGAGATGTAGCTGTGCCAGAAAGCGTCCAGTCGTGTTTTGAACTTTCTATACATTTGTCTGTGAAGCGAAACAGCCGTGACTGCTACTAAAAATAGTTCCCGGAAAAAAAATACAGCGAAATGTATGGAAAGTTCAAAACACGACTGGACGCTTGCTGGCACAGCTACATCCCTCTAATTTTTTTCTTAAAATCCTTTTCCTAATGCCAAAAGTTTCCAATTCACGAATTTTTCAAAAGCGATGTTTTATGAAAATTATTTGACATCGGATTTCCATACAAACACTGTTATTGCAAGCCTGTTTGTCTACTCGTCAATGATGGCGTCGAAAACCATGATAAGGCCTATTATTTAATGTTGAGAGCTGCCGGTTGTAACTGTTCGACTGTTTCGCCGCGTCGCTCAAAGGAACGAATGCAGAAAAGCGAACCAAACCCTCGACTTTCGTTCGCCGAGAATTTTACACAAAGGAGTACAAAGAACTCGAGCGCTTTGGATCGTAAATATTTCTTATAGGTGCAGAGATTAAAATAAATCGGAGCGACCGAAACGAAATCAAACAGTCCGATTTGCCTGGTCTGATTTATTTTGAATGCACCAGGACTTTCATCCCAGCGGGAATATTCTGGTAAACCAATCAGATCGCAAGACTAAACAATAGAAGCGCTTGTAAACAATAATAAAAGGTTGCAAAGCCGAATGGGTGAAACTGGGCCTTTAAGGATACTTCCTACTTTCGCCGGTGTCCTTCAGCAGAAAATTCATTCGCGCGGATTTGAGAAAATTAAAACAAAATAAATATATCAATGGACTGCTAAATAAATGTAGTTTCTAACAAAAATGTAATTTTAGCAATATTTTTACATTATGAAATACCACGAGCTCTTAAACTCGCAAACGACAGGAGGCCTGTTCTTTTAAATTAATCGGGTATTGAACGCCATGGCATGACTGAAACAGCTGCACATCAATCAACAAAAGGGTGTCAGGCTCGGGGTGGTAAGACATTAGAAGATTGTGACACCTTTGTGATTTCTTTCGTTACATCTATTTTCCATTTTCATGTAAAGAGCTGTATTAATTTCAGTTTTGAAGTTTTGTTTTCTCGAAATTTTTGATTTAACAGTACACATTAGTTTGATGGAATGAAAACATTCTCACGGCCATAGGAAATAACCTTAACCCTATCTAGACCGGGGGTGGGGCGGATTTTGCCGGTGGCGACTTTGAACCTGGATAACTCTTTTCTTTTTAACATTTGAGCAAACATTAAACGGCCTGAAACTTTAGGACTTTTAGGAACTTTATCTGGAAACAAGTTGATGCCATCGGTTAGTGTTCATTGACTTTGCCATGGCAACCAACTTTTGACAGGCCGTTTTTTTTTTTTTTAAGAAAATGGAAAGTTCTTATTTAAAATGAAGTTTTATGCTTTTAGCCCATATGAGTGTCACTTTATTGATTCTGATTACGTTTCGCTTAGTTTTGGCGCTTTCCTGAAGTTTTGGAGAAATCCAGAAATTCAAGATGGACGTACTATCTCTCCTTCAAGTGTCATTGTCATAGCTTTTTATACTTGCGAAGTAGGGTTAATAGTGATTTTTGCCTCGCCCCTAAAGGCCAGTATTATTTATATAATGTCACTTGCCATTTTAGATCGTATTGACAGCAACTGTTGGTAAAAGCTTTGCAGGCGATATAGCTGTGGACGATGTAACATTCACTGATGGGATGTGTGAGGAACTGACTCCTCAAGGTACGTGAAACACTTTGTGTTTCGTGAAAAAAAGAAAATTGAACCATCAGGTCTGCTGTATCAAGCTCTTTATTTATTTAACTTTTTGCGTTTCTTTCAAGGAAATTGCGACTTTGACCTGCACTTGTGTCTGTGAACGCACAGTTCTTCTATCGATTTCACTTTATTTATTTTATTTATTTATTTACCTTATTTATTTATTTATTTATTTATTTATTTATTTATTTATTTATTTATTTATTTATGTACTTATTTACTTATTATTTCTTGTAAATGCCCTTTAAATGCTTCTGACTGTATATAATCATTTTGAACTCTAATAAATAGATTACCTACCCTTGTTTTTTTTTTTCACGAGCTTATAATCAATTTGGTTATGCTTCTCTGATCCATAGTCTTACTTCATTATAGACGATTTCTTATATTTTTTTTTATATATATATATTTTATGTTTTTCAATTACATATATTTCTTTATTCTTTAGTAGCAAACTGTACCTTCGATCAGAGCTTTTGCGGATGGCGTAATGTTGCACCTCCTTGGGACCAATTTAACTGGTACGCCAGGAATAGTGGAAATGGAAGCCAAGGAACAGGTCCGAGTTCGGATCATACTGGTAACTAAGTAAAAGTCTCATTTTCACTCGTTTTACAAGTAATAGTTTATTGCAGGTACTACATTTTTTGCACTTCATCCAGTATCCAATGCTTAACAACCTCAAATCCACACTGATTGGCAATCATACAAAATGGTAATGGTTTGAGAAACTATATCAAACATTCGAAAGGGTGTGCCTCTCGTTTTTTCTTGCTAAGGTCATTTGCAACGGTCGTTGTCTGATTTCTCATCGGACAGTTAGCAGTTGCTTTTCTGCGAAATTTTTGCCACTCGTCAAGAAAGTTTTCAAAACTTTGTTAACTAGTCACCCGGAATATCTGATCACGTGCGCCAGACATACCACTGATTCAATTACTGACATTCGTTCGTATGTCCTCCAATCCCAAACTCCGTTACACCAATCAAATCAAGAGTTTTACGGCGTTTATTGTACAATCTATTATTGTTTCAGGAGGTGGAAAATACATCTATATCGAGGCATCGTATCCGAGAAGAGAAAATCAAACATCGAAGCTACTTAGTCCTTTCATGCGTGGTCCTGCATGCTTTCGCTTCTATTACCACATGTATGGAAGTGATATAAGAAGTCTTGATGTCTCTCTTCAAACGTTAGAAGCAACGACAAATGAAGCGGTCACGCTATGGACAATGAAAGGGCAACGGGGAAACAGGTGGAGAGAAGCTAGCATCAATATTGGTTACACCGGTGATGAATTTCAGGTAGCCTAAGTTTTATATTTATGGCGAATTTCTCTGCGGAAGTGTTACAAAAATTGGCACATCTCTGTTGGCGATGGGGGAAGGAGCTGCACCCCGGATACTAACGAACACTTTAAGCCTTAATCCGGGATCCCAAATCACGTGTCTTGGAATCCAACCCTAAATTATTTTCTGGATACATCACTGATGAGGAAGAACGCGTTGGGTGGGAGGTTCTTGGGGGTCTTCTTGAATAAGGCACAAATTGTTTGGTTTTCGTTGTGTGAACTGAAAACAAAATTCCCATGGGATAGATGAACGACCTTCAGTTCATTAGAAAACTACGATAATGTTTGGCAAGGTTCCTGATTAAAGGGAACTAAGAACCACGAAGAAATGACGACAAAGGAACCTTCGGCTAATTGCACTTAATAGATATCCAACGTAGCTGCTAATGTTGGACGTTTAAGGATACTTCCTACTTTCGACGGTGTCCTTCAGCAAAAAATTCATTCGCGCGGGTTTGAGAAAATTAAAATAAAATAAATATATCAATGGACTGCTAAATAAATGTACTTTCTAACAAAAATGTAATTTTAGCAATATTTTGACATTATGAAATACCACGAGCCCTTAAACTCCCAAACGATTGAGGCTTGTTCTATTGAATTTATCGGGTATTGAACGCCATGACATGACTGAGACAGCTGCACATTAATTAACGAAAGGTTGTCAGGCTCGGGGTGGTAAGTCATTAGGAGATTGTGACACCTTTGTGATTTCTTCCGTTGCATTTATTTTCCATTTTCGCTTAAAGAGCTGTATAATTTTAGTTTTGAAGTTTTGTTTTCTCGAAACTTTTGATTTAACAGTAAACATTATTTTGATCGAATGAAAATATTTCCTCGTCCATAGGAAATAACCTTAACCCTATCTAGACCGGGGGAGGGGCGGATTCTGCCGGCGGCGACTTTGATCCTGGATAACTCTTTTCTTTTTAATATTTGAGGAAACATTAAATGCCTGAAGCTTTAGGACTTTTAGGAACTTTATCTGGAAACAAGTTGATGCCGTCGGTTAGTGTTAATCAACTTTGCCATGGCAACCAACTTTTGACAGGCCGGTTTTTTTTTTTAAGAAAATGGAAAATCCTTATTCAAAATGAAGTTTTATGCTTTTAGCCCATATTAGTGTCACTTTATTGATTCTGATTACGTTTCGCTTAGTTTTGGCGCTTTCCTGAAGTTTTGGAGAAATCCAGAAATTCAAGATGGACGAACTATCCCTCCTCCAAGTGTCATTGTCATAGCTTTTTATACTTGCGAAGTAGGGTTAATAGTGATTTTTGCCTCGCCCCTAAAGGCCAGTATTATTTATATTATGCCAAATGCCATTTTAGATCGTACTGACAGCAACTGTTGGTAGAAGCTTTGCAGGCGATATAGCTGTGGACGATGTAACATTCACTGATGGGATGTGTGAGGAACAAACGGAAAGTGGACTGACTCCTCAAGGTACGTGAAGCACTTTGTGTTTTGTGAAACGAAGAAAATTGAACCATCAGGTTTGCTGTATCGAGCTCTTTATTAACTTTTTGCGTTTCTTTCAAGGAAATTGCGACTTTGACCTGCACTTGTGTCTGTGGAGGCACAATTCTTCTATCAATTTCACTTTTAACTGGATGAGAAGGTGGTACAGCACACCAAGCTGGAATACTGGACCGAGCGGTGATCATACATCAGGTAGTGACACATTTACTGTTGTAGTTATTGAAGTTTTATCCTACCTGACACATTATATTTTCACAATTTTTCTTATGATGTTACATTTTGTAGCAGTTGTTTGCATTTTTTACATCAAGTAACGACCATTTTTTTAATCTTAAAATACAAGGCTATCGCATTTGGCTAAGTCCTTGCATTTTATTTACAACGTCGCATATAATTCTTGTTAGTTGTGTTTTGTTTAACAATAACTTAATGCTTGTGTTATCTTGTAAAAGCAAACGCCGTAGTTTGAAATGCCAGACACATTTGCAATGAAGTCAGGTACAGAGCCATTTCTCTACCCACTAAACCGTGTCTCAGTATTCCGTTTCTTTATTATCTTTGTGTTCTCGGGGCGGCACTACCCTGGAACTGCCCCGGGGGGAGGGGGTACCCAATAAAACTTCATATGGAGTGTCTCCGCCAGCGTTGAACTGGAATGGTACCCCATTGATGTACAAAAAATGTACTCATTTAATTTATACAATTTTGTATTACTTGAGGATAATCCAAGGACAGAAGAAGATTCCCCACCTTACTGATGTAGCTATTTACACTAATCTTTGCTTTATACTAGCAGTTTTTACTAGCAGGAAAGTATTGTAATAGGTACGGAAAATTGTAGCATACTGTGAGGTTGAATGAGGCTCCTCGTTCGGGAGTAGCCTTGGCCGCCTCTGTTAAGTATGTTCGTGGAAATGCCAAATCTACCAATTCTAAAGCTAGTGCTTCATAGCATTCCGTTTAATTCCTAGGACGTGGAATGTACATTTATATCGAGACTTCTTATCCACGAAAACGGAAAGACACTGCCCGACTGTCGAGTCCATGGATGCGCGGACCACAATGCATGACGTTCTACTACCATATGTATGGCACTACCATGAGTTGTGTTGTTATATACATAAGAGGTCAAAGCTCAAACAGGTTGAAACCGGTTTGGCTTAAGTCTGAGAATCATGGGAATCGGTGGCTGCAAGGGCAAATAAGCATCAATGAGAATGGAATATATCAAGTGAGTTAAATAGTTTTTGTTTATGTAAACTGTTCATATAAATTACTGGTATCACGTTGTTAGTCCGGCCTGGACAGCAACTGTTGGATATTTTCATTTGTGAAACCTGCGTTTAAGTTGTGAGTTTCTATGCAGTGGATATTCTGAATTTACCAAAAAAAATCATTTGCCAACACATATTTTTCACGTTATACTTAGCATTAGTAAAGCAAACAGGGTGGTAGACTGATTAGGGCGTCCGAGATACGGGATTCGACATTCTCTGTAGCCCCGGAGACTCCGGCCCTCAGCCACGTTTGTAAACAGTCATCTGGTCTGCCTCCTGCCAGTTGGGATGTTTACCCATGTTATGATATACTGATTTGAAATATCATCATCTGACGTTGAATAACCATTCCAATTCAAGTTTTTGAATGTTTAGTCTGTTGGTACAATTTGAAATTATGATCGTTGAAATCCCAATTCAAAATAGCTGACCACATATTTGATCTTAGCCAAAGCTTCATGTTGGTCTATCCCATGTTTTTATTATTGACTTTTATAAATTTTTAAGGTAATTATAGATGGTGTTAGAGGCAACAGTTTTCGTGGAGATGCTGCATTGGACGACTTTTCATTCCAAAAAGGACCTTGTCATCAAACAGGTATCGGAATGACAAACAATTTAGGACGGCGCCCCTTTTTGCTACTGCGCATACGTTTTGCGCATCTCGGGATGGCCCGAGAAATATATTAGTGTTTCGTTAAAAGAACGGTGACTAGTATTACAAATGTATTTTTGCTCGGTTTATCAGACTGTGCCGGAAAAGCAGATCTTAGCAAGTGTTATTTGAATCCAACTGACATAGTTTTATACTACCGTTTTGTCATTTCTTTCTTCCTACCCTATTTCATGTCTTCCTTGTCTTTTCTCCTGTGTTGCCTTTAAAGAAGCTCAAAAAAGTTCTTCATTATTTTAGTCCTCCCAAAAACTTTCCTTATTCTTGTATCTTTGATATTATAGCTTAGTCTGCCTTCTTAATTAGCAAATTAATTTATTCTTTTTTTTTTTTTTGTCATCCTGACCCGCCTAGATTAGCTTTGCCAAGAAATTATAAATGTAATTAAAAAAAACATTGTATCGTTATGTATTCGCTTTTTAGAATTGCTGTTGAAAAGTGCGAGATAACCCCCCCCCCCCCCCCCCGCCCCCAATTTTCTTGTTGGGTTTTAATAGCCGTTGCTAAGACTTGCTTTTTTCGCATAGTCATAAAAGGAGGAAAAGTACCACTGTATTAGAAGATACCGTCCTTATTCTGAGCAAGGGAACTTTAATTGAGTCAATCGTTACGCCGGCATAATCCCCATACACATACCCCACATACCCGTATTATTTTCATACAGATATTTGTTAGTGTCTAAATTCCACCTCAACAATTTCCTTGAAAACCCTTAAGTTTGTATTGACATCACGTTTCCTTCATATCCAAATATGGAATTGTACAAGTGTGATCCCCTGAACTGGAATTCAACAATTCCTTACTTTACCTAATTTACCAAATAACACACCCTGCGATGTGAGTTCCACCTATTTACTATAAGGAAAAAAATCAAAACGATTTAGATTCAATTCTTTAGAATTGTGTTTGTAAAGAACATTCATAAAGTATGTGATACACAGAAGCCATTATGAAAAAATCCAACATAGTTTTTAATTTGCAGAAAGAACAAGTTACTACGTATCCTCTTTTAAGGGCCTATCCTTCCAAATAAGCTCGCGGCCCTTCGACCACAGTCAGTTCGTTGAGGAATTCCGATTTAGTCTTCATCATCCAAAAGGAAATCCGAAGGAGGCAGCGCATTTCATCTTCTCTAGAGATAACGGCGGATCGGGGTTTATAACATCAACGTTAGATCTTTATCGTTATGCAAACTTCCCGATTGGTATTGTTGCTCTAAGCAGTGAAAAGAATCCGACACTCGAAACCAGGAAGATTTATGTGATCAGCAGGCATCGTTATGGGGCCATGATCAGCTTGAATAACCATTCGAATGTGAATTGCTGCAGGAGAGATGCTATTTACGCCTTTGATGCCTTCAATGTAAGCCAGCCAGGTGAGAGGAATCAGTTAAACCTCCATATTGAAACGAAATTCGGAAACCGAGAAAGCGCAGCCCGAAATTAGTATTCGATGGTTGGTTGGTTGGTTGGTTGACTGACTGACTGACTGACTGACTGACTGACTGACTGAAACGTCGTCTCAAACATTAACTAAGACAGTCACTAAATAACTGATCAGCAGGTTACGCACCAGCGAGCCATGGATCTCATTAGGGTGTGTGAGAGGCAACTTTCATTGTGCACAGGAATCCCTGGACACACCCAAATACAATCACGTAGCTCTACGCATGTAATATCTTGTTACTGATCACTGCTTTTTATTTTATGATGACAAGGACGTAAAGTCGAAAGACATATTTAACATATTAAACTTTATATTACCTTTGACCGTTGTAGAGTGATTTTCAGTTATACTGGTTGTATTGGGGGAATTTTCTACTTTAGTTATGCCACTGAAACTAATTGATGCCCATTTTTCTTGTTTTGATTTATTGAGGTTTCATCAGGGCTCCGTCAGTGAAGTAAAAGATTGATTAGTTTTCAAAATCGTACTATAGTGTAGTAAGACATTGCTTAGTTTTCATTTAAGACAGCTACAGATTCTAGGTGGCGTGAACCATTGGAAAACGTTGTCAGCTACTAACAGATGGCCAAGATGTAAATGTGTAGTAAGTTAACAACAAGTAGGGGCGACGGTTTTAAGTTCTTCTGTTGTGTCTTAGACCAATTTGGTGATAACTTATTCAAGTTAATTTTGTCTTTCAAAATTTACCGGATTTCGTCTCATTGGCCACGTAGAAGGAATTTATGTATGAACAATTGAAAGCATTTTACTCCAAATCAAGCACATATGTGGAGGATAATCAAAAGACAGGATCCTTATGACATTGTCCCGCTATTAACGTTGCTTATAACTCTGATTGATTCTATTTTGTAGGAAATCGCTCCACCTCTGACTGTGCACCCGGTTGGTACAAAGTGAACCAAGCGTGTTTCCTGTTTAATTTTCGGCTAGAGGCCAACTGGGGCGACGCGCGGTCGTCCTGTCACAAATTGGGTGCTGACCTGGCTGTGGTCAATAACGCCACGACGTTGGAAGCCATAGCCAGACAGAGAAAAAAACTGAAGCTTGATGATCACGAACTGTTTCTTGGGTTGAGTGGCCAGCTAAAATGGGTCTGGTCGGACAGGTCAAACCTGTCGGCAACGCTAAACTGGCTGTGGGGCCCAGGCGAACCTAGCGGTGATGGGAAATGCGGTTCGTTCTTGAAAACTAGAAGTTGGAATTCTGCCTGGCAGGGGTATGGATGGCGTTGGAATGATCAACAATGTACTAACCGTCAGGGCTACATCTGTGAAGAGCCGCTAGGTGGGTTAAGTTTGCGGACAACTTAACATAATGAAAGAATCAAGCTCGCTGTTTCCCGTGAAACCAGTCGCTATCAGTCATTAATTGTCAAATGTTCTGGTATCAATGCAAGACCCGTACGTGGATTTGAGAGACAGATAATAGGCACGCAAATTGGTCTAAAGTTCAAGCCATCCTTTTGCTTTTCTAGGTCATGGTACAGGCGCATTAAGTAACAGTTCTCGCCTAGTTAAAAAGGGCGTTAGACGGATGAAGATTATTATTTCAAGACGATTGATTTCAATTGTGCTCACGGCTCGGGTAGATTGATTAACTCGGTTAAATGTTGAACACAGAACCAAGTTTTCAAAGATATGCCAAATAAACTTTTGCAAGCTCATGAGTATCCCATGAAGTATTGGTAATATCTTTAATGACGAAAGTGGAATCAGTTAAATTAATGCTTCTGTTCCATTGTTCCATAAACGTATCTTGAGGAGATTTTTGCTTTTAACATAGTTAACCACATTCATAGTGAGAGTATTTTTCGACATTGTTCTTTCTCTTCTCAGATCTACCCTATCCCTTGGCTCTCTTTACCTTCAATGGTGCCAATGGAACCATAGACAAGAGTCCTCGTGGTCTCACACCCGCTGTCTCAAGGAGCATCACATTTGCACCAGGTCCGTTTGGAAATCCAAACGGCTCGTTCTTCTTCAGTGGTAACAAGAACAGCTTTGTAAAAATGAAAAACATTGGGGAAATCGACGCCAGGTTTTCGATCAGTATTTTTGCATGGGTGTTTCTTGATAACTCTAGTGGTATAATTTATAAGTACGAAAAATCAACTTATGACGGTTGTTTGATGAAAGTAATACCAACTAACTCGGCTATTCAAGTGCAGTATGTGAACAGGAGAGGCTCTGCAAGATTTGTACTTTATAAAAGCAACGTGCTCAAGGCAAATGCTTGGAATTTTGTTGGGACCACTTACGACTTCCACACGGGCTTAGCGACTGTTTTTGTCAACAGCAGCATCGTTGAAGAGAGTAAAATTATAAGGATGGAGTTAGCAACGCATTATAATCTTACAGTTGGTGCTGCAAAGATCAATAACGCGTATTTCCGTGGAAGAATCGCGTGCTTGCAAGTTTATGATCAGGCATTATCGGAGGATCAAATTATGAAGATCAAAACAAGGTGTAACCAGACCAGTGAGTATAATAATTAGCAGCTGTCTTGATCCTGATACACCAGTTAGTGGAGGAGTAAGGCGGGAGGATGGGTGCATTTCGGTATTTCGGTTCCTTAACATTTATATGGAAAACTCTGAAATTCTGTTTTGGAACTAGTATACGACAATGATGTATTATTCAGTCAATACATCTTTCTCGTTTATTTAATAGGCTTAAATTGTATCATCGCAGTCATTTCAAACAGTATTCGTTGCTCCATTTGGAACGGTTCTGAAATTATGGACTACGATTTAAAAGGGTGCACCTATCCTGCTGTTTTTCTGCGTTCCAGTCGGATGCGGATATATCTTGTATGGATGCGCCTCTCCTGTTTTTCAATTTGTGTGTTACAGTTATTGCTGGTTAATTTTGCACGACGTTGTACATCATCTATCAGGACAACCATTTAATGTACCAAACTGGGTGGTCTGTTCCCTCGCCTCCATAATGAAGTGTAGCCAAGATGTCAGTCCGATGAACGCATGGTCCCAAGATCTTTAGTTCAAGTACTTTTTTCCTATTACTTGTTACATTTGCTTCGCAGCGGCCCTCCATCAGCCCAATTTGAAGGACTGTATTTTTTTCATTCTGGTCGAGTATATTTTACATTCTACATAACTGACACAAATTGCATTACTCAGCGTGTGTGTGTACTATACGAACATTCAACAAGTAATATGATTTAATACAGGAAGTAAATGGCAATTTCATTGTGGCGTCACCAGAATCCTTTACTTGAAAGGCAACGTATGCATAAGTGTAGACGGTGGAGTTTCCCTGTAAAAATCCAAAGAAAGTCAGGCCCTAGCTACCAGTTGTAATTGCTGGAGGTTTTTGTTTTATTCGCAAGAAAATGTATAGTCGTGCTTAGTGAGTTACCGCCTCCAGCAAGCGGCAACTTAACCGAATTATTTTCTTTTTGTTTTGTTTTGTTTTCTTTGTCTTTTTCGGAAGCAAACGCCTCTCCGTGGCCACTTAAAAGAGGTCATTACGCCGTTGTATTTGTTCATCTATTTTTTTTCAAGCCTACAAATCAAGTTTGCGGGCTGGGTATATGAACAGTACAGCTTACAGAGCATCCATACCTACTTTCCTAACAGCTTTCTATTCGCTGTTTACAGAGCCTATTGCGTGCAGTCCCAACTTCTCACCTTTTCGTGGTGGCTGTTATTCAGTCAAAACCAATTACCCACGGGTATGGAAGGATGCGTTGAAACATTGCAATATCGAAGGAGGTACCCTGGCCAGGATATCTCGTGAGGGCCTCAGGTTTGCTTTCTCTAACATGCTTGATCAAAGGACACCCAAACCAAACAACTTGTTCTTTGGACTCCATATTGTGGACGACTGCGTCTGGATAGACGGCACTCCACTGAACGGTTCTTTGTGGATGTCGGGATATCCTGCTGGTTACCATGGCGTCCAATACTGTGCTGTTATGTCAGCAGCTTCGTCAATGATCAAGAACGTTTATTGTTGGCAATGGGAAAACATGTTGTGCCAAAAAAAGCATGGTAAGTAGTCTGTATGAGGTGACCGTCCGGGTGAGATTAGTTCTCCGGCAAATAGAGTGTTTTGGTGACAGTTGATTTCGACAATGCGCGCAGAAAACATTTTCTAGATTGTGAATATCACTCCCTCTCAGGTTGTCGAAAGATCATTACGTGTTACCAACAACAGTCCTTGTCAGGATTACTCTCGCCCGGGAGATCACATTAAACACATTACCGGAATCCTAGGTTCTGCAACCATTTACTATAAGTTTGTTAAGCAATTTCTCGAAATGCTCTTTAAGTTGAGTTTGGCCATTTTGAAGTAATAACAGTAGAAAAACCACTTTGACCCACCTAGTGAGGATGTCCCTTTTTGTAAACTGCATCTGTGGACCACTGGGAACGATCAAGCGCTAGGGGATCAAGGTTCTATTAACATCGATCTCAGTCAACTTAAGTACGCGTTATCGTTAATGCAAGGTTCTTCTAAAACAAAAACTATGGATACCTAGAATCGGTTGCTTCGACATTGTTCGATCCTTATCACGTGACCACTTTGCTTCTGTGCCTATGGCGTACCTATGCTTATGTTAGTCCTTCCACGTTCTAACTTAGAAGCCCAATATACACATTGTACGCTATTTATATACACACTGTACGCTATTTATTTTCTTGAGGTCCCGTGGATTTATTTGTAGGTAAAAAGTTGACAGGGTTTGTTTTCTCAAAATGTTGGCCGGGGGGGTACTCCTTGCAGAATCGATTGTTATAGCTGAAACTTAATTCAGAGGGATTGACATAGACTTTGCTCGAGTGGTCTTCAGTTTAGGAAAATTTAGCGTAACGCTAAATCTTTCTTTCAGTAAGTTAGTCATAAGTGATTAACATAAACGTCAACTTCATCTTTTTTCTTTTGTCAGTTAACACATTGACGCCCAGGAGTGTGACGCTGAGTTCAAGCGTTCTCTGGCCTGATCACCCCTCTCTCGCCATTGATAGATCATACACAACCTGTTTTCGTTCCCAGAAGGTGAGAAATGCTACATTGTTGTCTATTGAGCTACTTACACTGAAGCAAAAATAATTATTTGTCTAAAGACCACAAAAGTAAAAAAAAAAGTCGCTTTGTTTACAATACCTCCCGATTATCGACGCCTCTTTTAGTTTGCGTTAAACAAGGGGGAACGTTCCAGGAGCAGTGAGCGGTGTAAGGATCGCGTTCAAGCTCAAGAAGGGGAAGAGATTTTCATCACTCCATAAAACCCTGAATTTGGCTATTGTAGGTTGATGTTTTGCAGACGATGACAAAGGAATGTATCTCAATAGATAGCGAATGTCTAGAACCTTCGTTTTTTCTCATTAGACCGACTATGTCATGGCATTCCTGTTGCCGACACGTCGCCTTCGTCGTCGCTCAAGTTCCCAGATAGATCCATTCAATCCCTGGAATGTTCATAAGACATGCAAACGATGTAATTAGCATTATATATTTCAGCTCATGTAATTATGCTTGTGTCTTCAACAAGTCCATAAACTGGGAAGATGGCCCTCCTAACACTATTTTATAGTTTACTCTCGGTTTTACTCGACGGGTTTTATTGGCCTGTGTTGGCTATCCCTCATGTCCAAAAATATAAATAAGATGGAGACTCTACATTTGTAAATATGGATCAGAACTCGGTATCACCGTTTTAGTTGTTTGTTTTTCTTATTGTTTGACTCAGTTTCCTTGTTTCGGGACTTATTTTTCTATCTGATTGTTCGCTGCTATGTCTGTTTATATAAGTTATGAACATCTATTCGCATGTTTATATTTTATTTTATATATTCAGTTCTCAATCTTTACATTTTCCGTTAGGAAACCAACCCTTGGTGGCAAGTAACCCTTGAAAAACCATTGTACGTCGAATCTGTCGAAATCACCGATATCGTCGATTGTTGCCCACGTGACCGTGGAACGATAACTGTCACTGTGTCTTCCAGTCAAATCGGCTCCAACCCAACGTGTTCAACTTCCACAGAATATGGGAGATCTTTTGAATACAAACTACATTGCTCTCCACCGGCACGAGGCAGTTACGTGACAATAACGTTTATTGGGAAGAATGTCACGCTTGTTCTCTGCCAGGTTGTTATCCGTACAATTGGTAAGTCGTATTGTAATCCATGATAAACTCCCCACAGGAAATTCCAGAAATCTGATTGTTTCTCTACTCAAGAGATTTGCCTGCGGTTGGTTTAAACGCGTCACATGGCGCAATATATCCCAACTAAAACTAAAATCTCAAGTGATATCCTAAGTTTTCAAAACTTGCGTCACATACAATGCCATGACATTCATTGGTTGGAAATTTAGAACATTAACATACTCAAGTCGAAAGTGGTGCAGAAATGAACTAAATTGACAATTTTAGCAAGTATCCTGAGTGTGCCTTCAACAAAAACATTTGGAGAATAATAAAAGAATAACCTTATTTGGTGTTAAAAATTGGACATTTGTTCCGGAAATTATCTGTTACTCGGACCTCAAACCATTCCTCGAGCTTGCCTTTCGGAAATCTTTCTGAATTTCTGTTCCCGGAACAAATCATGCAATGTCTACACCGACAAATGTCTGTAATTATTAAAAACTGGATCATTGTATAATGCAATTCGAGCGATTTGATTGGCTTAGCGGCCATGATATAAGAAGCATTATACCATGCGCGAGAAATAGAGACCATTCAACTGTCTTCTAATTGTTCTTGCAAAGCGAAATCAGCAAAATCTAGCAATATTTCTTGATTGTTTTTTATAAAACAATTATTCCACTCACGCTTGTTGGATATGAGATGATTATAGCCAACTCGGCGCTACGCGCCTTGTTGGCTATCTATCATTTCATATCCGACGCGTGTTCGTGGAATAATTGTTCAATATCTCGCGCCAAATAAGGGTTGCTGTCACGACTTCTTTGGAAAGCTCACAAAAATAGAAAAAGACAATTTTACCTGTTTGTCCTTTAACTCATTTTTTGTTTCGTAACTTGTGGATAAATTTTACATTTTCACAATAGAAGAAGAAACGCTTCTTGAAAACCCTTTCATTTTCACTGTTTAGTGTGCGCCTTTGTGTGAATGAAATTCATTTTTACATAAAAAGCTGGTAAAAGGCACACTTAGGTCTAAATATGCGCGACAAAACCGAAGTTTCTGCCTGACCGTGAAACTTCAGGAATTTGTTCTGATACAAATTTGAGAAAAATTGTCAATACAAATTGGAGAGTATAAATGGGGATTCATCTCAGATTGAAAGTCACCAATTTCAAATCAGTTATTTGAACTGGGTGACTTACAACCTGACACTTAAGACTATTATTTGTTGAAGAATTCACGAGGAAGGAAAATTGTTACAGTGGTAACAATTTAGATCAGTTCTTTTAAGACAGAATTGTTTTTCTTTGAAAACAAGCCTCATTATTGTTTTATTTTTTCATTGTTTTATGTCCTTTTTTTAACTTTATAAATACTTATCATTGACATGTTTTATCACATTTTAGCGTTCATGACATTCTTACTGATTTTAAATGTTTGTAATATAGAGCATTTTCATTCACGTGACTACTGGTCATATTGGTTTACTGAAACAAAAGAAAGTAGTTGCATAAAAATAGAGTTCAATTCCCAGAGGTTTAGCTTGGGACACCAACGTGGCCGCTATTTCTTTGTTTTGGTACACCAACATGGCCGTTGAGACGTCATGTGGAAACACTCTATATTTGTTCATGCTAAGTTTTGTATTTTTACTCGCACTTGAAAATAACCACGGAGAGGACGAAACGTCGTGACTTTTTAGCGTTAAATTTTATCATAAAATCAATAACAAATTACTAAACAATAACTACCAGGGCCGGGTTGTTCGAAAGCCGATTAACGCTAATCTACGGTTTAAAGTTAATCCAGGTTTTCACCTCGCTCTTAAAAAGTGTTTTAAACCCTAATTTCAAGCTAAAGGTAAAGAAAACTGTAAGTCAAACCTGAGGGCCAAAACTCTTTTGGAAGAATCTTTACCGATTAGTGATTCAATTCAAATCAAAGTTCACGTTATACCAGGCTTAGCTTAATCGGGCTTTAAACAACTGGGTCCAGGTAGTTAATGCATGTTTCTGATCTTTTCAATTTATTTGCGATCTATTTCCGACCCTTATAGAGTTCTCTATAGAAGCGCAAGGAGTATTACGAGAAGCGTGGTATAACGTAAATTACGACTCCAAGAAAGCACCAACGATGCGCGAAAATCCTGCGTTTGATCCCCCAGCTCAAAGCCAGATTATCCTGCGAGATTTTGATGCACCAATTAATGTTGGAAAAAAGTATGTTCAACGATTAACAAGCTACTTACAGGTAAGAAGTTCTTTAATTTTACGCATTCTAATGTAGAAAAGTTTCACAAAAACTGCGATTTAAGGTATTTATTTAATTTTTACTTTCTCGCATGCATCAGGGCTTGCTTTGATAAAAGATGCAAAATGACAACGTTTAGCTTTCTGGTGAATGAACGTGTTCAATGCATTGTCCTTCCGTTATAAGTCACTGTATTTCACGAATTTGTTTGACTTTGTTTGATTTTGAGTTTTTACTTTACTTACAGTACGCATCTGCATAATCGGCGCGGTAAATCCCGTCCTAGAACCAGTCAATCACACTGTGTGTTATAACAATATGCTACAAAATTCAATAAGTATAACGTAAAAACTGTCTGTATGCCAATCACACACTCTTGGTTATTTCATATGTTTTACTATAATGTAATAGGTTCCTGAAAGCGGTAATTACACATTCTATTTGTCGTGCGATGACGCATGTGAACTGTGGAAACATGACATTGTTGAGAGAGGCATTGAAGAGAAGAAAAAGATGGCAGAGGAGAGTGCAGCGAAACAACCAATCATCAGCCTTAAACGATTGACTGGGCGTTATGAGTGGGACAGGTGAGATGATGAGTAAAGGTGGTTGTAAGAGAGAAATTTTACATTTGCAAACTTAATTTTCTCGCGTAAGGTATTTGTCAAATTCTTTTCTTAACAAAGTTTTAGATAACGGGTTTTCTATTCGCGTTTGCACGTGTGCGACCAAGTTTTTCATCTCTTCCTTGACAAGTATCGTAGCCAAGCTTCTTAATAGTTCACATGAGCGAATACTACTGGTCAAAGATAACTCGGCACGGAGATGCTGTTCTAAAATTCCCGTTTACAAATAAAACAACGCAAGACAACAGAAATTGTAGTCCATAGATATAACATTGTCAACAAGAACTCTGCTAACATTTTTCTTAGTAGTATTAAAATCATCGAAACAAGGTGTTTTTATTGTCGTTGTTGCTGTTGTTGTTGTTACGGCTTTGCTTATTTCTTGGGGTGAACTGGTTGGTACACAAGCATTTATTTTGAATTGAGATCACAACCATTTAACATTGCACTGCTGAAAACGTTTTTACCATTTGCTCCTAAAAATCGTTTTCAAGAAACTGTTTTCCGATAAAGAAGTCAACATAACGCCCTCCCTTTCAGGGCGTATTTTCAAATAAATTGGAAAAAATTATGTTGCTTAATTGTGCACTTTGGTATGCGTAATAGATAATTTATACACTGTTTTAAAACTTTTACAGGTACAATGAACAGATTTCGCCACCGATTTTTCTGGACAAATGTCGCCTTTATCGCGTGGAGGCTTTTATGAGGGAAGAAAGGAGCATTGACCACATATCCCTGGGCATGCGCACACCGACTTTTGAATATGAACGCCCTATTCCTGGAAAGAGACTGTTTTGGACGCAACCAGGTAAGGTCAATGTGAAGTGAAAGAAACGACTGCACACTCGTTCCTAGTACCTTTCAATGATAACAGTGGTGATGGGGGTCTGAACTCTATACTTAGGTCGCTGTTTCTTGTGGAAAGTCCGGTAGGTGACTAAGCTCCATGACTTCCCGGAAGTTCCACTGTGACCAAGAATAGTGCTGCAAATGAGGAGTTCCAATTAAGTTACGTCAAATTGTATTCCATCCAAATGCCACTGTTGCCTTTTTGCTGTTGGATGACTGGGCTGAGTTGCTCGAAGCATGGTTAGCGCTAACCATTGGTTAAGAGGTGTTAAAACCTATAGGTTGTTATGGTATTTAACCCAGGTTAGCGCTAACCATGCTTCGAGCAACTGGGCCCTGGTATTCATTAAGTACATTCGCGTTAACGCCGGGATTTATAGCGGATGAAACTGTTCAAACTAGCCTCTTAGCTTATCACTACTGTCGAAGGATGAAGAACATGATGAGAATATCCGTGGTTGACTTAATAACGACCACCCAGCGTAATAAAAGTATAATAATGCCTAAAATCGCAGAGCGATTTATCCCCGAGGCTGCCATGTTGGCGCCCAGTCCCACCTCTTATAGACTGCCATAAGTCTCTTTTTTCTCCTAGCGCGCTTTAGATTGATCTGAAAGATACGATCCATCGACCCATTACAGAGAAAACTTCGATTTCTTTCACCAACTTAGGTTTAGGCTCCCTTTCTTTCTTCGTCGAATAAAACCGGGGACCTGAAACAGCAGAATTTAAAGCAGCGATAACACTTGCTAACACAACATTACGTAACCGATAAGTCCATTTGCACCACTACTCTCCCTTCATTTCATACGCGCGTGGTTTTCCTTTGATTATCCCTGTGGAGAAGAGAGATATGTCGTCTGGAATCGTTCGGTTGTAAAATAACACACCCCAACCGATCACCCAATACTATAGCGGTATTACCCCAACCCCTCTCTCCGGCCTTCATTGCGCAGGTCAAACTGTTATTCCTGTCGGTTCTCATGTTTTGTGTCGAAAATCGTGATCTTCTCAACAGTCATGGATAATTCAACGCTTTTGATTTGTCTACAGGAACACGAAGATTGGAGGTAACACTTCAGAATAACCAAACTTTGCTATCTGCCTTCGTTGGTTCAAATCTGCGAATGTCAGGTTGGTCCCACAAGTCGTATTTTGAATGTTGTGTTGATCCAGGACAGTGCATGGATCGCACGGATACTGATACTTGCACAATACGGCGTGAGCACCTTTCTATATAGAACAATAAATTAATATATGGCATAACCATCTAACCTTTTTTTTTTGTGGATCCAAACTGAACCAGCAGTACAGGTCGGTTCCGTGCATGCTTTTGTGCCGGTAGAATATAATTTTTACAGCATAACCTAATTCAAGCTTCCAGCTTCAAATCTAACCGTGTATAGATAAATTTGCATCATTTTACTTTACGTTTACTTCAGTATGAAAATTTTAGTTGTCGAGATAATTCTTTCTTTTGTTGTTTAACAGGTTTTTATCAGTTTTGTTGTGACGGAGTCTACTGCCCTGATTGCCCAATGGAACTGAATATCTCAACTCTTGAACAGAACGTTTCAGTGAATTCCGCGCTCAACTTGTCCTGTGTGAACACATCGTTTACGGCCACGTTTGAAACCAACAAACAACCTGGGAATTTTACAGTAAAGGTAAGCAGAGTCAGGCAGTTTTAGGCATCGCTAACAATGTCTCATTGAATGGAAAGTGAATTTTCAGTGGACTGCGTTTTAAGCTTCGTCTGAGCTGGTGCGCTTTTCAGGTTTTTCAAAAGCCGTTGATACGTTGCCCCTACGTTATTATGTTTTTGCGTTTCGTCGACTGGAAAACGTATAAATGCAATATTGCGTTTTCGCATTTCTTCCACTGGAAAGAGCCATCTGTTTTGAAAACACATTAAACCTTGCTGCGTTTCCGAATTTCATCCACTCGAACGCATTTTCGTTTTGGTAACGCATGTAGGTTTCCCATTTTGTTCAATGGAAAACGTTTTCGCTTCTTATAGCTGTAAAATGCATATATGATACAGCGCTGTCATATTTCATCCACAAGTATGCAAAATGCATATCCAAATGCATATACCCGTCAACATTGTCTATTTGAAAACGCAGATATGTCTGAATGGATCGCGTTTTCGAGTTACTTCAGGCTTTTAGGAATAAGATCAGAGGAGAAAGAAGACATCTTTCTCTTTAACATTGCAGCTATAAGTATTAAAACATGAAGTAACTTCTTCGAAACATGATGTGTTGATACAGCTTTTAATTGCTTAACGATCAATCTGCCCACGTACCGAGTGCTCACCGGTGGAAACGATTGAACGAAAAACTCACGAAACCAGATGAACAGCTGAACGACCGAGTGGACAGTTGTTTTGTTTGCAGCTATAAGTGTTTAAAAGGATCGATTTTCTGATATCTTAATGAAAACTTAAAATTACATATCGTTTCTTAAAAACGAAGTGACTTTACCGAGATCTTTATACGTTACGTTATATTTTTATATTAAGTAAATAATGATAATCTTATGCACGTATTTCAGTGAGTTCACCAATTTAGACAACCTTTCCCGGTTTTTAAGGACGTCTGGCTTTTATTCAGATTTAGGTTTCCCTGACATGATTTCATCCCAGTCCGGATAATACAACTCTTTCATTCTCCGAGCGTGCTCCTCGAGATTCTTTGCTTTAGACTTGGTGACCTCAGCAATAGGGCATTCTGGGTATTCCCAAGTCGCGCCCACGATAAAGCCAAACAGAGCAGTGTCAACTAGACAAGGCTTATCGCCGAAGAGGAATTTCTCGACATTGCTAGCAGGTTTCGTTCAGCTATTGCATACATCTCTTCTTCCGTGTGTCGCCCGATGCCATGCAACCATAAATAATTCCTTGTCTTTCTCTGACCTTTGTAAAGAACCAGATAATTCATTGGTTCAAATAGGTTACGGAGCATAATGTTCATTTGAGGGATGAGCTAGTGGGATAACCAACGTGTGTAAACCAGTACCCTGTATACAAATTGTAAAACAGGAATTAACTATAAAGATTAGTTTAAAGTGCACGTTGCACTAACACAAATGACACCTCTACCAGCTTGCCCACAGGTATTTAAAACCTTCCCAAACAACCTTAATGAATGCATCTATCAGTGTAATCAGATAATTTATAACTTCAGCGTGATCACTTATAATTTTAGGATGATCAAGTACATTTGAATCACGAGGTTTTTGTGTCGAAATAAGGTAATGATGGCGATAATAGTGAAGATCACGATTGAGAGATATTACCAAATACAAGGCCACAATGGTGTATGTCACTGCAAATAGGGAACAATTTTCTTTATAGATACTGTCTCTCAAACCTTTGCTTGTCTGTTTTCGTTGTTGTTGTTGTGTTTGGTTTTACCGTTTTGGATTAAAATTGACTACATCTTTTAACTCCGTTTTTCACCGAATAGGATTATGGACTTCAGGGAACTGGCCATAATCACATTTTCTCTGACATGAAGTCCACACTCCCAACCGAAATAACGCCCTGTATACGTTGCCTCTTTTAGACCATTCATTCCTTTAATTTTTACACGGAAGGCAATGCCAGTGTTTGTGTTTAGGCATTTTTTAGTTGTGTGACATACTCTAAAGAGCGAATTGTCTTTGAATATATTTATTTTTACTGTCAGAGGAAAGTTCCGAAATTAATCACGTTGCTACTCAAACTTGAGCAAAATGAAAGTGTCGGGGAAATTTACATGTGAAACTCTAAATCGGCAGGGTAGCCATCCATTGGGATCATCAGAAGTCTCCAAAATTATTCACGGAAAACAACTCAGACAATTCCATTGTGACTATAAATGAAGAATCCTTTGGCAATGAAGCCACAAAATTCACTTCACCTGTGGGTTTTTGTTTTTCCCGACGTAACTTTGCCAACGTCTTTGTTACGATTTGATCGTCTCTCTCCATTTATCACCACACAGAACGTTATTGACATCGCTGATTCTAGCCGTTTAATGCGGGACGATATTGTCACGATTGTCACCTGTTCAAGACAAAACACCCTGAAAACCATACCCTATCGGGCCGCACATAAGGGACAGTACCTCCCTCCCCCCGGGCGTAACGAGCACTGATGTTGAATGCTGATGTTGAACTGATGTTGAATGCTGAGGAGTCTTTTTGGCTTAAACGAAGTCAAAGGGAGCCTTTGCCGTTGCTCAAGAAGCTTATTTTGTTCAATCGACATGTTTCAGATGTTAGTTCCCTCTATAAACAATTCAGTCGGTTCAGGGCCCTCCCGGGAAGGCCATGAAGTAAAAAGTCACGCAATCCTATGTAAATACATTTAATTTCTTGACATTGAATGTTAAATAGCCAACTGAAAACAATTCAGATAGCTGCACCATAAGCTGCTAGGCCTGAACGCCTCCAGTTATAAACCATGGAGATAACAGCGTATGTTGGCATCGCTGCCGTCACATTCGTTGCAATTTACCTCTTCTCAACGAAATTAAGTCGAAAAAAGAGCGAAAGATACACGAAGGCCGGCACAGTCCTCTTACACCAGTTCAGTCCATGACATGCCTTCACTGTTGTGAACGGATCTCCGCCATGTTTGAAGTTAGAAACCTTCCTTCACATGGCAAAAATCCCGTACGAAAATGACTACCGTTTTATAAATTCCAAGCAGGGTAAAAT
This sequence comes from Pavona decussata, assembly GCF_977016875.1. Taxonomy (NCBI): domain Eukaryota; kingdom Metazoa; phylum Cnidaria; class Anthozoa; order Scleractinia; family Agariciidae; genus Pavona; species Pavona decussata. Next base: position 2,407,153 of record NW_028145467.1, read on the forward strand.
GCCGTGGATCGAGTTCAACAGACAAGAATACCCCGATTCGAACTTTTGCATTCGGTTTCTGCAGAGATAATTTCAAGTGGATGTTGATTCACATCTGAGCGCCACAGAAAGACCCATTGGTTACACAGTATCCGCACCATGTTAGAGGAAAACACTTACTGGTAGATGAAATAAGGTCTGAGCCACTTTCTGCTCGAAAACGGACTTTGAGAAAGTCTGAATGTGAACTTTAACGGGCTAACTCTCTGCGTTGGACACTTCAGTAATCGGAATTAATTTTCCTTCTCCTCATAGAAAAATATTTCATATCAATAACAGCCTTTCAGCAAAATTCTGCTTCAGCCCGGGTCTGACAAACGTAGCTAATAGGTCAGTCGAGCTTCAGATGAGACGAAATAAATTGGAATTTGAGTCGAGCCAAATTATAAACTAATTGGGTTCAACGGTGAACTTATCGCGATCTTTAAATGAGTGTGGCCAATGTGCGAGCCAGCGAGCCAGCGAGCCAAACGTGCGAGTCATGCGAGCCAAACATGCGAGGTTTGCGAGGCACCAACAATCCCCAACATAAGTGCTGACCATTAAGATAACCGGGGAGCTACTTGAGCTAACCTGAGTGCTATTTAGGCTGACCGGAGTGTTTTTTAGGCTAACCTGAGTGCCTCGCAAGTCTGCCTCGCATGGCTCGCTGGCTCGCTGGCTCGCTGGCTCGCAGATTGTTAAGACCCTCTTTAATTGCGTGTCATGTGAAGTTTGACGTTTGTCCCGGGCGTTTGTTACACAAGGCCGTCGTTGTTGTTGTTGTTGTTGTTTTAAGCGACCAACACTCCTTTGAAACCTGCTAAGAACTTAAAGTTTGTCGGATTAAGGTTTGTTGGCTTGGGAAGTCATCTGGAAAGATTTATTCGCCCAAATAACTTCAACCTGAGCGTCAAAAAACAATTAATTTTCCGCTACATAATTCAGTTATCACGTTAATGTTAACGACATAATAATCGTGACGCTTGGGTTTTCCCGGCTTGGACTATGTCCCGGATTTACAGGCATATGGTTACCCCGGCAATTAAGGGAACCTCCTTGAAAACAGGCGGCCCTAACTTGTTTCTAGGTTGCCGAAACATTTTCTGGCGTATTTACATCACGCTTCAATAGATATTAACCTCCAATTAATAAAAATTATGTAAATTTTGGCTTATTATCTAATATATTTTGGTCGTGAAAGAAATGTGATGTTATACATTTTACGCTTGGTGAATACATGATAGATGTATTTCGTCTTTTCTTCATAGGTTCGACTCCTGTTGGGAGCCGAATTCGGATTTCTTTTTCCGAGTGTCCATTCAACAGGCTGGGTTTAAAAATATAACATCACATTTCTTTCACGTATTCCACTCATCGACAATAAAATTTAAGTAGTATACAGGATTTTACTCACACGAACCTAGTTTAATACCCTAAGCTCCCACGAGTCTCCTCTCGCTCAGCTGAAGAGCATCCAACTACTAATCGGAAGATAATAGGTTCGTCTTCTGTTGGGAGAACTCGGATTTTCTTATTTTCGTTTTCCGAGCGGAGTGTGTCACTGACTGAAAAAGTACATCTTTATTTTGGTTATGTGTGATGAAAACGATCAACCAAAACTCTTTCCCGTAACAAGATTTGAAAGCACCCCCCTCTCCCCCCCCCCCCCCCCTTCTCCAAAAAAACATAATTATTTGGGTGGGGGGGGGGGAGGGGGGCGGTGGAGGCTAATTTTGGGCCGCTTAATTTAAAGAAAGTTAAAGGATGGATATTACTAGAAGCGGCGGTGACCACATCGATGGTCCCTTAAAAAGATACTCATCTTGCACTCAGACATTCTTTACTCTGATAGGGCTCCCACAACCTCCCCACCCCCCGTCCAAAAAAGGGTCGGATATCAGAAAGATGACTACTAAGATGTTAATAACAATCTGTTAAGTCTTTATTGTAAACGCCAACAGGACGCTTGTTTACACAGGCTGGTTCAGTGCCTATGGCGCAGGCTCGCGAAAGAGGATTTCCTCCACTATACTTGGCCATCTTATCTGGCCACTGAGGTACTTAGTGGTTGCCTCTTTAAAGAGGACGTTGAAGAACTATCTGTGGTCGCACGCGATTGGCCCAAATTTCCCCCTAACTAACGGACAATTTCGATAATAAACGTCCTCGTGAGAACTAGACTATTAAGTATTCCGCTATCCTCCCGTTCCGTTATTATTACTGTTCGCATACTTATGTCGCCTGTACAAATCGTATATAAGTAACTCCGATCACACGCTCAAGTTGGATTTCAAACTTGAATAAACTGCTGTTGGAACCAAAGACAAGTTGTTGATGTTAATTCTGCTGTTTTGCTGTGTTTAGATCTTGGTACCTCAAGAGAGTGACAGCCCGCGAGCCGGTCTCCCCATTTGATCTTCCCCATGCAACTTTTCATAGGAATTTTGAATTAAAATGCAGCAGAGCTCGTAACGTCCTCGTTCGTTTACAGTCCCCTGCTGGACTCTCGTTTATCAGCCGTTCGAGAACTGAAGGACCTTTTGGCGTGAATAGAGCCAAAATTTAGGATGGAAAGACTCAACTTCGAGCTGAGAGAAAAGAACCAACAGCAGCATTCATTTCTTCCATCATCGAAGTATCTAAGAACAGATAACCGTGCATGTACGCAAGATGTGATTTATAAGCAGATTTATGACTCGTATAACAACTTCCAAGAGACTCAGTAACGTTAAGATTCCTTCGAAGTAATGATTATTCGTACCTCTCAACGTTTACTAGTTTAAAACAGAATCAGATGTTGTCATCACTATTGTCTGGCCAACAATTACTCAATCAGAACTTGGAACAAACATGCAAACCGCTGTAAAACGCGCCAAAACGCTAACTCGCGAGTGCCTGATTCTTGATATGAGTTATTTGGATAAGGTGACATTGAAGTTGTCTGACAGCCTAACCAGAGCATGATGTTAAAGCAATCAGAGAGCGCGTAACAAATTTATTTGATTTTTTTTTTTTTTTCAGTTTTTGTTGTTGTTAGTTGGTTGTTTGGTTGTTGTGCTTTTGCAAACGTCGTCCTTTTTTTCTCTTTTACTTTCTCACTTCAGATCAGCTATTCCTTCGTCGACAACTCGGAGCAACTCGTGGATGAGAAAAAGTTAGAAGATCTGCATCTTCAAGGTAGTTTTGTTCTTCGTCCACGTTTCCCTTTTTTTTTTTTTTTGAGAGGGGGGTGGAGGGGAGGAACGAACCACTCCGGAATTTAGACAAAATGTCTACAATTTGTTTGTTAGATATGTAGGTCCAAATTACAGAGTTAACTGCTTGCCCTACTGTATTTTGTTTCTATCTTGGCCACCATTGGTACGGTATTCCTTACTTTCCAGTGGAAATACCTAATATGCCTTATTCTTGCAGCAGCTCTTTGAACTAGGTTTTTGTTGGAAGGTTTGAGAACTAAAAGTTAATTGCAATCAGTTCTTTAGAAATGAACTTCATTTGACAATAAAAAACAATAGCGAGTATTATTTCTTTTCAGCGGTGGTGATAAAGAGCTGCAATTTCCAACCTGTATATTGTGACTGGGCGACGTATGGAGACGAAGAAGCCAAGTGGAAATTGTCAAGTGTTAAAAGCGTCATAGGATATCCAGATACGGAGGAAAATAGTAAAAACAAACGTGTTAACGACCAGTTGCTTTGATTTCATATCTTAAAGAAATTGGCGCAACCATGCTTTCCTTTTTACGTCGTTACTTTCATGTGTTTAAAAAAATTCGCAAGCCCTGCGCGTGCAAAGTTCTTTCATGTTACCGCTTCAAGATGGCGATTTTCATCACATTAAACAGCCGCAGATATGTTAAGGTCAATTAACGTAGAGGAGTTGTCTGCGGCACAGTATGGTTTATAATAGCTGGATCCAAGCTTTACATTGGTGATGTAGTTTAAGGAAAATTGCATAGAGTAGGCTGGGATCCTTTTACCGTTTGAATTGTTCAAACAAAACATTTCTTGTGAAATAAATGCCACGTTATGTTTTAAGCCTTGTGGATAAATGATTTGTATATTTTTTCCGTCAGTGACACAGACTGACTCGGATAAAGGTATTACTTGATCGTCATCTTGAAATGAATGAAAACTATCGACCCCCACCTCTTTACTCACTCTCATGCAACTAATGCCATGCTTTAACGCACGCTTATCCATTCTTGTCCTCGACTGTTCCAACACGGCTATGCAGGATTTCAATGAAAAAAAAAGGAGTATACTTCTTCTTTATTGAATACAACAACTCTGCTTGCAGGTTATTTTGCCTTCATTGATGGGTCCTACAAAGCTCAAATGAAAAGTCGTATGCTACTGTGGAAACCATTCCATCGGATAGTGGGCTTGTGTTTGCGCTTTAGATATCTCATGCCCGCTGCTTCCAAGTCAACTCAGCTTAAGGTATTCCTCAGAGAACAAAACAAAGAAAAGTCAGTATTGGTATGGCAGTTAAATGGCGACCACGGTACGAAATGGTCAGCGGCTCAAGTGACTTTGTCAGGTGCAGTAGCAGTTCAGGTGGGCGGAATAGCTCGTTAGTCATGTTCTTTCAATTTGTATTTCACGACAAGCGTGGGGTGTAATTGGGAAGCAGCTCTTTCCCTTCTTTCCCATCATCTCCTGCTATCCTCGTTCTCGCGTTCTTCCCAAGCAATATGCCTCATTTGAGAAATTTTACGGTTTTCTAAATTGATCTACATTGCGTTCGGAATTTCCTCTTCGCCGGCTTGACGTCTAACTCTTTGTGAGATCTATCCAATGGCTAGAATTAGTGTACCACATGCACCCGAGTGGTCCGTTTCCAACAGCCTTCATATTTTCTGTCCCCCATTAGTGATTTTGTTAGCTAAACCACCTCTGACAGAATAACTGTCCATATTATACTTTGGATTGAACGTTTCGGGAAATTGAACTGAAATACCTCCTTAATCAGTATATTAAACCGAATGCATAAAAAGCAAACACAGTATAAACCTGACATACATACATGTTCTTTTTGTTTTTCCCTGTAGGTTGTTTTCGAAGGAGAAGGTTTTGTCGATGAGCGACTCAATATAGCAATCGACGATGTCATTATAACCACAGAGACCTGCTCTTTAAGCCCTTATTTTGCCAAGCCAGGTGACTTGTAATTTTGTTTATTTATTGTCATCGTTGTGTTTCTACGAACGAAAGGCTAGACTTTTTTCTAGTTGTTAGGGTGCCTGTGCCATTGTTATACGATGACCACCGTTGGGACTTCAATGAACTCAAGACATGAACTATTCCTTCCCTGCAGCCACTTTACTCTTAACCTGAGGATGAAACGGTATATTATGATTGAAATGAATACCACGTAGCTAGCAGTACTTTTCTGTAATCTGTTTGACTGTAACGTCAAGCGTATGAGGTTTTTGGATCAAGATTCTAAAGTACTAACGATCAACTGAAAGCTATCGGACAGTTCTTTCTTGTTGCTTCTTTGCCAACATCTTACTAAAGTACAGCCCCCTCCCCCCCCCCCCCCCCCCTCTACCTTTCTTTGAACTAGTTATGAAAAATGGTCTGTTGCATCCATCATGATTATTTTTCATTTTGGTGACCTTATACCAAACCTAATCGAAGATACTGGGGGAAGGCTTTAACGGATTCTTCAAACTAAGTACCATTGTTTAATTTAGGTTTTAGGTGCAGTGACAACCAGTTTAGATGTACCAATGGCGAATGTGTGAAGAAAAATCTCCTTTGTGACGGCGATCGTGCCTGTATAGATGGCTCCGACGAAGAGAACTGCGCATGTCATTCCAGCAAGTTTGCTTGCCAGGGTGGAGGCTGCAGGCTGGCGACTTCTTTGTGTAATGGCGCCAAAGATTGTTCTGAAGGAGATGATGAAACAAACTGCCGTATGTTGGCATTTTGAATACGTTACCTTACATTAACTACTTATGTATCTAGTGTGATTGCAATATTATCTTATTCTTAAAGAGGATGTTTTCTGTACGCCGCAATTTTCCACTACTACAACAATTGAACCTAACAGATTTGGATGCCTTTAGCTTTAGACGAATTTCTTAATTACCGGAACAATTTCTCTTGTTTCCGGACAAAATACCAACAAATTTCGCGTGTTATCTGTAAACCACTGAATAAAGTTGTTTGAAAAACTTCCCAAGAGGTCGAAGTACTTCAACCTACACAAAAAGAAACAGTAAATTATTTTGCCTTACATCAGAGTAACACTGTATTCAGTTCACGCGACGCTTTCCCTGCTGTCAGAAGGACGGTAACGACACAAGTATGTCATTTTTGTAATAGAATGCTGTCGCTAAATAGAGAACCGATGTTTTAAAAAAGCTTACTGGATATGTCATTCTATTGAAATAACTATTTTACAGGAAATCCTTGTCGGGATCATCAATGTCTGGATGGCTCATGCATTACCTGGTCAAAAACATGCAGCCAAACGCCGTTCTGCCAAGATGGAACGAACACACCGTCTATATGCGGTAGGACAATTTACTCACGTTCTGCCAACTGGAGTAAGTGAATATGTTCCGCTTCTGTGAGCTTTCTTCACTTATTTATTTGTTAATATATTTCTAGGATCTGGCAAGTGTCATCTGAATGATTTGGCGTGTTCCTTCAAAAATCAATCATCCGTCATTAAAAGATGCAGATCATTCAGAGGTAAGACGAGATCAGAAGAGACCAGTGAGCTAAGACGTCACGTGACTTACTTTTCGCTTTGTTATAGGATGTGCTTTAAAAGTATGAAAATTTGAAACGATATTTCAAAAACAAGCCTGAGATTTTATGATGGTTTGAATGTTAGCAAAAATTAAAGGCTTTGTGCGGAAGAAGCCGCCAGAAATTAAGAACTTGCTCTTCAGCACTTTTCTCCTCACAAATTCCAAATCATTTAGTGCCCTCAAACCTGACCGTTTTGTTTTGTTTTTTGGCGCTCTTGTATATTTTTTGTTGTTCTTTATTAAGTTATAGGCAACAATGTACAAATGTTGGTTAGAAATAGGTCACATTATAACCCTAGCTACCGTGTTCTGTTTGTTTCACTCCAACGATGCAAGTAAACGCAGAGCTAATCTGGTAAACTTGAACATTTTTAGGACAAAAAAATTGAGGATGCCTATCCTTTTTATGGACGATGTTAAAACATATTTACTGCTTAGTTCTGCAACAATCGTTCTTCGTTTCGGGAAATGGAGATCAAACATCTCTTGTGACAAGGAATTTAAAATCATGGATAACTGATCATTCTTTAAAAATGCACATGGACGAAATATTTTGCTCTTTTTCCCAGGTTACTGTAATTTCCAACATGGATATTGTGGATTAAAACGTGATAGGGATGCCGCGTTTCACTGGACCAGGGGCTCGGGCCAGACACTAACAGAAAATACGGGACCGAGTTACGATCACACCTCGTTCACAAAGGATGGTAAGAAAACAAAGGAACGCTAGACTAGACAAATTAAACTGATAATAATTCATATATATATTTTTTAATTTCCCCTATGTCTTAAACTCTTTAACCCCTAAGGCAAAACGACATTTTCTCCAGACCCAGGACTACAAACTCAATATCCATGTATGATACACCACTTTAAAGCTGCTCATGAGTTTACTTCATAACTGATGACTGATTAAAAAAGAGAAAAGTTGTGGCTTTGAAAAAATTCAAAAGTTCAAAAACGTCCCAGTCCTTGTGTATATTAGGTATACCCCTAAACTATTTCTTATTTTGCAGTTCTTTACTGTGAGAGATGTCTTAAGACCCACAACTTCTAGGGGAAAAAAGTTGAAAAGTTATAGGGATGGGCAACCATATCACATATGGGAGGAGGTTAAGTTTTCATCCTTCTAATGAGTAGATCGTCACAAAACCATCTTGGTGTCAAACTTCATAGAAATCTGTAAATTATTGACAGAGTTATGGCATTATGTGCCAATTGGAACTCTAAGGGATCAAAATGCTTCTTCTCTTCACTTTTCTCCATGCATTTCTTGAAGTAATATATCACACACGAGGAAGGGTGTTTCATCCGATTTCTAAATACCGAGAACAGTTTTCTAAACCTACTTCGAGGTGTTTGGAAATCGGACGAAACATCAGTGTTTGATATAGCTTCTCAAATCATTAATAATTCTTGCAAAAATTTAAAGCAAAAGTGCCCAAAATTTTCCAAACTTCCTTCACGGTAGTTATTTCTTTATATGTTTTCTCTTCATAAATTGTTAATGAGTTTGAGAACACCAAATCATTGTAATTGTTTTCTTCCTCCTTGTGACTTCCATGTTTGATCAAGTAGTATAATGATGTGAGGAGAAATTATTTTCTGGTCACTATCAGAGCTTAAAGGGTTAATAACCAAAGAACACTGATTTAGTAGCTCCTTTGGGTAACAAAAATGTACTGCTTATCGGCCAGTCCTAAATAAAACCATACTGTACAAGTAACATGAAACTTACAACGACAAGTACTATCTCGCACATGTCTTGTACGTTCCGCCATGACGCGGTAATTTAGTTGTTGTTGTTGTTGTTGTTGTTGTTGTTGTTGTCGTTGCTGTTGCTGTTGTATTTATTTATTGGTTGTCTGCACGTTTGCCCTTCGACTTAATTGTGAAGCGTAAAATAATCAATTGCTGGTTTGTATGTGACATCATGGCGGCCATGTTGGTGGACAGGAACAATGAGATTTTTCTCCTCTGTGAGTTCACTGCCATTTTTTATGCAAACTTTGTGAACAAAGTTTCTTTTGTTTTGTCCCCCAACATGGCGACGATGCAAACCACCTATTACTTGCTACAATAACTGGCGTAAACAGGGAGGGGAGAGGAAGGAGAGAGAGGAAAAACAACAGCAGAGGCTTCGTTTTGTTTCATCACTTCTCCTTTCCCTTTCTTGCTTATCATGCAGGCTACACACGACACACTCCTATTTTACTTTTATCAGGTGCATACATCTTCATTGAAGCATCTCAAAAGAACAGCGGAGAGCAGGCGAGGCTCCTGAGTGACTGGATAGAACCCAATGAGACAGTTTGTGTACAGTTCTGGTATCACATGCATGGGGCAGATATCGGTAACCTGAGCGTGTACCTGAAAACCAACCAATCAGAGTCGCTCGTTTGGAGACTGTCTGGTGATAAAGGAAACCGCTGGAGATTTGGACAGACGGCTCTAAGTAGTGCAAATTTTTTTAAAGTAAGTTTTTCAGCAAATGAAAGGCAGTTTTAATGAAGATTTCCATATGTTCTCAGCCAAGTCGTAATACCTGATTGGCGTTCAGGTCTTAATTATCAAATGTCGCTCCTATCAATTTCAGTTTCTGTGAATGGTAACTACATTTTACGAGTTGAACGAGTTGGAAAAATAGGCCTTATCACGGTTTTCGACGCAATTTTGACGGGTAGGCAAACAGGCTTGAAATAAGAGTGTTTGTATGGAAATCCGATGTCAAATAATTTTCATAAAACATCGCTTCTGAAAAATTCATGAATTGGAAACTTTTGGCACTACGAAAAAGATTTTAAGGACAAAATTGGAGGGATGTAGCTGTGACAGAAAGCGTCCAGTCGTGTTTTGACTTTCCATAGATTTGTCTGTATAGCGAACCAGCCGTGAGCTGCTACTAAAAATACAACCTCGTTCCCAGGGTCTCTCTTCTTCCCGCCCCAGCGAGAGAGAGAGAGAGACCCTGGTTGGAGCTGGTCACGTGACAGCACACGATAAAAACTACTCCCCAGTCGGGGTACACTCGCTCAATTATTTTATTCGCAAGAGCCGATCAGAGATTTTCAAGCGGGTGCGATTTAAGCAAGCGAAATGCGAGAGATTTGGCGCAGTTTCATGCCGTCTGCAAAAATCGTATATTAAGTACAATCTAGGGAATTTCAAACGGTCAATGAAGCAGAGGTTTACCATAAATTCTACAACTTGAACCGGAGTAATTTATCTACACTAGTTGGAACTGATTCCATGAATTCTACCAGAAATAGCATTTATTCAAGCTTGAACTGCAGTAATAAGTACATCTTTTGCTCTATAAAATGAAATGTAGTTCATAAAAAATTCTTTCATCGACAGCATTATAATTCATCACTCACAAGAAAATGCCAATACATTCTTCTTGTTATAGTAATCTGTTTATTTACAAGTAATTCGCGAAGCACAATATTGAATGTTTATTTGGTCACCGATTTCCTGTGATTGAATACACTGTAAATACATTGTTTTCAATCACAATCAGCGCTCTGAGCTCAATATTTTTCGTCGACGTCTTAAAGCCAAGAACGTAGGGAATAAACTAAGATGAAAAGTACCTTTGAATTATATTCACACGCGGCTTGCTTCAGTCCGTTGGTATTTCTGGACACTTCGCCTGCTTACATTCTATTGCCAAAAATTCTTGGTGTTCCATTCGGCAATATTAAAATTGTTCTTCTTTCCCATTTCACCCCATTTGGAGCTCTGTTAAACGGCGTAAAGCCAGCGATACCTCTGTTCTAATCACCATGCCTGTTTAGGTTTTGCCTCAGGCATCCCCCATCGTCTGTCGGTTTCCCTCTCCCGAAACTTTACGACTGTTTTTAAAATAATTCTTTTGGATTAACAACACTCTACCTGAGTGGAAGAAACGTGAACCTCTTCCTGGTCTCAAGTGAGTGTGTGATGTAGAAATGCTTGGTTGTAAAACCGCTTGTTGTCGTAAAGTTCGTAGCTGGCTTCTCCGTGCTTCTGAGAAAGCGACAACTGCATACTCTACTACCCCTCCCTAACGACAAATTGTGTCAAGCACCCAGAGTTTGGGTGCCACGTGACCAGCTCCAACCAGGGTCTCTCTCTCTCTCTCTCTCTCACTGGGGCGGGAAGAAGAGAGACCCTGGGAACGAGGTTGCTAAAAATAGTTCGCGGGAAAAAATACAGAGAAATGTATGGAAAGTTCAAAACACGACTGGACGCTTTCTGTAACAGCTACATCCCTCCAATTTTGTTCTTAAAATCCTTTTCCTACTGCCAAAAGTTTCCAATTCATGAATTTTTCAGAAGCGATGTTTTATGAAAATTATTTGACATCAGATTTCCATACAAACACTGTTATTTCAAGCTTGTTTGCCTACCCGTCAAAATGGCGTCGAAAGCCGTGATAAGGCCTATTATTAAAGCAGTAGTTTAAATACCGTGAATTTCTGTTTTAGTTAGTTTACCGTCGTGGTTCTGTAAGGACTCTACTTAAGAGACTTAAGCGCTAAGCCGCCAAAAAGTTGTGTTTTTGCTTACTTGCTGTTGCTCCTAATTGGCATTTTACGTTTTTCTGTTAACAAAAATGTTGTCTTTACTTGCTCAACTAAAGGTGTTTCCAAGGTAGCCGTACGGTTATGGTTGACTTTTGGTGAGAGAAATGAGTTTCTCTCTAGGCGTGCTATACAGTATGTTTTTGTACTCTACGTGGACCGTATACACAACTAAAACACAAAATTACCAAAATTGCAGTTTTATATAGAACTTTAACACAGGACAGTGAATTTCCTTTTATTTATTCTGTAATTGAACGCCTTGCGTTTGAATTCAGCTCGTTGGATAGTTCACCCACATAACACTCATTAATCGACGAACGTTCATTTTAATTCTCCGAGACACGTTTTTATCGGCGCTGTAGCCGTTGTTGCGAAAGGTGTTTGGGCACCTAAATAAGCAGCTACGATGGAGACGAAAACGTCCCAAAAAAATAGATTTAATGTTTCAAAAAGTGGCTCTATATGTGGTACATTTCTTGGCATTTGATTTAACGGGCTGTTTGGAGGGAGGAAGATCCTAGCACCAGGAAGATCCGAGAATGAGGATAAACTTTTTGTTTACTCTACATGCAGAAATTTCGGCCGAAGTGGTTACCAAGTGGACAAGGAAAAGAAGAGTGACTGTCGGCCTTGAGCAGCTGAACACCCGGTTGCCGCCATGTTTGTTCTTTTTGTCCCTAGCACTAGGATCTTCCGGCCGAAAGTAGTTTGCATGGTGCTAGGATCTTCCTATCTCTCAGCTAGGAAGTTCCTATCTCTAGGAAGATCCTAGCGCTAGGGCCAAGTACAACTTTTTGCATGCAAACCGAATAGAGAAAACATATGGCGCTTGGATGATCCGCCCTATGGAATCTTCGTAGTGCTAGGATCTTCCTCCCTCCATGTAAACAGTCCCTTAATTCAGCATCTCATGGGGAAAGTGAATATAGGTTAGTTACTTTCTGGTTTGCTTTGCGAGGTTAAACGCCGCCCCCGAGAATTATGTTCGTGGATATTGCAACCACTAGTACTCATTTAAACTGAATGTTATTGAGTTGCCGTAGCCGTCGTGCTTCATTAAGGTAGCTTCGGCCCGAAGATAACATAACTTTATGCATGTGTTGCTAATTTTTTCTCCAGTTTGTACTGGAAGGAACAGTTGGTGCCTCAAAACAGGGTGACATTGCAGTAGACGACTTAACTGAGTTAGATGGAACTTGCAACACAATTCTAGAACAAAGTACGTATACAAGAAATAACTTAACTTGTTAGAATGCGAATTTAAAATGATGGAAGAATGAGTGACGGAGGGTTGTTTCCAGTTAACCATTTTCGCACTTGTTGTGAAATCGTAAAGTTATTTATATTTTGATTTTACTTTTCGGGCCACTTGTTGCAATTGTAAACTTAGGCAGTCTTAGGAGTAAAGGTTATCTTCACTCATTCATTCATTGATTCATTCATTGATTCATTCATTCATTCATTCATTCATTCATGCATGCATGCATGCATGCATGCATGCATGCATGCATTCATTCATTCATTCATTCATTCAATCAATCAATCAATCATTCATTCATTCATTCATTCTTTTATTCATTCATTCATTCATTCATTCATTCTTTTATTCATTCATTCATTCATTCATTTAATCAATCAATCAATCAATCAATCAATCAATCAATCATTCATTCATTTATTCATTCATTCATTCATTCATTCATTCATTCATTCATTCATTCATTCATTCATTCATTCATTCCATGACAATCAATCAATCAATCAATCATTCATTCATTCATTCATTCATTCAATCAATCAATCAATCAATCAATCATTCATTCATTCATTCATTCCGATCAATCAATCAATCATTCATTCATTCATTCATTCATTCATTCATTCATTCATTCATTCATTCATTCATTCATTCATTCATTCATTCATTCATCCATCCATCTATTCCTCCTTTTATTCACTTCTTTTTTTTTTATTTATCCATGCGTTCGGTCATTCTTTCATTTTCAGTTTTCTATGCATGCACCCTGCCATTCATTCATGCACACAATTGACCATTCAGCCATCCTTTTACCCATTCATTCACTTTGTGTTTCTTCCTTTTTTTTTTCTTTCTTTCTTTCTTTCTTTCATCGAAGTCTGCATGATTATTATCAAAATTTCAAAGAATGTATCATTCTAACAGAAACCTCCTTTCTGAATGGAAATTGACATTAAATTGTTCGAAATATACTGATATGATGTATTTTCAAATTCAATTGGAAAACATTGAAGACATATATTAGTGTGAGACAAAACAGCATTTGATTATTGCTTTGGCTTGCTTTTAAGTTTCCGCGGACCGCAATAGGCGATTTTCATGCAGTCATTTGGTCGCTCAAATGTTTCATACAGACGAACTTCTTCTACTTCTTGACAATGCGGCAACGGAATGACATCATAAAATCGTAATGACGGCAAGCGGACAATTTGAAAGCGAAATAGGAGATAATCATTTCCATTTTTGTAGACTTCCTACAAAAATCTAAAGTCAATTTGCTGTAAGAGTAAACGTTCCATTTAAATTTGGAAATTCTTCTCCTTCTGTTCCCGATTGTAATTAGCGAGTCCAGACTGTCATTTTGAAGGAAGCATGTGCGATTGGCGAGCCCAAGAGGGGTGGAGGCTTGACACATTCCTGGAAGGATTGGAGAAGTCGGGTAAGACTTGTTTATATTAAAATTATAGCTTGGGTTGGGGGTAGGTAAGTTGAAAATATTCTTCATTCGTTTGTTTGTTGGTTAGTTTTGTTCGTTTGTTTGACCTTTGTTGTCGTCTTTCCTTTGTTTGTTTCGGTTTGTCAGTTGTTTCTTTATTTGTTTGATTCTTACAGGCAGACATCGTTCATTGAAACAATTACTTTCTTTGAGAATAATGATCTCCAGTCAACAAATGAATAAATATTTGTAAAATTTAAGAAATAAAGTGAAAGAGAAATGAAAAAACGCTAGCTCTTACTTGACTCATATCAACACATCTCTTAATAATTATTTAGTCAATCGAAAAAGCAAACTGAACAAAACAAAAGCGCACCTTTTTCAAGTTTCTCTTAGACTTTAAAAGACTGCAGGTATTTTTACGAGATTTGAAGTACTAACGCGCGTGAAGCGAGAAGTCTCGAGCGAAGAAATGGAAATTAAGACTTGGAAGGTTAGCTTGTGCGCGAGAATCCCTGTTTTCGGCGATCACGTTTTGTGCCGTGAATTTGAGAGCAAAACCAACTGTTCTGCCGTCTATATTTCTATTAGATCTTCTCTACTACTCCGTTCAGGAGAGCCGGGAAATGTGGCCCCTTTGTATTATACAGAGCTTTGAATATTCGATATTCATTGACTCTTCTTTTCTGGTGTCAGGTGGGTTCATGCTACTTTCTGGTGGAGCCTCGAAGCTGCTCACTTCTCTCTCATCTCCGGCCATCAACACGCATGCTCATGAATGGAAATGCTTCCGTTTCCGGTTCATGATTGGCAGTGGTCACGTGCACAGTCGGCACGCAGTGTCGTTCATGGTGTTACTGCGGGGAATAACATCCAATGAAACCAAACAGCTTTTCTTCGAGGATAAAGTGACAAATAAGACGCGGTATATACAAACACCTTTGACCAGTAATTACTCCAATGCGAAGGTAGGTGCGCTGCAAAAACTAGGAAGCTGTGCGTGCGTGAAGTTATGATAGGGACCTTAAGAGACTGGACGCGGCGGCCTTGAAGAACGCGGTCACGTCCGAGAGGGCATGAGTCGTGACCGCCACCTTTACGTGGGAAAAACAAACCTTAAGGACGGTGCCTACTATTGTTACTGCGCATACGTTCTGCGCATCGCAAGATACTCGGGTTTCCTATGGGTGGTGCCTACTAATACAGGAATATTTTTGCGCTGTTTAAATTTATGCGGAGAAAGCAGAACTTACCAAATGCTTTTGGTATCTCAAAAGAAAATTGGGGGTAACCATGCGTTTTTCAGAGATAATTAAGCTTGAATTTAGGAAAAAAATCCCATACATTGCTTTATATTTTGGCGTTTTTTAGAGATATTATTGCTTAATTATCTCTGAAAAATGCGTGGTTACCCCCAATTTTCTTTTTGGATTCCAATAGGCCTTGCTGAGATCTGCTTTTCTTGCATAGTCATAAACCGCACAAAAATACTTCGGTATTAGTAGGCACCGTCCTTAAGATTTGCGTTGTGCGAGCAGTGGCCAAAACGAGTAACAACAAACAGATTCAGTCAGAGACCCAGGGAGTTTCGCTGTTATGACTTCGTTTAAGAAGCCCGAGAGCTTTTAGCAGGATGCTATTTAGCTGACATCATTTCTGACGAGGAATTCGTGCTCCTCTATGACTGCAGCTTTTCAAAGAACTTAGAAATATCGTATGAGGAGTATGGAAGATTTAACCTCGAAGAAATGGCATATTTAGAGTGCAGAGCAGAGTTCCGCTTGAAAAAACTGCGACCTGCTACTTTTAGCAGAGTGTTTACAAATACCTGATGCTTTTGTACGTAACCAGGGCTCCATTTTTGGATGATAAATAAAAACACGAGTTGAAGAAAAAATGATGAGTATAAAATCCACACAGTGTGTGTGTATTTTTTTACAAATAATTCGAAATAATGCAAAATCATTTTCTAGAGCGGTCCTAACCTGTCGCTGATTAGTTTCAAAAGATTAAAATGAAGTTGAAAATAAGAAATAAAGCAATGCTCTGGTGCCAGGAAATTTACCTGCTTTTCGGATTCCTTTCTGAAGGCTCAATGTTCAACTTTCCCTCGATAAACAGGCTAAAACGTGAATTATGAAAACAATTTAAAATCAATTTCAATCAAACAATTTAGGAATCTATTTTCTTATAAAAAGGTTAACAAATGCTGTGCAAATCATGTTTTTTTAATGGGAAAAGTCGCAAATCTAACTCACCTTTCTGAGAGGCCGCCAAAATGAACTTTGTCGCCGCCGCAACTGAGGTGGAGGCCGTCAAGTGGCATGACATTTATGCAAATTAAATTCAAGACCTTGCGAATTTACTTCCGGTTGCCGTCGTCCTAGGCCGCGTCCAGGGTATCTTAAGGTCCCTAATGTAACAATGGGACGCGGTATATGGTTCTTTCAAGTAATAGGGAGATGAAAAATCGCTTTTACGGCAAACGTAAGATTCACGTTCATGTATTCTTGATAAAATAAGTACATAGATGAGAATGCTAAACAAATAATTCTGGCCTATCATGCTAACCCAAAAATATTCAATTTTACTTGGAGGGAAGCTGAAAACTAGCAGAGGCCTCTTTTCCGTTGTATTCGCTGTACTGACGGGCGCGAGGAAAAGGAAACTCTGCCCTGAGTCGAAACGGACTGTGTTGAGCATGCGCCACGGTTATCTAGCGACCGAACCGTCACGTGATGACATGTTACTATGCAAGCTTGCTAAATGACAGCGGAGTAACTGTAAACGAATGCGCGAGAGACAGTGGGCTCAAGCCACGGTCAGCAAACAATACTGGTAGCATGCGTTTTGTTAGCGTCGTCCACGACTACGGACCTGCTAGTAGGGAAAGCCCAATTTAAACGCAAAGAAAGAGCTGAACGGATTTTAAGTTTTATTAATGTGTAAGATTATGTATATAATTGTGATTACTTTTAATGCATGTTTTTAAACTTAAGTTAGGCACGACCCCACTAGCAATTCTATTGCTTTAACTACTATCGTGTTTAAATAAAAGATGTTGTTGTAATAGCGAGAGCAAAATATAGGATGAAATGGTTTCGTGGTCATTTCTGCCGTTTGCGGTTTGCCGTTTGGCGTAAACAAATTCTCAGTTAAGAGATTTAACTTCGTGTTTACGGCTAACGCCAAACAGGAAACGTCAAGCCGCTGTTTGTTCCAATATGCATAAACTTTTGTTTCTCGTACTAATTTCTCTCTTTTTCGTGTTTGCTCGATAGCTGTCGCCAACTGGGTGGAGATAAGCTTAAACCAAAAAAGCTTCATTGTTTTTCATCAAAGAGAAAATTTCAGCCTGGCGTTTGCCGCTTGCCGTAAACGCGATGCTAAATCTCTCCTCTCGGAAAGCCTACGTGGCAAGGCCACAGGGTGACATGAGTAATTAATAAATTTACCAATCTCGGCTAATGCTCACCCCCCTAAAGAAAACAAATCACAGAAGAAAATGTTTTCTCAGCTGCTGTGTCGTCCGTACGAAAATGACCAAACTTGGTATTTTCACAGGGTGTTGGCTTACAGGTAATTTTTCAAACACGTAGCCGCGGGGAAGAGTATATGGACGCTTAGATTTTCATTCTACAACTGTACCATGACTCCTGTTTTGTTTCTTTTCGACTCTTCGGGAATTTAAAATTGAATCAAAGTGACGGGTATGTTTTATATTATCACGTGCAGATTGAATTTGTGGGATACAGCCCATCATTGAATGGACCATTTATCGCCATCGATGACGTGTCCTTCACCAAAGAGACTTGTGAACACATTCCTTGGGAACCTGATGCAGGTGAGGAGAGGGATGTGTATGTTGCAGTACACTTTGTTAGTATAATATGTTTGTTCACGCATAGTTAAGCAGTCCAGATAATTGAGTTGTTTGGGAATTAAATTATGAAGCAAACTTTTTCCTGAATTTTGTCTGGGAGAAATTTTTTTAAGCAACGAAAGTTACTCGAGCTATCTAGAACGGGAGAGGGGGAAGGGGGGAGGGAGATTCTGTCCGTGGCGACTTTGAACCTGAATACCTTTTTTAATATTATTTTGAGCAAACGCTCTGAAACTTCACGACTTTTTTGGGAAATTTATCTGGGAAAATTCGATGTGGTCGGTTAGGATTGATCGACTTTAATGTTTCAGCGGCAGCATTTTAACAGGCACTTTTTTTTCCGGAAAATAGAAAATACCTTTTTAATATGAAGAGAAAACACTTTTCTTCCCGTAACTTTTTTCACGTAATTACCACGTCATATGACGTCATCACTTCGCGTTGTGGACCTCAAAGGAGCCATCTTTGTAGGTACTATCTTTTCTCCAAGTCTTACTGTCATAACTTTTATACTTGCAAAGTCATGGAGGGGGGCCGAAATCCGACCCTCGCCGCCCCCCACCCCCCCCCCCCCCCTCCTTCCCCCAGAAGACAAAACATAAGTCCGGTCTTCATCAAAGACAGAAGGGTTGGAACGAATTCGCATTTGCTATGTTTCCCCACTCAAGCGACAGCAAAACAGTACGCGTGAACGAGAGGTATCCGCTTTTCGCTCCCACCCCTCTTACAATGTTGAGCCCGGGTAATGAAAATGAGTTGTGTATTTGAACTTTGTCTTGGGGGTGCGGTGTGCTTAGTAATATGGACTTCAAACAAGAAACATGACTTCATTGGTCAATCACACTAAATTGGCAATTAATAGCAGTATTTTGTAACATTTGTCTCAAGACCTTTTGTCCTTGATTGTATATAGATAAGGTTAAAATAAATGACTAGCCTTTTATATGAGGCTGATTTAGCAACAGGACGGGAACGTCATTTGAGGACGCGAGAGCGCGCGGAAAATTCTTAGTCTCGCGCGAGCCTATTTCGACTCTGTATGGGCATTCTTCATGCGCGCGCCGTTGTCAACTGACGTTCCCGTACTCTTGCTAAATCAGTCTATTCTCTCTTGCCCCGGACGTCTCTTCTCGTCAGGTGGATTGTTCATGCTCTAGTTTTAGTTGGGATGAAAACTAAATTCTTCCTTCAAGTTCCTCACAAGTTAGGGTGAATGGTTGAGTTTCATTCATCCAATTCTAACTTTTTCTAGCACCACTCTTAGAATTCTACCCCCCCCCCCCCCCCCTCCCGCCTCTTCCAAAAACAAGGTGGGAGTGAAAAGTGAAGGAAACATTGGACGTCAAATTAACAATCTTTGCTCTTTCACTGTAGGAAATTGTTTCAATGTCCAAAGGGCCATATTAATCCTTCATTTTCAAAGTGACTCCTCTTTGAAACATCATGATTTTTTCGCATGCCTCCCTCCCCCTAGCTAGACAAACACAAGCACACACACAAACCTCGAATGCCAACAGCCAAGCAGACTCTGTAACAAAATGAATTGCCCCTAACGTCAACATTGTTCAAACAATCTAGACGAACCACCTTGTGACATAACAAGAAACTGGTGTGGATGGAGAAGCATACGAGGCTGGAAGAGTTACAGATACAAAGAGAGTGACGAGGCGAGTCAGGAATTTCACGACGCAGATCCAGATAAGAAGAGCACTGGTGGACGAGGTAAGATAAGGACTCGACACACGTTGTAACTGATTTCCCGCGCAAATTTTGCGTTGGCGGTCACCGAACCATGCCGCAGTGCCGTCCAACATGTCTCACATACTCACGTGCAACACGTTGTGCAACATTATGAGCAATGTTAAACTACGTCTTACACGAAATACGTTATGATTGAAACTACCCTCTTGTAATCACGGAAACTGTCCGAGACATTGCCATTGAAATTGTACTTTCATTTAAAACACGGTTATGTTAACAGTTGCACCAATCTACACTGTCCAAATACAAAGTATGAAAGTTAAGCACTTAAGCACTTAAGGAACAGAGAAGGAAAATTCCTCGCTCCACCAGAACTTTTAAACAAATGCAACATCAAGGTCCAACCCTTGGTATACTGTGGAATAAGTTCTGCTATTAAAAAGCTATGCAACACATTCAACCAAGAAGACCACACAAACGAAGGTAATGGATACGAAAGTTATTCGACAAAACTAAAAGGCCAATCAAAGTGACACTATCGTTAACTCGTGGATATGGCGATGGAAGTGACCGTTGATGCCATCGGTTTAATTAATAGTTTGGAATGGTCTTTGAAATGTAATAGTGACGATGATGTAATGGCGGACATGCTCTTAGGGCTCTTCACTCGTTTGTCCCCCATGGAGGGAGGGTGGGGGGGGGGGGGGGAGGTATGCGACTATTTTTCTCTGACTATCTACAAATAATTGTTAAAACGGATTAGCAATGTAAGAAAATAATTTATATATTTTTTCTTTTTCGAAAAATTAATTATGTCCTAAACAGGGTAAGAGAAGACATATATTTTTGTCATAAACAGGGTCAGGGTTTGACAGCCTGGGCAGCACATTTCCACTTAGACTTGAACTAGCCTCACAAAAATTTGAGGTATTTGGGTAAAGGAGGAATCCAGGGGGGGCCAGCAGCGAGGCCTGGATCCGAGTTTGGATGATCGCCCCAGTTAAGAAATTTGGCCGAGCGAGCCTAAGTACTGATTTTTTGATAAACAAACATGGCGGCGATTTTATGTGAAAGCGCGTCTGTGCGGATTCGCAAACAATTTGGCTATTTGACGTCCAAACATCACAGGAAGGTTTCGGTCTCTCTTTTACCTGAAGTTTGGTCATCAAGAGGGATCACGGATGCAAATTCTGCAGCGAAAAACGAAAATACTGTAACCAACGACTAGCTGACCCACATAGTTCAGGAGTTCACAGGGCTGTAGAAATTAACACTCACGAGAGGTAGTACGACTTCCTCCATTCCACTTTATCGTTACCTTCCCTATTTGTTCATTTAAGTACACTGTAGAATTTCCTCCCTTTACAGCAACTACCCGCCGGGAGTCAACAAACTGTGGAGGTTCTGGTGATCTAATTTTCTGTTTTTCTCTAGGCTTAAGATAAAATGTTACTATCATACTCTCAACAACAGATTTTTCTTTTCCAATCTCTTCTAAATGGTGAAAAGTTTAGAGGTGATGTTAGCAGCACTTTGCTCCTTAACTTTGCCAAGTTAGCCACAAATATTGACTTTTGAATTCAGTATGTATGCTTGGTAATAAATCTCATCATTTTAAAGAAAGAGGTGAAGTTATCTTTCATTATTTAAGATCTTGTCTGTCATTCTTCTGGGGTGAGAACTGGAACATTAAAGAGGCAGCGTGCTAAACAGCAATACTTCAGCCAGTCATTACACTGTGCAAGTGTGTGAAAATGTGCAGTAATTGCATAATTTTGAATATGCTAGTTACACTTGACTATGTTACACAATATGTTAACCAAGTCAACAGTATTGCAATATGTTACAGTTCTTATGTATATTGTCATGTGCTGATGACATAATCGTACCGCAGAGTAATGTGGTCAGCTGGGTTAATCCTTGAGTTGCTAGAAACACTTCAGTAATCAAGGGGTGATAATTTAGATTGTCTTCTTCGATTAATTAATGGCTTTTGCATACGTAGAGAAACCATGGTTGATTTGCCATCCCAGGATCTATTTGGTACTGTATCTCCCTTGCAGTTGGGTTTTAGGGTGTATTCCCAGTAGCCCCATTTTGGCACCCAACAATGGGGGTAAACCACCATACCGATACAGGTGGCCATGGACATCTGTATTAAAGGGTGACAGGTAAGACAATAATATTTACATGTACCTTCCAAGGTTTCTGCACATGCATTCGGTTTCTGCAGGATCTCAGTGTATCAGTACATTGTTCACCCGGTGCTACTGAACTCAACTTCCCAATTTTTTGCACAAGAGAATAAGGACCTGAATGTCTTTTTACGTAAGTTAATCTCCCCGTGCAGACGAGACAAACACCCTTGCTACCGCTCACGCAAACCTGGTAGCTCTATTCACAATAATGTTTAGCAATCTTCTTCTGAGATCTTTATAAGCTATCCTTTCCAGTTGCAAAATTTTCTTATCTAAAAAATTCTTAAGGACTCAAGCCGTTTTCCTTGTGTATGCATTTAAACCATTTGTGCATTAAAATTAAACTTACAGGAATAACTTCTCCACGCGACATTTAAACAGAGGGAGCATTCCATAAAATAAACATGCTGTTTCATTCGTAACGACGCTTTCAACAGTTAATACGCATAAAATGTGGGACAAATACTTTCAATAAGCTTACATTAAAGTTCCAAGCCGATCTTGAGAAATAAGCTTACATCCTGGGCTTTCGCGATGACAGTCGTGAAACACTGCGTGGCTTCTAGTTTCTTCAGAACTGAACAAGCATCGAAATTGACATCTACTATTTTGTCGACGTACAATATCTTCCTGAGACGACGAAAACCATAATCGTTCGCTACATTACAAATCATATTCTTCACTACATATACCTCCTGCTGGTAAAATCTCAGCTCAGCTGAGAACATGTCGCTCGCAATTCCAATGCTGACGGCTCTACGAACCTAAAACAAAGCTGGCACCTCATTCCAGCGGTCTTGATTAATCGTAGTGTTCAAACTTCGTACTACCGCAAAAAAACATGGTAACAGTAAATAAACAATAACTAAATACGACTGCGTTTCCCACCGTCGAGTCGCCACGGACAAAATGACGTGAATCTCGCATGAATCCTTCGCATTTCGCGCATGCTCGTTACGGTTTTCGAATGATTGACAGATTTCTTTACTGGGGCGATCATCACTTTCCGAAAAGCGGCAAGATCAAAGGTAGCTGCCAGCCCCCCCTGGAGGAATCAAACAAGGAAGGCACATTTTGGGTATGTCCTTGGGGGAGGCGTCACCATTTTTTTTTTTTTTGGGGGGGGGGGGGGGGGTGTTAAGGATTTAAATGTTATCAGGAGCCGATGAGTCTAATGTTATGCAGCTGTTTGTGGCTGCCTCCTATCTTCAAATTTGTCCTTGGGGTGGATGTTTCCAGTAACTCACCTGATAAAATACTTTTAATACTGGTAGAATGATTTCTTTGCCCTATATGACCAGATTTAAAGGTAAGCAATTTTACTTTAAAGGCTGGATTACGGTAAACAGAATGTGTAGTTCCACAAAATATCCATACCTCCCCCCCCCCCCTCTCACGGAAGGGATTTGATTTTTCAAGGGGGAGGGTGATCAGTGTGACTTATTTTTCAGTGGGAGCGGGGTGACCTAAGGGACATATTTCCAGATGGGGTATAGTGGAAAAATTCGAGGCTGGCCGAGACTCGTTTAAAATCCGAGGCCGAGACTTCAACTAGTTTTTCAAACGTGGCGCTTCAAAAGTCCGAGTGCGAGATGGCGTGATCTAGAAAAAAAATAAAATATCGGAGACGCGCAATTCAGTTAACCGTAAACCAAGGATATGCAAATTTGTTCCACCGATATTAATAGTGCAAGTATTCCTAAACGGTGTTGAAAGGCAACTGTGATGCTCAAATATCTTTGTTATTTCTTTAAGTGTGGCTTTTTTTCCGGGAAAATGAAGCAGAAAGCGGTAATTGGATCGCTTATAACAATGGTCAACAATTATATTTCCGTAGCCCGACGCCACGAGCGTGCAGAAAAGAAATTTTCAATTATTTCGTCTTGAGCGTAGCAGAATTATTCGTATGTGCTTGTAGTAAAAGAAAATTCAACGGATAATTCAACAATACATCACGAAAGGTCACAAACTTCTGTCTTCTCACCTACCGTCGATTCAAACAAATGCTTTCTGAACTAAGGTAAGAATAAAAGGAAACTCCAACTGCTCCTTTTGTAAAAAAGAACCAGAAAAACTCATACACCTTTTCTGGTCCTGCCCCAAAACGGCGCTCTTCTGGGAGAGCATCATAACGCGATTAAAACTTGGTCAAATTATTCCCGATAGCTACTCTGCAGACATGACTGTTTCACTAGGCCTGAGATCAGACTATTCTAAACTTTAACGCCAAATCAACTTTTGTTTTCTTATTGCCAGGCACTATATCTAGCTCTGCAAAACAAAAGAATCTATACCTCTATTGCAAGGATTTTTCAAATACCTAAAGACAATTTACAACATACAAGTACCGTATTTTCTCGATTAAACGCCCCGGCGTTTATTTAAAACTTGGCCTCAGGAACCCGGCGTTTATTTGAAGCCGGCGTTTAACGGGGTCTGGCGTTTATTAATGAAGTAAAATTTTCATCATTTTTTAGGTTGATTTATTATTTCACATTCTTTGAGACCCGTGCGCAGTTTGTCAAGAAGGGACGATTTCTCCCTTGGACCCGACCTGACATAATGTCCTTGTATCTCATACATACGGTATTACATACGGCATTACAAACGGCACGTGTATATTGTAATCAGTATTTATGTAAACAGAACAAAACAGTAGTATACCGTACAGTACGTGTCATAGCAGTGCTTTTCTAGTGAATATCTGTACTTGTTGGCTCGACGCAAATAAACGCCGGGACCTCGAACAAACGCCCCCGGCGTTTATTTAAAAATTAGTCGTTTTGCCCCGGCGTTTAATCGAGAAAATATGGTACAAGCAGAAGCAAACAATTTTCTACCCAAACAATGGTCATTCCTACACGACATCACGTAGAAACTATCGTTTCAACTATAGCGTTATTCCCAACGCCCCTGATATTCTCTATGTCCTTCATCCGGTAGCTTATCCTGCCTCAATAACGTAAATCATCTTGCAAACAAGTTTTTTCGGATGCAATTGTGTACTAAAGCATAAGAAACGTAAGAATGTTTGAAAATAGTAAGTATTGTTAACAATGTAAGCAATAAGTATTGTCAGTATTGTAAGTATGGTATTTATTGTAAATAGTGTAAGCAGTGTTCAATATTGTAATTATTGTTTTATGTAAAGCATATAAAAAAAATAATAATAATAATATTAAAATACAATGACTTTTCGTTCAAACTATCCCAATGTTTTTTTATCTTGTAAAGCTAGTTTTCAGTGTTTTAGCTTTCAAGCTAAGCCTTAGCTAGATAATAAACATTGGGCACTTTAAAAAGTGCCTTCCAGGGCCCGAAACGTTATTGGGAGTTTGAGAAACTCGCGCAGGATCCAAAAAACTTATTTTGTTAATTGAGTACCAGAACGGAACCTCAATCGTACCTTTTTAAGTTTAATTTAATAGTGGGCCGGTTGGCCGAAAACGGAAAGTTACTTTACAAAGGAGCACACGTTGCAATTGCAGATGGTGAAAATACGTTACGTTGAAAAACTGTTGTTCGCAGTGTTGCGGAAACAGAAGCCACATTTCTGCCCATAAAACATTAGGGTAGGCACACGGTGCATTGCTCGTAATGTTCCTTTTTGTGTTCGAGCATTAACGCAATTGCCTTTTTGACACACTCTTCTGAAATGGTTTTGCACCTTTAATCATCACAAGTACCGAAGGTTGATGAGAATAGTCGAATTTCGGACTTCCAAAGATTCAACAACATTCATAAACACTGTCAGGCAATCCAAAATTATTACCAGATAAATTTCAGGAGAAGTTGTAAGGTTGACTAAAGGTATTGCAGATGTCCAAAAATCCGTTCAAAAAGACACTACCAGACTTTAGAGCCCCTTTTATATGGGGCATCAAGGGATTGTTGCATCGTACGTACAAGTTTGAAAATGTCTTGCCCCCTTGCTCTTGTAATCTACTAAAACAAAACAAACCAATGGAGAGGTAAAACGCCCTTAAAGTAAGTATTTTTATCCGCTGTTTTATGTTTGTTAATTTTGCAGTCAGGGGATTCTTTGAGGCAGATGACTATGAGATCCACCTTCGAGAGGCTAACATTAGCAATGTGTCTTTCTCGGACATTTCACCTCTTAGCCTTGGCTTCACTCTGTGCTTTTGGCTAAAGACCTCGCACCCTGGCTTCTTCATCGAATACAAAGTGGCGTCCGAACAAGGCGAGTCACTTTTGTTGGGGTTCTATTCTGGAAACAACACCTTTAAGATTCACCTCGACAAAAGATCAAGGTATCGTAATTTCTGTTGTTGTTGTTGTTGTTGTTGCAAGTTGTTTAGTATCAATGTGTGTTTTAGTGAGCTGTTTTATCATTTTATGTTTTTTTTTATCGCCTCTGTATTCTTGTCAATGCTTCGGGGAAGCAATCAGCTAGTCGAGTGGGATTTGGCAGCAAGTAATTTTAGTCGCTTGTTCGCTCAGTCAATTGATTCCTGTAAACGTTTTTAGCTTGTTCCGGCCGACCAGTGCATAAGGCCGGACTGCCGTATATTTGATAAGTTTTAAGGACTTGAAGAAAAACGCCTTTAAGGTATTGCAAACGAAATGGTAGCCTTCGCGGTCGAGAATACTTAACTGTCGAAACCAAGGACATTGAGAATCTCAGATTAAAGTGACGAGCGGATCTTTCGCGTTTAGAGCATTTCAAACCAAAATGGTGGCTTACGTGGCTGAGAATACTCAACCACCCACCAGGAGGATATTGATAACCTCAGTGCAAAGGGGTGAATACTTCCGGTCTGGAGTCCTTCGATTCAGGCTCAAGACACAAGCCCTCGAAAACTAAAGCCAAACCTCGGACTTCACACGGGTTTCTAAAGTCTCAGGACCTGGACGCTATAGAATGGTAAAGGTTGTTCTTAATCGCCGCTTGCAGTAGGCTAAATTTTGTTTATTGATTTTGATTTACTTTATATCAATTCCATTAACTCGTGCACTTCGACATGCAACGAAAGTGTAAAATTCCATCGACCGATGGATACATACATATAAATGCATAAACTTTCTTTTCACTCGAATTCGAGAGTAGTTGATAGATAGTAGCGATGGACGGGATGGCTTTGACAGTTTTGAAGCAAAGCATTGTTTAAAAAAATTGGTTAAAATCGAATGGAGAGTTTCACGCTCGGTAAGAAAATAGATGCAACGACTATGCCATAATATATCCTATTATATCCTTTGTACTGACGAGTTGATGAATGGGAGCCTATGCTTACTTATGAAAGTGATGAAACTATCTTCTCAAACTCATTAATAATTCAAAAGCCAAAGACAAAGGAAATCATGCACCGTGACGTGTTTGGATATCTGATGAAAAACTCCTCGTTTTTGCATCCTTTAAATTTCTTCTTCAAAATCAGTTTGTTTGATAAGTTATATCAAACACTCGTCACAGTGTTTCATCACAATATCAAAACCCTCGAAGTTCGTCATTAATCTCCGCTACGCGTCGTATTGTCAACTCTCTTCTCGGTGTTTGATATGTGATGAAACACTGTCTCGTGTTTGATATATTACATCAACCACAGTAATGATGTTAGTTATGGTTGATCCTTTATAACTATCATCGTTCATCATTTATTATAATATTAACAAAAAGCTGAAGTACAGTACAGTACCTACCCAAATGCAGCGAAGCTAATCGAGTCGGGTGGAGCAGACTTTCAAAATCGGAAAAAGGAAAAGGAAAAGAAAATTAACTAACTAATTAAGACGAATCACCGGCGTAATCTAATAATATTGTTAGCTTTAGGCCATAAGTAGATCTTCAATTGTAAGGGCATTGAGGCTCGGCAAAATGCGCATAGATTAACTGTAAATTAAATAAATTAAATTAAATTAATAGGAGAGTATGGGGAATACTCCCATGTGTTAAATTAATAAGTCATACTTGTCGTGCATTAAATCACTTCTTTTCATTTCTATACAGTGTCATCCCAGTGGACATGGCGGATGACACGTGGCATCACATGTGTGTCACGTGGGAGAAGTTTAATGGGTTGCTGGATGTTTACAAAGATGGAGAAAGAAAATACCAGTCTCGTACAAGCTTACGGCAGAATTTAGGGATTCAGGGTAATGTTACTTCATATACTCTCTAAAAGTTGTTACATATACAAGCTTTTTGTAAGAGCGAAGAGTTTTTTTTTTTAAATTAGTAAACAATTTTCCTTTTTGGCTCGTAATTTATAACCAAGGTTATCTTGATGAGTTTTGGTTAGTTGGTTTCTTTGATTGATTGTTTGTTTGTTTGTTTGTTTGTTTGTTTGTTTGTTTCACTTGTCCTTCCCATTGGCCTTTGAATTTCTGAAGCATAAACATGACTCCGACGAATAATGCTCACTAACAAGATATTAACAACATTAAGTGAATTGTTTACTAAAGGTGGTACCATCTAATACAGGGGTATTTTTGTGTATACAAATTGGGGGTAACGAGGAACTTTTCTTTGATAATTTAACAACAATAATTCTAAAAAGCTCTAAGAGATTACACAACAATGTAGGGCATTTTCTTCCAAATTGAAGCTTAATTATCTCCGAAAAAATACATGGTTAGCCCCAATTTCCTTTTTGAATCCTAATCTAATCTACTTTTCCGACATACTGTAGTCGTGAGCCTCGAAAAACATCTCGAGATGTGCAGAACGTAGCGCAGTACAAAAAGCAGGCAACGTCATTGAATCGATTTGCTCCACTTGTTATAGTTCATTAACTAAGCCTTAAACGTTTCTTCACAGGAGGAGGACCCATGACATTTAGATTAGGTTTTAGATCTCCAGGAGTAAATTCATCAGTTGTTCTGGGAAAACTGAGTGGATTCAATCTGTGGAGTTATTCAATCAAAGCAGAGGAAATACTGCGCATGTCACATGGATGTGGGGCCGAAGCGGGAGACGTGAAGGCCTGGGAAACAGTTAGCAAAGGTTTGAAGTAAGTAAGTAAGTAAGTAAGTAAGTTTATTAACGTGACTAAACGCTTAGCTAACCAGCTACTTTACAGGAATAGTCACAAAATAAAATAGTAATAATAATAATAAAAGGAAAAAGTAATGAAAACGATAAATGAAAATACTGAAAAAGATGAGAAAGATACTATTTATTGAATATTGAATTATTGAATATATAGTATAAAATTGTATAAAATGTTTTAAAATATATCAGCATTTGATTACAACATGTAGCGGCCGGCCAAATCCGTATCTAATATCTGTTTCTTGAACAGTTTGTAAGAGTCCGCTTTTCGGTATTCATTCGGTAGTTTATTCCACAGGTTTGCTCCTTCGTATCTGGAGACAGAGGAGATTATAAAATGGAAGAGATCATGCCGTGATCGAAAAGGCAAGTCATCTATGAAGTAATAGTTTTAAAGGTTTAAGAAACTCCATCAGTTCTATTGAATCCGAAAAGATCTCTGATAAATAGCTACCTGCAGGGGTGGGGAGAGGGGGGAGTCCAGGAACTAATTGTCCCTTTCAAAACTTGAGCGTGAATCAAAATGTATCTGTGTTAGAGAAACCAACACTTAACACCTAGCATAGTGCAGATCAGTATCTCAAGAAAACTTAAGGAGTGTGTGGAAAGTGACCAAAATTTGTTGTTGTTATTGTTGTTGTTGTTATTGTTGTTAATTTGTTTTTGTTTTTTGATTGTTTTTTTGTTGGCTTTTTGTATTTGTTGTTTGTTTGTTTTTCATCGTCATGAATACAAGTCCTTCAGACGATATAACTTGGCACATCAATATTTTACATCATGTCATTGCAACTAACATCTTTAATACGGCAATCAGATAATACCAAGTAGAATTTCAAAGATTCATGCTCTTCGAACTAATTTCGTTAATCGTGCATGTAAAACCAGTGCAATGGCAGAGAGAAATTATTTTATACATTGAATTCACGGAAAACAGCAAGGGTGGGGTAAAACAGTTTTCTTTAAGGTTTACTGTATGAAATTTTCCACTTGCATCCCTGCTTTATAAAATTCTTTGATCAGCCGCTGAACTAAGAGCTGTTTGTCCAGGTAGAAAATGTTTCACTTCTTTTCCAATATGAAAGGTTTTTCTCTCTTTAGGTGACCGAGTTGTGGTGGGTAGCAACACTACAGTTTTCAATGAAACCGCTGTCATTGTGAGCCCACTGTATAACAGATCACGTGACTGGCATACCAAGTGTCTACAGTTTCGTTTCATGATGAGAGGGCTTGGGAAAAAATCAATAACAATTTATCAACAGCGAGATAACTATCGGCAAGTACCCATCTGGTTTTGGGAAGGGAACACTGGTCACAACTGGATTTACGGGCAAGCTCCATTGAGTGCCATATCGACTTTTCAGGTAGGACCGTGTATAACAGCTCTCATAATTAATCGTTCTTCGAAGTAACATTAAACGCCCTTTCTAAGCTGAAGGCGGTGTTATACTTGGCAATGTCTAGTGCAACTTACCTAGCGATGTTAAAATTAAAAAGAACGCGTTTCGGAATGCGCATTGCGAGCAGGGACGTAACAAGAATGTTACACTAAACAACGATTGAAAACCCTCCTGCGGCATTACCGCCTTCTTTGCGATAGGGTTGAAATTGTTTCACTGGAATTAATTATTCAAGATTGAAATGTAATGATAAACTGGCATTTTTTGTAACGTGGAAAAACTAGTGTCCTTTACAGTGTGAAAGAAGGTTGGCTAGGATTTTCGAAAAGTAAACTTCAGCTTCAAAATTCGAAAAATGAAAATGTTTTCTAAACTTTTCTGCAACTGAAAAATTCGAGTAACTACCGGGTGATAGTTGCGCATGCCCCGGCCTGATAAGCAAAGCTTCGAAGGCTTGTGTGCTAGTTTTAACAACTATATCCTGATAGTGTTTCTCTGTGGATGAATACAATGTGTTCAGGGCGAGCGAAACAAAAAATTGGGAAATAATTGTATTTTTATACAAATATCTTTTATTATTTGGTTCCTCCAACATGGCCACCGTGAAATCATTCTATACTTTCGCGTCACTTGTTCAAGTTTAGCCAATTAGAATCGGAGACAATTTAGCGGTGAACTGTAATATTATTTTAGATAGCCACTGCGTGAAAAGTCGCACGAAACACTGCCTTGTGCAACACCGTCTTTATGGTCTATCAGCCGGATACAGTTCTGAATACGTTTTACCAAATAGGTCTTCATAAAAGGTAAAGCGGAGAAGATGGAGGACTTAATTGCATTGACGGGACTGTATATCGACGAGGATCCAGCTGGATATTGCCAGCACAGTCCTCAGTTGGCGAAACAAGGTAAAATAATATATATTTTGCATTCTACGAAATACAGTTTAGAGAGCAAATAACCAGAATAGCCGTTTTGGACGGAAAAGGAAAGAGTAATCATTTCGTGTGTGTGTAAGACCAAAATCAAGTGATATCCTTTCCACAGACTCTTTCGAGTTAGTTCTGTACTTAAAGTTTGCAGTAGTCAATCTACAAACTTCGGTTGCTACAACAGTTTTCTGCTGCGAAATCTCAACTGTCTAACACAAACAGAAAAGAGAAAGACGGAGATAAAACTTCAAGTAATATATCAAACACGAGGAGGAGTGTTTCCTCCGATTTCCAAACACCGAGAAGTAGGTTGGAAAAACGATGCGCAGCCGAGTTTTTTTAAGCAACTTCGAGGTGTTTGGAAATAGGAGGAAACACTCTTTCGAATGTTTGATGTAGCTTCTCAAACTATTGATAATTCTTGGAGAAATTCGTCGCAAAAGTTCACAAAATTTTATGATAATTAGGACCACATTTCCAAACCTCCTTCACGGTAGTGATTTCCTTTGTTTTCTCATCATGAATTATTAATGAGTTCGAGAAAGTTCTCTGTGATGTCCTTGTTTTAACCACTCTATGATGAGGGGCCGGTTCAACGAACCAGAAAATAGAAAAAAAATTTCATTACAAAGATAAGAAAACAAACCAACTTCCTTTCCAGTTTACTTTACCGTTTCTTCGTTTGAACAAGAGACTGGTTTGAAGTAATCATATATGTTAACTTAGACCCCGTTCACACAATTCCGGACACATTAAAAAACGCCATTTCGCCCCCAAAACGCGTCAAACATCTTCCTTCCACACTAAAGCTCCCTCGCCTTCCAAAAAGCTTAATTCGGGGTTGTGGCGTCTACGTTTTATAGACGCTCCGTTTTCGCTGTTAACACTAAAAATCCTGGCTGACGTTTTCAAATTTAACCACGTTTTTAGCGTTTTCAAAAAGACATTCTTTCGGTGGTCGAAAACGCTTCTTCAGTTTAGTAACTTTTAAAGGCAGTTGCAACAAAAGACACGGGAAAAAAACTGTGCTTGAGTTATTATACTTTTTGTTTTGTTTGACTGTCTGATTTCTTGCTTTTTTTTTTTTTTTTTTTTTTTTTTTTTTTTTTTTTTTTGCAACGACGCAGATTGCTATCTTTGTTTTGATGGTCTTTCATTCATTAGACTTTTTTTCTTTTCTAGCCTGCAGTGAAAAGTTATCCAACATGTCAGGATATTTCTTCTCGCCCTCCTTCCCTGGGTTCTACCTAGACGACAGTTTTTGCACCTGGCAAATCACAGTACCAGACCGCAACATCATTCGCCTCACATTCCTAGAATTCCGCCTAAGGGACGACCCCACCTGCGAAAACTGCTGTCTGGAAATTTTCGATGGTAGCGACGAGACTGCCCGCGCGATGGGCAAGGTCTGTGGTTATATCTACCCTCCAGTTTTCGTGTCTTCATCCAATTACTTGACAGTTGTCCTTCGTTGTCATGGTAAACCACCCATAGCAAGATTTAAGGCCTTTTATCAATCTGTTGCAGGTAAGCATTTCTTCTTCTCTGAGTCTGTTTCTTCAACATTTTTTTGGTCAGTTACACATGGTATACCGTTTTAATTTTAAAAGGCCCAGTCTTGAACGGATGGTTCGTATATGCGCGGCATACTTAACTTTTTCTTCTTCAAAACAAATTAAAATCATCCAAACTCTCCAAGATAGCACATTTCTTCTGCTTTGCTTTCATCCGAAGCGTGAGAGTGATTTCTTGACTTCCTGCATAGTTATTTATTTTATTTATTTATTTATTTATTTATTTATTTGTTTATTTATTTACTTATTTATTTATTTATTTATTTATTTATTTATTTATTTATTTATTTATTTATTTTATCTTCATCTTTTTCATTACTTATTCGTTTATTTTACTTACCTATGTTTGCTCATTTCCATGTACGCTCGCTAACTAAGATTAATTTAAATGCAGATGTCCTTTTGTTAAGTAAGAGATCAGGCGTGTAAACACTTTTTAACCCCATGGGTTTTCGTTTTCGCACCTCCACATTCCTTTCTCCCTATTTCCTGTTCTTTGTTGTTAAATTAGTATGTGGAAATAAAAAAAAACTTGAAACATAAACTTGAATCATACTATAAAATACCAAGCTATAACTTTTCAGGCTTTTATTCCATAGTTGTTTTAGTTTGCAATCTTTAAGGTAGAATTAGATTTACTTGAGAAAGCAAAATGCTTGGATTACAGATATAGGATAATAAAATATGAGGAATTTCGGGACTCAGTGCATTCATCATTTTGGCTGAGTTTTTGCTTTTACTGTTGTTGGTTTGGTAGATGCAGGGTAAACAAAAGTTGGCCACCCCCTTTGTTTATCTTCGTTTAGCGATGTCAGATCGACTCAGGAAAAAAACGTTACTAGTTGCGATATTACGTTTCCCTGTAATAGCTGAAACTATAGAGAAGGAGTCCCATAATTTCTGTGCTTAAGTTTGAACCGTTGCATGAGTTAATAGTTTGAAGAAATTATGAGCTACAGCGACTAAAATTAAACACGGTACATACCTTTAGAATAGGAGCAGGAACTTTCGCGACAAGAGTTATACAACTAGTAGTAATCAAAGATTGAGGGGTGCGTTCGATAACCCGCGATCCCAGGCACTCTCTCCTTTGCCAAATTGGTGAGGATGTCATCCAACCCTGCAAAATCTGTGGGGGAGACCTGAAGCGCGTCCCAAGATCCATTCATTCATTGTTCCATACAATCTCGACTCCACTCTGTATTAGGGGTGCATTCTTTCCACGTCGAACGCAATAAGATATATAGTTACAACATTTTCAGAGTTTCTAGAAGCTAACCCAAGGTATTCATCATTTTTGTCTTTAACTCATGATGATCAAGGAGAGTCTTGTTCGCGTCAACAAGGTGAGAAGTGTAATCTGGGAAGAACCAGTGGTTGTCAGTTGAGGAACAAAAACAATTCAATTTTTGTTTTCTATCACGCTCTTTAATTGACTTGATAGAATCCGCGCAGTTTAGTTCTCTACCAATAACAATCAATGCCAAATCTAAGCGTGCCGGCTTCCAGCGCTTGATACCGGTTACGCAGTAATGTTTACTGCAAAGAGTTATTTTAACTCCAAAATTACGATCAAATTAACCCTTGGAGTTATCTGAATTCCCTTATTTAAATCCAACAAAGAAGTAAATGACTCCTTTTTGGAGTAAGGATAAATCCAAATAAAATACTTTCTATTGCAAAGTAACAGAGTTAACCCCATTTCCGTCCTGACATATATTTTTTACTCCAAGTTTGTTGGTTGTTTGCGTCTTTGGGGATTGGCTAATTGGTGTCATTCAACGATTTTCATTAGTAAAGTGGTTTACTTGCCTTACAAGTAACTAACTTGATTTGCTTATCAAGATCATGCACACGTGTTTCTAGGGTGTCCATCGAGCTGTAAATGTGAAGCGTTTGGTGAAGGTAAAAACAAAAGGATTCTGGTGACAGGAGAACACTTGGAGGCAGTACCTAGCAACTTTCCTTTCAACACTAGAGCAGTGTAAGTTTAGGATCACCAGTTTAAAGATGCTGTTGCACAAGGCAGTTTTTCTTGCAACTTGTCTTGCAATTTCGTTGCGCCGTTGCGACATAAGGTGCCCGAATCGTTGCGTAGTGTAACATGCCCTGAAATGAGCTTGTCTCGCAACGTTTTTGTTGCAGTCACCGTTGCGAGAAGTAGAACCGACTTCTACTTCTCACAATGATTGCGGCAACAAAACATTGCGAGACATGTTCATTTTAGAGGATGTTACACTTGGCAACGATTCGTGCAACTTCTGTCCCAACAAAATTGCCAGACAAGTTGAAAGAAAAATTGCGTATTGTAACAGCGCCTTAGCTTGTCTAACATCTCAAACATGTCAAAATTGTCTAACTTTTCTTCTTCAAGGGGTATCAATTCGTTCCTTTGAAGTTTCCAATGCTCAAAAAATTTGGCTTCCTCTCGATTTGCAAGGGCATTCCTTTGCTCGTAGTCACATGTTAATTTTCGTAAGTGCTCTGGTTGTTAAATTTCTCGAATTCTCCTTAGCGAGTTGGTAGATAAATACATTTACCTCTAAAAGATGTCGGGCATGCTTTTATAGCTACATTAATAATAAATAGTGGAATAGTAGAAACATTTCTAATTTTTGTTTTTTTTTTTAACCGCAGGTTTTTTAAAGAGAACCGAATATCTCAATTGCGTGAGAAAGATTTCGCAAATCTTACAAAACTAGAGCATATGTGAGTATCAAACTGGCCTTGGCGTAAAATCAAAGCGTGTACACTATCGTGGTTAAAGTGATTCCCCTATTTTGCACTGCGCACCTCTTCTGCGCATAACAGTCGACCCTTCTATTTCGCTTAATTAATTTCTCACTGGCCATTTTTTTGAAGACAGTACACATGTAAACCCAAATAAATTTAATGAACGAACTTTCTACAGTACCTGTGATCGAGGAGCCGCCTTTTTTTAACTCGACCCAGTCTTCTCTCGTCCGTAAAGATCTTCAAACAGGATTTTCGCGCTTTGAGGATCAATAGTTCGACAACGAGCACGGTGACCCCCACTTTTTAATGCATGAATTTAAATTACTCAACATTATCTGAAATATTTCTTGATTTCAAGAAAATTTTAAAATTCTGCTTTAAAATATTTTGATTTTAAGACTGTAAAGAACAAGTCTTTAGATCGTGCTAAGATGGTTTAAAATGTATTTCAGGGTCTTTATTGTTGAACTTCTCTAATAACTTAATCCAAGAAGTGTCTTTTTCAGAAATTCTAGTGTTCCTTTCTGCTTACTAGGGTTATAAGTTATGAGAACCTCCTCGGTCGCAAAGTTGCTGTAAAGGCCATCCATGTTGTGCAAAAACGAGCCCGGTGACCCTTATTTTTTATTGCATTTTTTTAATATACGTAACATGATTACCAACTGGATGAAGTTCGAGAATTTTTTTATTACTTGCTCTTTTAAGGGGGAATCACCTTAACTGAATGCTTTTATTTTTCTTATTCTTGTTTTAAGTGACATGAGTTTCAACATCCTTCTTCGCCTCGATGAAGACTCCTTCCAAAATGTGTCCTCTGTTAAAACATTGTAAGTACCCAAAACTCTCTATCTGTGAAAAATTTAAGTGACGTGCATGCACACCCGCCTCCGCTAGTTCCACTCTCTTAGAATCAGGGAATCGCAGATTGCTTATCCGTAAAATGCATACACTACATTACAGCTAGGTGTGTATCGAATATTTAACAATTACTCACCAAAGTGGTGGTGAATAGTACTTGGCTAATCACCTCCGAGCTAGCCAATGAGCGTGCGCGAAAAGCACTATTCGCTTGTGTGGTATATACTAATTCACAATGCAATGCAACTAAACTGAAGGCTTCATGAAGAGAATGCAAGATCGTTTTCAAGGACTACTTGCAATCAAAGGGGGTCGTCACTCGAACTACAGTGTATTAATTCCCCGTATATATGCGACTTAAAGGGGAAGTATCACGAAAATTTGCTGTCATTTCAAATCCCAAAAATGTTTGACTGTCAGCAGAAACAACGAAATAATTGTCAAGTTTGTTAAAAACTATCGCCCAGTGCAATAAAACTGTCGATTAGTGCCTCTGGCCAGAGACATAGTAGGCCGGTTTGGATTGAAACTTGAAAAATATTAGGCTAATGTTTTTCAAGTTCTCGCATTTTTGTTTCCAGAATGCGCTAGAACAGATCACAAGTTGTTTCTTTCAAGAATTGAGTTGATTTCGTTCCTCTCGTCATTCTAGAATTAGTTGGCAGGTGATTGAAGGTTTTATTTCATCATTTTTAACAAAAGATATCAAAAACCCCACGATACTTCCCCTTTAAGGCTTCTTCTATTTTTAACGTCACAGGAGACTCAACTCCAACTTTTTTCGATCTCTCCCGGCCGGTGGTCTCGCTGGACTTCCTAACCTTCGCGTTCTGTAAGTATCCGTGCGAGTGAGTAGTTGCATTATTTTCGTTTGTGTTTAACTGCTTACGTTCATCGTGCTCGTTTACAAATACCTCAGTTTGATTTGGTTCATGAATCAGGCTTCAAGGTAAACACACTGGGTTAAGGTTACCTGATACCTTCAGAGGTGTCTCGATACCTTTTGAGTTTTAGCTCTTTGAAGTGGCTCCTCCAGGTGAAAAAAATTTATTCGAGAAAACAGCGCTAAAAATTCGGCAATTCATTTTATTTCAAAATTCTTGGTTTAGTTGGATAGCCAGCTCTATTAGCTTCAATTTAATATAAGGGTTCAGGTATCTACAGTTTAAACCGGACGCGCTACATTGCTTGGACGAGAGACAACTCTGAAGACACCTCTGAAGGTACAGGGTAACCTTAAAACTATCGGAATGTTGCGACATATGAATCTAACTGTACTGTGATCGACAATCTTTCCTCTGCTCTTGTCAGTATTCAAGATAACACCGGTACCACGCCCCCAAAACCTTGGTGATGACTGAATATGGGTTGCGCATACATTGTCGAACCGCCAGAAGACAATTCTTTAACGAAATAAAAGTCATAACAGTCGATCCTAAAGTTAAGGGATTGAATTAGAGCCAAACATTTCCTGTATTTTGACCAATAAAGATAACAGTTGCGGTACAATATCGAATAAAGTGCAATTTCGTTAATTCATCTACCACGGCCATCTGGGGTGTTCATTCACCTGGATTGAACTGCATTATTGCTGGTTGGCTATCATGTAGGTATTGTATTGAACGCCTTAAAGACATGGTACAAATCACAGGAATGCTGGAACATTTGACTTATATAAAACTTTACAAGGTTGTCTGAAGAAAGAAAACTTCACACATGCTATGCATGTAATTGAGATAGCAACTAGAGCATTTTAACTTTACTTCTTTTTTTCAGCGATTTGGGAAAGAATCTTCTTCGCAAAGTAGATAAGGAAATGTTTGATGGCCTATTACGTTTAGAAGTTTTGTAAGTACTGGCTTTAATAACTTGAACATCAACGACAAATATCTTCCTTTATTGACTTATAGGTGATGAATGCATATACTAATATAATTTCTATCGTAACACCGATGTTTTTGTTCGATGTTTAGGAGCCTCCGTTCAAATCAAATAAAGGAGATAGAATATGGTGCATTTGACAACAAAAGTAACTTAACCCATTTGTAAGTACTGGCATATTTATACCTTTGTATTTTCAGAGTTGTTTCTTGTTTATTTTGGCTTTTGTTATTTACTTTACTGATTTATTTATTTATTTATTTATTTATTTATTTATTTATTTACTTTTGCCTGTTTGTTTATTCGTCCTGTCCGTTTTCCCATTAAGTGATCTCGTCTCTCTTAAATCTGAAAGAGGTAAGTTTAGGGAAACAGGGATGGCGTAGTGGTGAGAGCACTCGCCTTCGCCCAATGTGGCCGGGATTTGATAGCCAGACTCGGCATCACATGTGGGTTGAGTTTGTCGTTTGTACTCGTCCCTTGCGCGCGCCGAGAGGTTTTTATTCGGGCACTCCGGTGTTCCTCTTTCCACAATTCTTTTTTATATATATAGATCAGTGGAGAGCATTCGCAATTAGTTCTCTGCGCTAGTGTTCACCCAAATAAAGTGATTTTTGTTAGTCCCCAGAATGAAATTATCATCTACAATTAAAAGTGCTAATTACGGATGAAGACATGCACCGTCCTCAAAATAACTGTGTTATAGTTGAAGCTTTAAGATTGAAAAAAGAGTGCCAGTGCATTCTCAACGTCTCCTTTTATTTATTTATTTATTATTATTATTTTTGTTCTATAATTTAGATACCTTCAGGACAACGAGATAACAACGTTGCCAGATGGCCTGTTTGCGGATCTTTCGAAATTGAAGTTATTGTGAGTATATGTGGCACCAAGATCTACACTTTATTTCAGAAAGAAACAATTACTGTACTAAAATTTGATTCACCTGGACTCGGCTTTCTGGAAGACTTCCAGTTTGAAAATAAGTAAAGAAAAAAATTAGCAGCAAAACTTTAGAGGCATTCGTCCTTGAGCAACTGACTGGAGAGTTGGGATAGCCAGCTCTATTAGCTTCAATTTAATATAAGGGTTCAGGTATCTACAATTTAAACCGGACGCGCTACATTGCTTGGACGAGAGACAACTCTGAAGACACCTCTGAAGGTACAGGGTAACCTTAAAACTATCGGAATGTTGCGACATATGAATCTAACTGTACTGTGATCGACAATCTTTCCTCTGCTCTTGTCAGTATTCAAGATAACACCGGTACCACGCCCCCAAAACCTTGGTGATGACTGAATATGGGTTGCGCATACGTTGTCGAACCGCCAGAAGACAATTCTTTAACGAAATAAAAGTCATAACAGTCGATCCTAAAGTTAAGGGATTGAATTAGAGCCAAACATGTCCTGTATTTTGACCAATAAAGATAACAGTTGCGGTACAATATCGAATAAAGTGCAATTTCGTTAATTCATCTACCACGGCCATCTGGGGTGTTCATTCACCTGGATTGAACTGCATTATTGCTGGTTGGCTATCATGTAGGTATTGTATTGAACGCCTTAAAGACATGGTACAAATCACAGGAATGCTGGAACATTTGACTTATATAAAACTTTACAAGGTTGTCTGAAGAAAGAAAACTTCACACATGCTATGCATGTAATTGAGATAGCAACTAGAGCATTTTAACTTTACTTCTTTTTTTCAGCGATTTGGGAAAGAATCTTCTTCGCAAAGTAGATAAGGGAATGTTTGATGGCCTATTACGTTTAGAAGTTTTGTAAGTACCGGCTTTAATAACTTGAACATCAACGACAAATATCTTCCTTTATTGACTTATAGGTGATGAATGCATATACTAATATAATTTCTATCGTAACACCGATGTTTTTGTTCGATGTTTAGGAGCCTCCGTTCAAATCAAATAAAGGAGATAGAATATGGTGCATTTGACAACAAAAGTAACTTAACCCATTTGTAAGTACTGGCATATTTATACCTTTGTATTTTCAGAGTTGTTTCTTGTTTATTTTGGCTTTTGTATTTACTTTACTGATTTATTTATTTATTTATTTATTTATTTATTTATTTATTTATTTATTTATTTATTTATTTTTGCCTGTTTGTTTATTCGTCCTGTCCGTTTTCCCATTCCGTGATCTCGTCTCTCTTAAATCTGAAAGAGGTAAGTTTAGGGAAACAGGGATGGCGTAGTGGTGAGAGCACTCGCCTTCGCCCAATGTGGCCGGGATTTGATAGCCGGACTCGGCATCACATGTGGGTTGAGTTTGTCGTTTGTACTCGTCCCTTGCGCGCGCCGAGAGGTTTTTATCCGGGCACTCCGGTGTTCCTCTTTCCACAATTCTTTTTTATATATATATATCAGTGGAGAGCATCCGCAATTGGTTCTCTGCGCTAGTGTTCACCCAAAAAAAGTGATTTTTGTTAGACCCCAGAATGAAATTATCATCTACAATTAAAAGTGCTGCTGCGTATCAAAATTACGGATGAAGACATGCACCGTCCTCAAAATAACTGTGTTATAGTGAAGCTTTAAGATTGAAAAAAGAGTGCCAGTGCATTCTCAACGTCTCCTTTTATTTATTATTATTTTTTTTGTTCTATAATTTAGATACCTTCAGGACAACAAGATAACAACGTTGCCAGATGGCCTGTTTGCGGATCTTTCGAAATTGAAGTTATTGTGAGTATATGTGGCACCAAAATCTACACTTTATTTCAGAAAGAAACAATTACTGTACTAAAATTTAATTCACCTGGACTCGGCTTTCTGGGAGACTTCCAGTTTGAAAATAAGTAAAGAAAAAAATTAGCAGCAAAACTTTAGAGGCATTCGTCCTTGAGCAACTGACTGGAGAGTTGGGATAAGTGATTAATCGGTCGCAAGGCATATTAAAAATAAAAATGTCATCGTACTTCCATACGATTGATTGTTTTCTAGCTTATCTTTTTTTGTATTTCCTTGTTTTTCTAGGGACCTAAGCAGCAATGAGCTGACAACAGTTACAAAGGAAACTTTTCGCGGACTAAAGTCATTAGAATATCTGTAAGTCTTTAAAATGGTTTCCGGTCTTTTTTTCTTGGGTCAGGTCACAAACACGTCACGTGACCATTAGACCAGATGAAATTTAGTGGTAAGCTATTACAAAAAGTAAAGTGTCGTTAGGTAGTGCGGGTGCTCCTTCGGCTTATATGTTTGTTTGAGTAAATATCTACAAGTGGGCTTTTGTATCAAATATTACTACTTAAGACAAACATTTTCAAGAAAATCCTTGATGTAATCGACATCAACCTAAAAGATGTCAAGAAATCCGCGAGTTCAAGACTTCTGTCAGAGTTGTGAACGAAAACAGTAATTTTATGACGTTATAGGACTAAAACAAGCTTTGCACCAAAACGAGGCTGTGCCTCGTGCACGTCTAAGAAAATGTGTCCCACAAGGGAGGGAAAGACGCTGTCGCGTCTTATATAATGTTTTCAGCATCATCAGGTTTTCGGAGCTTCCTCGGCGGGTGGACCGGTGAGGGTGGGACACTGCAGAGACTCTGCGCACAGTAACTTTACCCCAATGAGGGGGGTAGGGGGGGAGCAGATACGGGGGAGCATTTTGTTAAATTATTTTTCCTTTTTTTTTTTATTATTATTGTTATATTAACATGTTAAAAGGCGCGCTTTAACTCGTATCTACTTCTTGTCCCCCTTTAAGGTGGGGGTACACCTGAATTTGGATGGAATTTTCAGAGGTTTAAGGAAGGGATAGAAGAAAAAAATGATTTTTGGAACACTAACAGACAGTTGATACCCACGCAAGAGCACCCCAGGTTGCTAGTGGACCAACTTGGTATCCGTCTATCAACTATTAACTACAAATTCTAATTTTAAGACTTCGCCAAATCTTCAATATTTCTTATTTCTGTTAATTTTACTTCTCTTTTGAGAAAAACTATCTCCTCCCAAATATACCTAAAAATCACCCAAAAATTTACAAAACACTCCAAAACATTGATTTGTGTAATGAGCATACGGTTTTTGTATTGCTTGAAACGCGAACGAGATATTTCCGTTGAACCGATTTTAAGCGGCGTGAATACGGCTTTCAGGTGTACCCCCGCCTTAAATATTCCACCTAACATTAATTTTTGCAGGAAGCGGGAAGTAACTTTTACGTCTTTTACCAAACATTGCCTCTTTTTCTTCACTTATTTATAATGTATTGTATTTTCGTCGCAGGTACCTGGATAAGAACAAACTATCAGAAGTACCATCTGATACATTCAGTCAACTGGCTAATCTTAAATCTCTGTGAGTAACTTTGATGACATTTAAGACGAGATTTTTTTGAACTTCGAGCAATTCAAGAAGGCAGCGTTCAAAAATCCCATAAGAACTTGCGCGTGCATTTCGCTTTCGATCAGAACGCGCGGCCATGTTGTTCGATTATAGGGGAGAACAGCTTTTGTGAAGTTTTTGTAGATAGTGGGAGAGTTGTAAACGATTTTTTTCACTGTTTAACTCTGGTACTTCAAGAAGAATATCTAAGAAACTTCGAGGAATCTTTTGAGGCGGTGAGTCCAATGTTTGTTTACGGTATCTTCGTTTGTAAACTGTACGCTCTGTACGCGATGGAGATTGTTTTTGCCGGCAGATTTCGACTCGTTTGTTTGGAGATTGAATTTCCTGAATTTACTTTACAGAATAGACGTTCAGAAATGTGTGTTGTAACTTAGAAGTATTTGTTGTTTTACAATTAAATAATGAACAGTTGTCTGCATTATTCTCTGTGTTGTCTTTGATCTTATATTCGAAGATAATACAATTCATGCAGCGGGAAAGACATGACGGCCGCCAACCATTTTCCCGCCTAAACCGGCGCCGGCGATCGTGTCTAAAAGTACACACGAGTGACCACGAATGACCACGAATGACCACGAGTGACCACGAGAACATGAAAATATTATACTGACGTCATAATGACGTCATTTTTATTAAACAGTCACTACTTAACCGCAAATGGACCGTTTTCGGACACCTAAATAGGTAAATTTAATACTAAATACATTTCCGAGAGACAGGGGAGAGGGTGGTAGTAAGAAGGCGGGGGGTGGGGATGTCTAAATTTACCGCATTTCGTTACCTTTTATTCCAACCCCCCTCCCCTTTTGTTGACTTTGCCTCTTCCATGCCTTCTTGCTTTTCGACCGTAAAATATTATTCCCGCCTTCTCTATACTTCCCCACTTCCCTTTTATCCCGTTTGCCTATGCGAAAGAATTTTTCAGAAAAACATGAATAATTGAGTGCAAAATATGTATTAAAGGAACTTTCTCTTAATAAACTAAGACTAGTTTCATGCTTC
This sequence comes from Pavona decussata, assembly GCF_977016875.1. Taxonomy (NCBI): domain Eukaryota; kingdom Metazoa; phylum Cnidaria; class Anthozoa; order Scleractinia; family Agariciidae; genus Pavona; species Pavona decussata. The sequence goes on from NW_028145467.1 coordinate 2,450,761, forward strand.
TAGCATGAAAAGGCCGTTGTCAGCAGTGACACAGCGATGGTGACGAAGAAATTTGCGTCGAGTATAAATAGAATGTGTCGAGGCGTGCACCAAATTTATATTTAGTCCACTTAAATGGCCGCGTGGGAATTTTTTAACACAAATTTTATATTATACCTAATTTTCAAGAACATTTAGTTTCATGAAATCGAGAAACTAGCATTCGCAAGGCTTTCTTTTCCCCTTTAAAAAAATGCAAATGCTACAGACGTGAAAACTGCGAATGACAGCGAACGATAATGCTGCTATAGCTAGTTGACGTAGGATCTACAAGAGACCTAATCAGCCAAAAATAAACTGTAACACAAACTGCAAGGCTGATACTACGTGAAAAAATTGATTTTACGAGACAACAACCCGACAGAAACCGACAAAACAGGGCTGTAACCGTAGACAGCTGTTTCGTTCTTATTGGAACTTGTCAGCACGGTGTAGCAGTTCTACATGAAACCAGCCACAGAGCCAGCTCAAATAAAGTGCAACAAAACCCATGTCCTATCAAGTTTCGTACTTTGAACCTGCCCGCCCTCCGAATCACGTGCTGCCACATCACGTGCCTCAGGGAGAAAGCAGGCAAAGCATCGAATTCCTCTCTCGCAAAGTCAACTGAATGTAGATGGATAAAACCATCTTAACATTGAAACGCATGGATCTGTTAAGACCTACGGTCCCAAAATGCTACAGAGTTATTTTTAATGCGATTTTCCTTTTTTCACTAGTAGTCATTGCAGAGGAATAAATCTAAGGAAATGACTATTCCATAATTACATTTTGCAGGCCTAAAATTCTCAAAAGGCAAAGTCAACAAAAAAGGGGGGGAGGGGTGGGATTAAAGATAACGGGAGGAGGTAGGTTTAGACCACCCCACCCCACATACCCCTCCACCATCCGCTCCCCTCCCGTCTCTCGGAAACGTCTTCAGAATCAAATTTACCTATTTAGGTGTCCGAAAACGGTCCATTTGCGGTTAAATAGTGACTGTTTAATAAAAATGACGTCATTATGACGTCCGTGTAATATTTTCATGTTATTCTCACTCGTCAGGTCACTCGTGTGTAGTTTTAGACACGATCGGCGCCGGCCGCCTTACCCGAGATTGAAACGGAGTAAACATACATTTTGTCTTGAAATCTCACAAAAGTTTATTTAATAAACACAACAAAAGCTTACAAAGTCTGCCATTAGGCTAAAGCACATGGTTCTCTTGCAATACGACACTGCGCATGTACCGAGTGTTACTAGGCAACAATGAAATGTATTAATATCATGACATCTCCCCCTTTTGAGGAATGAAAAAAAACTTAAGGAAAAACTTATTCGGACAACATGTACTGAATCTGAATTAAAGCTAATTAAGAGAACTGAGAAGCTTGACCTGTCCCTTGTAAACTAGAGGATTACAGTCAAGTGTCCATTCAAAGTTCATTTCTAAAAATGTTAACACTATCAAAGTCACTCTCTATAACGAACAGGTTTCCTAATAAGTCTCCCACAGGAGGTCCTCTGTTCTGGGATAAGATCCAAGTTGCTTGTGGGGCTGGTGTTGCTAACTTCCGGAGCAGAGTTCTTCTGAACAAGTTTAGTGGTAGTCTCCCTACTGGTTTCTGGAATCGAAGAGTCGTTCTCTTGTGGATCTTCACAACTGGGTGGAGGGAGTCTCCTCAGGTACCTCCGATTTCTTCGCAACATTCGACCACCAGAGTCAATAATGTATGACCTTGGGCTTTGATCTTTATCAACGACTTTAGCTTCTGTAGTCCGCTGCTTCTCAGTATCTAGCTTGGTTCTCACCCAGTCTCCTGGTTGGAGTGGAGGTAGTTCTCTTGTGCCATTCCGCCTATCAAAAGACTCCTTGTAGCTCTTCTTTGTTTCTGCATCTGCTTTCTTTACAGCTGCATGGCATGGAAGCTTGGGATCAAGGGCTTTGGTCATTGACGGGAGAGTCGTCCGTATCTGTCTTCCATAATTAGCTCAGATGGGGTCTTCCCGGTGGCTGGGATGGGAGTTGCACGATACGCCATAAGCGCACGGAATGGATCTTCTTGTTCCAGGATCCGCTTGGAGATTCGCACCCCACTTTCTGCAGCACCATTCGCCTGGTGGTGATGTGGGCTTGATGTGGTATGCCTGAATCTATACTTTTCTTTGAAATCATCGAACCAAGTTGACTTGAACTGGGTGCCATTGTCACTAACTAGTTCCTCTGGAATACCCCATCGGGCAAACACAGACTTCAGCTTTTGGATGACCACGAGGCTTGTCGTCCCCACTAGGCTAAGAATCTCGATGAACCTTGAATAGTAATCCATTACCACAAGGTATTTCCGACCGGCAAGCTCAAACAAGTCAATAGACACCTTCTGCCAGGGTCTGTCAGGTAGAACAGTGGGCATAAGTGGTTCTTTTCTCTGAGCAGCTTGGTTTTCTTGGCAGAACTGGCAAGACTCAACCTTTTCCTTAATCTCTTTAGAAATACCAGGCCACCATACTGACAAATTGGCACGTGCTCGACACTTTGTGATGCCTTGGTGCCCTGAGTGAATGCGCTCCAATATTTCTTCTCTCATGTCAGTAGGTATCACTATGCGATCATCGTATGTTAGAAGGCCATTGCTTATCGACAGGTGTCCCCGAGAATCGAAGAACTCTCGTACCTGGTGTGGGACCTCTTCCACGCGCTCTGACCACCCTTGTAATGTTAGTTCTATCGCCTTTTGGAGCTGTACATCTCTGGCAGTTGCTTCTCTGATCCTCCTCATCTGAGTATCGGTGGCTGGCCTGGTAGACTCAATCAAGCTTACATACGCTTGAACATCTTCTATGGTGTCTGGCTCCTGCTCTTGCTTAAGAGGGCTTCTAGACAAGGTATCTGCCACCACCATTTGCTTGCTTGGAACATGTTCCGCTTGAGGGTTGAACCTCATCAGACGCATTAACAGCCGCTAGCATCTTAGTGGTGTCTTGTCTATATCTCTGTGGTTGATCAGTGGAGCTAATGGTTTGTGATCTGTCAAAAGCTTGAAAGTTGAAAGTCCCACCAGATAACGTGATAACCTCTCACACGTCCACACCGCGGCCAGACACTCCTTCTCAATTTGGGCATATTTGACTTCAGCCTGTGTCAGTATTCTTGAACACACGCAACTGGACGGAATTGGCCATCATGCTCTTGCATCAGAACCCCACCAATTCCATAGCTACTAGCATCCGCACACACAACAGTTGGCTTTTTTGGCTCATACAACGCTAACACAGTGGAACTTGAGATTATCTTCTTGACCTTGTCAAATGCCTTTTGCTGGGGAGGTCCCCAAGTCCAAACACTGTCGGACTTCAACAGATCAGACATTGGATGCATTTCTGTTGCAAGGTTGGGTATGAACCTTCCGAGGTAGTTAATCATGCCCTTTACTCTGCGTAGCTCCGGCACATTGTTTGGCGCTTCTAGCTCTCTGATGGCTTTCACCTTTTCAATGTCTGGAATTACTCCGTCTGCACTGAGGACATGTCCGAAGTAGGTTAACCTGTCTTTCTTGAACTCACATTTCTCCCTGTTTAGTTTCAGACCTGACTCCTTGATGATTTCAAGCGTTTTCCTTAAGTTCTCATCATGCTCCTCAGCAGACTTTCCATACACAATAATATCACCCATGATTGCTTCGCAGCCTTTCTCGTTCTTTAGCAAGTGAGTCATTTGACATTGAAGGATCTTTGGGGCACAAGTAATTCCAAACGGCAGTCGTTTAAAACAGAACTGCCCCATTGGAGTGATGAACGTGGTCAATTTGGCACTGTCTGAATGAAGGGGAATCTGCCAGAATCCGCTTGATGCATCCAGCTTGGAAAAGTACTGAGCACCAGCTAGCTTTGGAGGGATGTCTTCCAAGGTAGGCAAAACAAATCTTGCACGCTTGACCGCGCTATTCAATTTTCTCAGATCAACGCAGATCCTAAGCTTCCCATTACTTTTCTGCACGGATACCATGGGCGTGCACCATTCTGTCGGCCCTGTGACTCATTCAATGATATCGGCGTCTTCCGTCCGCTTTAGCTCTTCTTCTACTTTTGGCATCAGAGGGAAAGCAATCCTCCTGGCTGTGTTGATGCAATAAGGTTCAACATTCTCATCCAACTGGATCCTTATTGGCTCACACTTTAAAAGACCTATGTCTCCAAACAACTCTGCATCCACCTCTTCCAATCTCGCAACTAGGCCCATTTCGCAGGCTGCTTGTCTACCGAGCAAATTACTTGCTTATTCTCCACTTATTACGAAGATGTCCACTTCATAGTTCTTATTACAACATGTCACTGTTGTTGTAAACTGTCCTGCACACTGTAATTCGCCTCCGGGACTAAAAAGGGCTATCCTGGATGGATGTAACTTAGGCTGGTTTGGCAGACTGCCAAAAGTAGATAAATAGTAAAAGAGTAGAAACTCTGTAGATGGGTGACACTTGAATACAAAATATTTGAAAATAAACGTTAAAACGTTAATAAAGTGTCAACTGAGTACATTAGTACAAACGTTTCGGGCTGAGCCCTTCATCAGTGATGAAGGGCTCAGCCCGTTCGGTATCTCTCCCCATTGTGTAAACGAGAGCACTAACCTGGACATCGCCGTCCTCTTTGTGAAGCTTCGTTGCGAGTCGAAATCGCAGGAAATTCTGCTTCCAATCTGGCCAGTGGAGCGGTTTGGAAAAATCGATCTCTCTGGAGGGCTAAATTTCAGCATTTTTCACGTTTTTCCGCTGCCACCACGTCTTGAAATCTCACAAAAGTTTATTTAATAAACACAACAAAAGCTTACAAAGTCCACCATTAGGCTAAAGCACATGGTTCTCCTGTAATACGACACTGTGCATGTACCGAGTGTTGCTAGGCAACAATGAAATGTAATAATACCGCTGAATATCATGACACATTAGATAGGTCGAAGGAGCCGGAATCGTCAGAAACAATGCATGGCATCACAGAATTCTCAGATTTTGAGCACTGTTATGGCAACGATAACAAGCTGAAACACATCACAGCCCGAAATCAAACAAGACTCTCAGTAACCAAAAATATGAATATTCTAAATTAGAAAATCTCTGGGGACAGTTAGAATGTGAAAGCACAGGGGCAATCAGTAATTTTTCTCTGGAAAAGGCACTTACTGTCAAAGACTTGCCCCCAGAGGTAAAAAATACAAATGCTAAGAAAAATGAAAAAGACATATACTGTAGGCCAACCAGCTTAGTGACTCATGTACCTGATGGAGGTAATACTTGTGCTGACTGTGGTAAGTCTTTCCTGCGTAAAGGCAACTTGCTAAAACACAAAGTTTCTTGTGGAAAAGCTCAACCTACAACAAATGAAAACATCGGTCTAGTCAAAGATACAGTTGCTATAATCAAAAGCAAACAAGCAAAACCAGAAAGTTCAACCTGTGAACTAAGCACAGAAGAAAAGACCTGGCTATATGCAATCCCTGGAAAGGCAGATTATTCTAACCGCCCAGCCCGAACAAACAAACGCTTTAGTGAACAACAGAAACAAGTCATGATTGAATGTTATCTGAAGGGTGTCGATGACAGGAACAAGCGTTATACTGCACCAATGTGCCAGGAAGAAATTGTTCAGAAACTGGGAGCAGAAAACAAGTTAAAGGAGAGCCAAATAAAGAGCTTCTGGTCTCGATATCACCATCGGTGATATCATTTTATACTCGATACTACATGATATATTACAGATAATCTATCAAAACTTGCAATACAAAAATTAATATTGACTAAGCTGTGCTTGGTTTGTATGTCATGACAGTCAAGCCAAACTTTTCCCATCTTATCCTCCCACTCAGTCAATAAGTACATACGTACCACCACATGGCCCTACTGATACAATTTTTGCAAGTCGACACATGAGATCGCTCAGAATAAAGCTCTCTGCATGACCCTTCAAACACACATGATTTGCTCCTTTAGTGCTAGTGCGATTTATCATTCATTAGGTATTTTCCAAGACCTTTTCAAAATTTTAAACTCGGACATAAATATGATGGTATGATAAAATATTTATTGATGAGAGTTCAGTAGGTCAATCATGGTGCATGGACCTCATCGTGTTCTGTCTATACACCATGACTTGGAGCCAAATATTTCCCACCTGGCCCTTCCAGTCAGTCAATGTATTAAACCCCAAAAATTTTTGGAAAAAAAAAGGCCAGAAATACTAAACCCATCCGAAAATTTTAGCAGTCTGAAATTGATAATGCCAATATGTTTTAGCAGTCTGAAATTTTTACTGTCCAAATTTTGTAAACAGTGCTCAATAAAAATGATTTTCAAATTTGTGACAAATCCATGAATAACATCTTGAGAAACTATTTCTTTGATATTGGTGTATCTGTTACAATGACATTGTTTGTCAGTTTAAGATTTGAAATGTACCCCATTTCCACTATTTCCAGCTCAATGGTGTCTCAAAATCTGTCTGAATTTTACCCCAAATCAAAAGAAGCTAGCCCAAATTCATTATTTTTCAGAATAAAAATTTGAAAAATTGTTGGGTTTTAATGTACGTAAACATATTTATTTATTTAATAATCACTTATATCTTCGAGGGCCAAGGTTTAGGACCTGTAAAATGCAGAGGATTGAGAGAGAGACAAGGTCACTTTTGGATTGTTTTCCTTTTCATATTACATACGATATACAAATAAAAGCAATCGGCCTTATCACGGTTTTTGACACTATTTTGATTAGTAGGCAAACACGTCTTGAAATAACAGTGTTTGAATGGAAATCCAATATCAAATATTTTTCATAAGACTTGCACTAGGAAAAGGATTTTAAGAAAAAAATTGGAAGGATGTAGCTGTGCCAGAAAGCGTGCAGTCATGTTTTGAGCTTTCCATTCCCTTTCTCTAGTACAGGCCTTCGGCCGGCAACACTGTTGAACAGTAAGCGCGCCAGAGAAGGGTTTCTGCGGCTCGGAATTTCAAAAAAACACCACGCGTGACTCAATCAACATTTCCTTGAAAACTTCATTTCAACATAAAGGTAAAAGGCGACTTTAAATATCTCTACTCAGTAAAAATTTCAACCGATCGCGTCGCGTGAATATAAAGTCTCAAGTTGCAAACAGTCATTACACCATACAAACAGAGGGTGATCTGCCTGTGGCGAAACACTAGTGAATGCTGACGAGTGGCGAGTGGCATCATGGGAATTTTGGCCGCGCGTTGCTCGAAGTTCAAAAAAATCTCGTCTTAATGGTTTTCTGATAAAATAAAATGCGTCTCATCGTGAATATTTCTCTTATTTCCCACACAGAAAACTCGACCGCTTCATCCTATGCTGTTACGCCAAGAAATCGATCGATGGCGTTGACTGCGAATCCCCAGTCGATGAATTCTCCAGTTGCGACGACCTTATGAAGAACAGCACGCTTCAAATCTGCATCTGGATTCTCGGTATTCTCGCCTTCCTTGGCAACCTCATCGTTATAATATGGCGCTTGATCGACAAAGAAGAGAACAGGGTTCATTCCTTTTTACTGACAAATCTGGCAATCGCTGATCTCTTTATGGGCGTGTATCTATTAATTATCGCCATTATGGACGTAAAATGGCAAGGGCAGTATTTCAAACATGACATCAAATGGAGATCTGGCCTGGGCTGTCAAGTCACAGGCGCTCTTTCCATGCTCTCCAGTGAGGTCTCCGTTCTGATTCTAACCATGATTACACTTGACAGACTCATATGCATCGTGTTTCCTTTTCGATTCAAACGCCTCACCTACAGAGCCGCCGTGTTCAGTTGCATAGGCGTTTGGATATTTGGTGTAGTGATAGCTGTAATCCCCATCACTGGAATAAACTACTTCTACGATGAGAGCGGGAAATTCGGTTTTTACAGCCGCTCTGCTGTCTGTCTTCCATTGCAACTGTCTGCAGGACGACCAGCCGGCTGGGAATATTCAGTCGCCTTTTTCGTCCTACTAAACTCCATTTCGTTCATTTTCATCCTGGTCGCGTATATATCCATGTTCTGGACAGTAAAGCGCGTTTCCCGCGCAGTGCGATCCACGAATCTAAGCAAAGAATCCGCCATGGCAAAACGTTTTGTCTCCATCGTGATGACCGACTTCTGTTGCTGGATGCCCATCATTATAATTAACATTTTATCCCTAACAGGGAATTTCTACGATCCAAACAAGATTGCTCATGTGTGGATAGCAGTGTTTGTCCTTCCACTCAACTCGTCCCTGAATCCTATCCTATATACGTTTTCCACTGAGAGGACTAAAAGAAGCTTAAAACGGAAGCGGAAAAGCGTCTCGAGTTTGGTCCTTACGTCGCTGGAAAGTCGTATGCCGGGTAGGTACAAATTTGAGCGTAAATTCCAGGGCCGGTTGCATAAATAATCTTAAGACAAATGTAAGTTTTCTGCAGACGTTCCTCGCCTTCCGAAGGAGTTTCTGGTGTTCCCTTTGTATTTCCTGTCCTCAGTAAACGACCTGATCGAATAAAGCGCTCGAGAAAATCCTTTGAACGCAGAGAAAGTTGTATTGTTCATAATTTAATCGCTTTCAAAATGAAGATTTCACTGTTGTTCGTCTCAACAAAGTGCTACACCTATATAGTATTTCGATTTATTTTCAGGTCGAAAACAATCGGTTGACTGGCTGAAATCGTCTCATGACCTCACTTCAGTGACTAACGTTATCGCCAGTTCCAATCCTCTCCCGGTGGTGAGGGCACCGGAGTCATGGGAACGACACTATCAGCAGGTGCACGCTCGCGCTAAACTGAGGTTGATTGAAGAAGTGGATATCTTGCAAGACGATATCGCAGGAAAACGTTTTACGGTAAGTGGTCCCCTGAATGAAGAGTTGCACGGCTTACACTAGTCGGAGACAGTGTACTTGCGATTTATGTCCAATTTAAGGCGTATAAGGTTGCATTAGTACGTCAATTGAGCGTTACCTTTGAGATTTTACCAAGGACGCTTGTGATTTTATGCAAGAGAGAGGTTTAATTTCTCCATGACGTCTACAAACATGATTGGCCAATCGTTTTGAAGTCGTCTCCCTACAAACCTGAGTCGCTCCACTAAACCTTCCGTATCAACGGCCATCACAGAAACCTCTGAAAAGAGCTAAACAAGAAACACCCAATAGGAATGCCCCATTTTCGGTTATGTACTTGGTGGCCTAGCCTTTGAGTAGAAGCGAGAGTGGATTGGGCTTGGTTTGTTACAAATTAACCTTTCAGCTTTTACGAGGAAATTTTACTGGAAGGTTTGTTTCAAAACAAAACCCAGCTTCAATCTCGCTTCATCTCAAAAGCTAGGTTACAAATACCTAAATGTAAAATGATGCGATGCTGTTTCCATTACTTCAGTGATTTTGTTCAAGTTAATAGAGCGCAGTATTGGACTGGATAACAATTCTTAAGTTACCTTAAGTCTGCACGATGTACAATCTGTGTTCCTTGTTATTCCAGGGTTATGCTCTAGCCTGGTGCGAAGAGGAAAGTACACTTAGTATGGTGTTACTAAAATACTTTGCGAAAGAATCCAAGGAGGACTGGAGTCGAGAGACAGAAATAGCTCAAGGCCTGACTTGTAGCGGCGGACCGCCTACCAACCTACTTCACTACCGCTGGCACTCAAAAGGCAAGAAAGATACTTAGTGTTTTCTACGTATGACCACCTTTTATTTTTCTATATATCGTTCATTTCTCCCTCCGTGTACAAATGCAAGTTAAACCGCGTGTTGCTGTTTAACCCCTCTAGATGTTCCTGGCTGTTAGGGGGCCTTCGTAAAAACATCCCTAGCGGCTAGCATCCTATTCGCAGGGTATTTTTCTATACATTCAACTCGTAAAGTATACAGTTTTGTTATCTCTCTAATCTTTTAAAGCCTTTCGCCGCCTTCATGTAGGCCGTTTTTATAGCACTGGAGTTTCATTTTGTGACGAAAAGGTTGCAATTAAAGCGAATTTGAAGTGCTTCAGTATTGCGACGATCATGTTCATGTTAGTGAAGTAAGTTGTTTATTTTTCTGAGTCAAGTCCAAGCAACAACCGTGGACGATAATCCTGCTGGTATTCGTTGGATCAATTGTTGATCTGATCGGCTTAACAAAGAAAAATGATAAAAGAAGCAGAGACCGATACAACGTAGAATTACGGTTTAAAGGTTACTATATTTCGGCTGGCCAAACCAGCCTTCTTCAGGTATAATGAAAATTTACATTGGGACATACACTTATATCGCTGACAAATATTTGCGCAATGTAAATGTAAATTTTCATTAAACCTGAAGAAGGCTGGTTTGGCCAGCCGAAATATAGTAACCTTTAAACCGTAATTCTACGTTGTATCGGTCTCTGCTTCTTTTATCATTTATTTTTCTGTTCTTGTTCCTCAGCTCGCGACCAAAGTATCGAACATCCAAAAAAGAAGATTCGTGATTTATACCCGAACAGTTTGTGAGTTCTTTTCAACATTTTTTCTTACATATGTTTTCCAAGCAACTGGTTTTAAGCAGTTTGTGTTTAATATAATTATGTGTCTTATTTGGTTTTTCTTTAGCTAAGCTCTCTCAGCTCTGTAACTACCTCTCGTGTCATGTTCTTTAATTAATCAATACAATTATGCTTTTACAACCAATCGAAGACAAATGAAAAAATACTTGACTCAAATACCTGCTGTTTATTCTAACTTCTAATTGGTTCTTTTAGTTAGTAGGGTTCGTTGTTGTTTCTAGACAGTCTTAAGACAATCGTTTATTTGTAAAAAAAAATTCGGACAACTCATTCTGTGTTTTTATCTCCTTTTCACAAGGCTTATTTGTTATGAGTTTGTGTCAAGCTCCACTTTAGAGGATTTCCTTTGCGACAAAGGAACTGTTCTTAACTTCGATACAGTCTGCGCCATAGCCAGTGACGTCATCAGCGCTGTAGAGCGACTTGAGGATCTTGGGATACTTCACAACAACATCACAGCAAACAACATTCTGATTGGTCAATGCCAAAGGGTAAGTTGACTAGGTTGACTCTTTTTCACTTTAACTATTTCCTTCTGTAGTCTTGTTTGAGTTCGCTACTGGGGCTAATCTGTTTGGAAACTGGTAATCTGCGATTTGTGAAGGATTGTGAAGGGCGAGTTAGGCAGTAGTTACAGGAGTCCAATCCGATTTCGTATTTGCCTGTACCCGGAGACTGTTATCTATACAACAAAAGAGAACACCCAACCAAAATTTCGTATCCAGAGTCTCTTTGGTCACCGGTTGGTCGCCAGGAGAGACTCTGGGGATTTATTACCGCAGGATTTCTGTGATAAAACAATGCAAGCTGTTACGAGGCAGCCAAACATTTTTTTTTTCGACTTACCAAGAGTCTTTCCTGGCGATCAACTGCTGGCCAAAGAGCTTGAGGATTCTGGGTACGAGATTGACCCAACCATCCCTCACTAAATTTACCGCTGAACTACCGCGGGTTATCATTTTACTGTTACGTTTTCTTTCTTAATTTAGCTTCCGCCTATTACAGCAGTTTTGGGTGGATTTTCTCAAGTATCTAAGGTGGATGAGTGCGGCGCTGTTACAAACTGGGCGGTTGATGAGCAGGGCAACTACAGCAAGGATATTGAGCAATTCGGACAATTGCTGGCTACTTTATTAGGGCACTGCCATGGCTCTATTGAGTACACTCAGGTAAGATTATTTTGTTCTAGGCAATTTAAATGGTAGTGGTTGATACAGGAATTCCTTTCCCCCTCCCCTCTCCCCTTATTTTTCAACTAAAACCGAGGCTTGTGTCGGCGAGGTGCTGATATATTTCGTTTCAAAAGAGAATCAAGTTGAGCGTTCGGTCCTCCAATTTACCTAAAGGTGTGGATCCACCACTGAACGGTTACTATTAAACTGACTTGTCCTTTTTAAGTTTAAATTTTAAGTTTAATGAGGACGATTAACAATTGTTCCTCGAGCGCACGCTCGATATGAAATGATAGATAGCCAACGAGGTAGCGCAGACTTTATTAACAATCAAGAAATATTGCTAGATCTTGCTGATTTCACTTTGCAAAAACTACCAGCACATGTGCATTGCATGCATGCATTTATGTGCTGAGCCGTTGCTTCAATCTTGTCATTTGAAAGATGAAGACAATAATACTGAATAATAAGTATGATGATGCTTTGGCTTGTTTATAAAACTACATATGGAAAAATTCTGTGGACTTAATGACTTAAGTTACTAAATGCGTTTACAAATACACTGTTACATCAACATCATGCATTACATACATCACTGCTAGAAATGTCTTTTGAAACAGTTGAATGTACTTCAACAAAACTCTTCTTGACTGTGTGAATAAACTACACCGAAGGTAAAACATTGAGAAAAACAATGAAATTAAGAAGTAAACTCTTACCGAGTTGAAAACACGAAACGCTGGGAAATTAACTTAAGCCCGAAATAAATCCTATCAATCATCAAGACATGGGATTGTCCTAGCCTAACCCTTGAGGGTCATGACACGAACTCAACAGGGAGTTCGTATAGAGTGTTTTCATTCACGTGACTACCGACCGTATTGGTTTACTAAAACAAAAAAAAGTATTGCATAAAAATAGAGTTCAATTCCCAGAGGTTTAGGTTGGGACACCAACATGGCCGCCGTGACGTCATGTGAAAACACTCTATAAGACCTTTTGTTATACAGCTACAACGATATGATCCATGTTCGATACTTGAGACTAGTTGCTGATTTTCTATATCAGTTTTACTAGTTTTGAATGTTTTTGTCTCTTCCAGCTGCATGAAATTATGAACCTCTGCTTCCAGGAGACATTGCAGGAAAGACCAAAGGCGTCTTACATCCGGGAACTACTGGAAGAAGCTTGGTTCTCAGTGGGAGTCTGGGATACTTGTCTTTAAATCAACTCGTTTAAAGTCTTATTTACAAGGGAGTTGTATTGCTATGCTGGTATTTCTAGCGATGCTTAGATTAATTTCTTTGGAAAATTATTTCGCATATAGCCCGATACAGATGGCCATTTATCAATTCTTCTCTTGAAGTTGCTTAGAGATGTTGTAGTGCAGATATTCTCAGGAAGATCGTTCCAAAGAGAAGCTCCGCTATAACTGAAACCACGCTTCAGGTAGTCAGTTCTCGGTTTCGGCAAGTACAATTTTTGACTTGCATCACGAAGATCAAAAGACAAAGTCCTTGGAGTGAACAAGTTACAAAGATAATTTAGGGCGAGCCTATTAACGCATTTGTACATTAAATTTGCCTTTTGCTTCGTTCTTCTAACGGATAAGTTGTCCCAGCTGAGAGAATTGAGAAGATAGCTAGAGTTCGTATTATAACTTGATTTTAATTAGTAATTACTCTGGCAGGGCGATTTTGTAGTTTTTACAGTAGTTTCTCACTCAGCTGTTGAAACAAGCCATCCGAAACAACACTGCAGTAATCAAAATGTGGTACGATAAGACCTTTGTATATTTCAATAGCGGTGTGCATTGAAATAAAAGGTCTGACTCGCTTAAGTGCACCGATACTGGAAGCGAAATTTTTTGAAATTGCGTCTATGTGCTCCTTCCAAGATAGGTTTGCATCTATGTTCAGTCCGAGAGCTTTGCTATTATTTGTTTGGTTTATTTTGACGCCATCTACATTAATATTTATTGTTTTATCATTTAAAGACTGCAGTGTTTGACGTGAGCTAATGACCATTAACTCAGTTTTTGCCACATTGAGGCTCAACTTGTTAGCTCTGAGCCAGAGATATATGCTTTTCAGTTCAGTATTGATTTGGGTATCAAGACCAGGCATGTCAGATGCAGCAAAAGTAACATTCGTGTCATCAGCGTACATTCTAGGGGAGCCAAGGCTCTAGCAAAATTGGTAAGTCATTTATATAGATCAAAAAGAGTAGAGGACCAATTATTGATCCTTGGGGAACTCTCCAGTTTAAAGGGGTTGCACTGGTAGGTGATTGTTTACATTGCATCGTTGTAAACGATTTGTTAGGTAAGACATAAACCATTTCAGTGCATCTTGATCCACCCCATATTCGGTAAGTTTTTGCAAGACGATTTCGAGATCTATAGTGTCAAAGGCGTTCTTTAAATCAATGAAAATTACACCATTGAGTAGACCTCTGTCAACATTGACACACCAGTTGTTGCTAGTCTCCAACAAGGCAGTGAGCGTACTGTGTAAAGAACGATAGCCAAACTGGCAACTGGATAATAAATCATTTACATTTAGATAATTATACAGTTGGTCATAGATAATTTTTTCAAGGATTTTGGCCACAGCAGGTATAACGGATATAGGCCGATGGTTGTTTAAGTCAGTCTTGGATCCAGTCTTAAAGTTAGGTGTTACTTTAGCCAGCTTCCAGTCGGAAGGGTAGATACCAGTCAGTAGTGATTGATTAAATATACACGTTAAAGAAGGCGCGACGACATCAGCGGCTATGCGGAGTGTGCTCTTTAGAGAGCTTTACCTGATTCTGTTCTATCCGTAGCTCTTAGAGAACTTAACTAGTGATTTATTGTCATTTTTCAACGTATATGTATAAGCATCTTAATTTTAGTAGAGTAAGTAGCATGTTACATTTTGAATAAACTTTAATACGACAAATGTTTGTCTAGCGTACCTGTAATCGCGTAAGGAAATCAATGGAAGTCATTAACGAAGGTGCCTCCTTTCTGCTTCCGTTTCACGGGAAAGGCCGAGAAACCGTAATATAAACTTAGTCAAAGGTTTTTTAGCACGATTTATGGCTATGCGGGAAAAGAAGATCTCAGTAAGGATTATTTAAATCGAAAAAGAAAATTGGGGGTAACCCCGATTTTTTTAGAGACAATCAAGCTTGAATTTTGAAATGAAATGTCATAAGTTGCCTCCATTTACATATGCCTTCCAAAGATCTTCTTTTTCCGCATAGTGATAAGCCGAGCAAAAAATACCTCTTTATTTGGAGGCACCGTCCTTAAGAACACTTTACCAGTTGTTCATATTATGAAGACTTTTTAAAAGGAGAACTGCAACAGGAATTTGGTGTTGTTTTAAACTTAAAAATAATGTTACATTTTTGTGATAAATTAATAATAATAATAATAATAATAATAATAATAATAATAGTAATAAAGAAGATCTTTCAACAGGGAGCCCACGTCACAAAATGTGGTTTTCAGTGAGGCCCTGCATAAATCTAACGTAAGATTACAAAAAGAGAAAATACAAATATAGCTATCTAAAAATAAAGAGTAAAAAGGGTAAGATCGATAAAAGAGTCTACATGTTTCTAATAAGACGTCTAAAAACTAAAAAATTGAGAATGTTCCTAATGCCGTCTGGGAGAGCGTTCCAGTCATCTACCGCATGACAAATAAAGCGATGCTGCCCCCATGAGCGCTTTGATTGTGGTTTACAGATGTTATTACTAAAACGAGTGTTGTAATCATGAATTGCCACCCTAGTGTACCAAGTCTGTGGCCATAAAGTTGGCCATGAGTTGGATTGGATTGCAACTTTAAAAGTTTCAGGCAAACGTTTATTAAGTTCTCGCATTTTCGTTTCCAAAATAGTCTTGAATAGATCGTAAGTTGTTCACCGAATAACTCTCCACTACAGAAAATTCGGGGAGCTTGGTGCGAGTGAGGGATATTGGGATCGTTTGTGTAGACGGATGGAAATTGCACCGACGAGTGTATTTCTCGGCAGTCAGTTATAACAACAAATACTCTTTTAGGTGAAAGCTATTTAACAAGAGCTACGCTACCTCTAAAAATGTAGTTATTTGTCGATGCAATTTCAATCCATCTACCCAAACGATCTCACAATCCCTGCGCTGTAACTTAGTCTTCTCACAGATTCTGAAATAGGGAATTCAATTTCAATAATTTAGTTGGCGTCTCTCTCTATTACCCCAAAACAAGACTAGAAGAGAACAGAAGTCCATTTGCTAGGCTAGAACTGAGGCATTAGAGCTCCATTTATGTGGGGGGAGGGAACATCCGTTTTGGGGTTTAGCACTGACCAACTCTGTTTAGAGAGACAATCTACTCAAGCCCGACCATCCCTAGAATCCTTCGCAACCGACTAGGTCGCCTCGCAAAGCGTGACAATCCAAACTTCGCCTGCGAAGGAGACTAGTTGGCCTGAGTATCAACTCGAGGACATCTCAGTGTCAACACTGCCACAGCAAGAAAATCTTCCCAAATAACTGTCACTTTCTAAAAACGATACTATTGGACTATCTTCGCTGGCTCTTTAGCTGTCTATGGTCCGGCGTCCAGGCTTGTCCAATGATTTTGCGACGTAGATTGGTTTCGAAGACTACGTACGCTTACGATTTGTAAACGATATAAACTATCGCGCGTGCGTTGTCCCATTATATTCTGGCTAACTACTGAGTCATGATTTTCCTGACACTACTCAGATTTGGTGGTAGACGATAGCCTCTTCAATTTCTCGAATTGTAGTACCTCTTTGCCTTTTGGGAAATAATGCGTCTGAAGAATTTCTTTTCGATTTTTTTTACGAGCCAATGGTGCGCCTAATCTAAAAAAAGGTGTTGCCCACCAAACCTGCAAGTCTGAATAACTATATACCTGTAACGAGAGAGACCACTAAACCTGTGAGGAGTGGCCAAAAAAGGTCTCCTTACAATGGTTGAGTGGCCTATAGCCTCTAGTTTTCTAACATTGTTTTAAATAAAAGTCTGGTTGAACCTTACGGTAGAAAGCTTCACTTAAATTCAGCGCTCACGCTGTTAAGTGAAGCGTGTCTTATCAAATTTGCTTTCGCGCAACTAAGCGGTGATCGCAACCGTATCGATGACCACGAAGTCGACGAAGAAGAAGACGGTAAGTCAGCGACGAAGTGCTCCGAAAAAAGTCGAATTGAAGCCGAAACAATCGAAGAAAAATTTGGCCTAATTGCGACAACTGACCGAATAACTTGCAAAGGAAAAAACGGGAAGCCGAATGGGAGTCTAGGGGGAAAAAACCACCCAACCCCAGGGGACCCGTTAATTAATTTAACTACAGTTAAGTTAAGCCGAATATGAAGTCCGCTGACTTCTGGCCGAACGTGTGTGCATAAAGTGTGCTTTGTAAGGTTCACCCAGAGCTCTTATTTACCCCCTTCCCCCATTCTCAGCCCACAAGAAAAAGACTAACCATGGCCTCCTGCCCATATTGAAGATGCTTTCTTTGTCTTGAGTGGTCACGGCGAAGCTGAGAGCGGTACTGCTGGTAGTAAGGCGGTAGAAACTAACTAAACGGGGTTGCGGCGGTCTGATCTGACTGGGTACTTTGAAGCTTGAGGTAAGCTGTGGTTCTTGATTTGTGCATGGGAGCGCTGTGGTCTGAGGCTGAACAATGTGTATTGTGATTCTGATGCTGGTCGTTGGGGATGCTGTGGTGCTGGCCGTTTATATTGGACTGGAGCTACTGTGATGGAAAGTTGGTTGGGGCGAATCATCAGGAAGTCAAGGAAAGCTGAAAATAACAAAACAAAGAGACTTAAAGACTTGATCTACCTTGGCTAGTTCGCCATTTCTGTAGAAGTTGAACGAGTTGAAATAATCTTGAAGTTGCACAAATGAAATAAAGTTTATTTTCATGCATCAAGTGGCGTTTTCGTTGGCGTTGCCGTCATCGCTGTTTAAACTTCAGGGCGCATTTTGTCATCTTTTAAAAGAGTGGTTTATTTTTAGTTCTTTTTACGTTTGCCATGCAAGCAGTATGGTTTAGAACGCTTTTTTTGTATATTTTATTTCCCATATACCGTAGTTCTTCGTCAGTCAGTTTTTCTTATTAAAATCTAAAACGCACAAAATTTATGATTTCTATTTTCGAGATTTTTTCTTGTTTATAGTCGTCATCATAATTAAATATCAATCCTGACAAACTTCAACTCCAAACCAATAACTGGTGTAATTTCACGGCGATCAGTATCGGAGAATACTATGAAATAGCCGGCTGAAAAAGCGAGGTATGGTCCCTCTAAAACTGTACTGAAACACCTTTTATTAAAGAAAACATTACAAAATTTATTCTGCGATAGAAAGAAAATGGCTAGCCTGAAAGATACAGCCATTCAAAAACTCCAAATTTTACTAAGAAATCTATGGAACGCCGGACGTGACGGACGATTTGTCCGGCGTTCCATACATTTCTTAGTAAATTTTTCAAGTTTTTGAATGGCTGTATCTCGCCTAACATTTGCTTGATTAACACCAAACTTGAGGATGTTGTAAAGTTCGATGTGCTCTTTCTGGCTATGTGGGGGTTGAGTCCCATATCCCATAATACACAGACTTGTACCCAGACCCCCACGGTATGAAATCTGGCAGCTGACTAGTTTCCAGTGCTGCTCATTGAAATGTTTCCTAGCAACAAAGTCAGTTTATTATTATGCGCATGCGTGACCCTCTGTTTTCCGAAACAATGTTTCCTCGTTTAGCCACCGGGGCAGCAAAACATTTTGTTTGCTTCCCGCTAATTTAGCCACCTCGAAAAACATAACAAGAAACAATGTTTCCGAAACAATGTTTCCGAAACAATGTTTCCTAGTTTAGCCAGGCCATTAGTATGCATTGTATCAGTGGTGTACCGTCATTAACGGTTGAGGGTAATCAAAATAATGCATTACGTTGTCAAAATTATCTTTAAAAAAGTTAGGTAGCTTGCGCCTGGGACAAATTTCACTCCTTGTTTGTGATTTTTTTTTTTTTATTTTATTCTATTTTTTTATTTTTAGTTGGAGTGTCGAACACTTTCCAATCAGGCGGCTTGTCGCTTGAGGCTGATATTTGCATTTAAAAAGTATCAGTGCTCAAATGTTACTTTACTATGAAATTATAAAAAAAAAAAAGCTAGCTCAAATGATTTTAAAATTATTTTTGGTAAACGTTTAACCATAGGATCAAATTCTGTTATAATAGATCTATTCACAGTGAAATATTTAACAAGTAGATTATGTCGATTATGCGTGATGAATTTTTTCTTAGTTATTTTAGCGCCTCGTTTTTTACTCAAAACATTTAACTTCCCAGGTTCAATAATATTGCAAGATAATAGATCGATTCTCCGTAAAAATCCCGTCAGGCTTTCTGAATCGTAGTGATCTTGCATTGGCGTGCGTTTCTCAAAAGTCCCGATACTCTTTCGGATCCAAAAAAACATTTTACATGCACAACGTTCATTATCAGAAATGCGAGTTTTGATAATTTTGAGTGAGGTAAAACGTTGAAAACTTCACAAGATAAAGAAACAAATGGGGCTAGTTTACACGGAAAACTACCACCGATCCGTACAAAACTGATTTCAAAAATGCCGTGCCGAATCCCGGTGATAAGCCCACTAGGGTATAGGCTTAGCTATTTGTAAACAGAAATTTTATTACGGTTACCGAACCTCCCGCCTCCCGTTAATAACCCTCAACCTTCTTCCGCTTATAGCCCCATCTGTATGCAAACAGCCCCTCCCCACCCCTTTCTAAGGCCGTATCGAGGTTTTCATCCTTCACTGACTAAATCTGGTCAGTTCCCGGCCTGAATACAGCGGGGCAATCGGAGTTAAACTTAGTGTCACTCTACAAGAGGTATGTACACTTATTCTTGTTGGATGGATGGAAAATTTTGAATTCCTGTAGGCTATTTTCATCAGCAAATAATTGATTCTGCGATCTATTTTTTACATAGCATGGGGTTGCTTTTCTTCGCTTGATAACAATCGAAGCTAATTATTTTAGAAGAGAATTTGGTACACTGAATACCAGACGAATATTGGCCTGCTTGAAATAAATTCTTTGTCGACTGGGGGGTCGGTGTGCTTAGCCTTCCGGCGCCGGTACGGTACGTTTATGGCGATTACTTCAGGCCAAAAAAAATATCTTTTGCGGTAGTAATTACTTATGATCATCTCTTCCACGTGAAGGTTAAAAGCTACTGACCAAACAAAATATAGTATACTTTGATACGTAGATGCTATCAAGATTCTTCAAAAAGATTTTTTGTCCCTCAGTTTTGTTTTAGACTTTTATTTATACCATTAGCTTAAAGTTAGCTTGTAAAAACATTTTTAACCTTTAATCGTTGATAAGCGTTTTCCCGCCTTCTAACAACCGGGTGCGCGGATCCTGGGCAGCATTTCAACAAACACAGAAAGGAAGCAACTCTTATTTTACACAAACCCCTGTCTGTTTTATCGGTGAACCATTGCATGCTATAATTTCAAACTGATTGTTCACTAACTGATAGAAAATAAGGCAATTTACTCTTCGCGAATTTCCGCATAAACTCATGACCATTTTCGCTGTTTTCTAGTACTGTACATCTAAGTTTTGACGGTCTAGAAAAATAATGCTAGACTTTCTCTCATTACTTCGCCTCTCTTTTCTGGTTTTGGAGGTCCGTTGAGGTGGGACCGTTCGTTTACCTGGTAAGAAACGTTCGAATGTTGACTTGTGACCTAAAACCTTGCACAAATCTTGCCAGTTGATACATGTCGATTTCGTGCACTATTTGTGTAATTCTTCCCCATTTTTTGACCTCTTTTTTTCCACGAACCGCATTCTCGTCCCCAAGGGTCTCTCGGTTTACAGTTGTCGCTCGATTCAACCGCTGACCGAAACCCGTAATGGCACTGGTAACGAGGATCCTCAACCTTCTTGGACTGTTATTTTAACTCTCTCTGGTCGAACCGGGCTTTTTTCCTCTCTGGGGCCGGGGGAGGAGGTTACGTCCCCTCCTCCAGAACTCTGAGAATATTAAAGCTATAAACTTTTACACGTGAGTTTATATTTAGACTTTTAAGAAGCAATATGTTTTTAAGCTAAGATATTTTCTCTTCAAAGAAAATATAAACGTGATAGCTACTGTGCCTATTTATAGTATCCAGTCGGATGGAGGGATTTCACGCATTGTTTTGGCTGCCACTGCCCGGGTGAAATGGCGATGCGCATGCGTAAGGCACTGGCCAGGCCGTGGGTTGGTGTCCGAGTGTGTCACTTGCTTTAATTGATTGTCTTATTGTTTTAACCCTCTGAACTGCACGGTTAAATTTTTTATTGTCACATGAGGACCCAAGTGCGAATAATCCACTGGGTTAGGAAAGTCTGGGCCGGTATAACAATCTATTTTTCAGCCCGTCAGTCCCTCTTAAGACTGAAACGCGCAGTCTTCGGACGAAAATCTGGAACTAGCAAGGAAATAGCAGGTGAGACTGGGGAGAGGGCGCGTAAATCTTCCGCGCGAGAATTCACCCTTACGGAGTGAATAATTTAAAAAGAGGATCAACGACTGATGACAGAAGTCTTTTCACTCGAATATCCAGCTTACAAACAGAATCCAGTGCATTCTTCTGTCAATAAAATTAGAGTTGATTTTGTGGACATAGCAAAACAAAATTGACTGACACTCCCAGTCGCTGTTTGATGTTCAATAATGTTTAAAAACGTTATTGAATGTCCTTGTCCATACCAATAATTATTCAGGACAGCTCTATCTACATGAAAGCGGCTCATAAATTTAGATATAACATTGTCGATTAAGGCGACATTTAAGGCACACGTCATTTACGTAGTTACATTCCAAATTTTCTTTCTGCTTTTCCCTAGAAGTAATAAACTGCGTAAAAATATCCAGTTTGTTTTAGTTGGTACTGTCCTTAAGAAGTTTCTTGGGCCTTCTGGAGATGCGCAGAAGGTATGCGCAGTAGCAAAAAAGGCACCGTCCATAACACTGTTTGATTTCTCACTTGCCACCCATCCCCACTGATCCCACTCCCCCCCCCCCCCCCCTTACCCCTAAACTCTGACTGAATTACTCCAGGTCACATTTGCTAGTGCTGTAACTGTGATATAGATTTATTATCTGTACTGTGCGAGGCAATGGATCAACAGCAGGCAACTTCAGACTCTTTTTCACGACTGAAAAGAATAATCAAGCCCATACCCTATTAAAACCGCTCGCCTCCATAAAACTGTAAAGGAGTTGGACAATGAACCTTAATTTTAACATTGCAAAACTATTAATCAAAAGTACCTTGGAAATTACAGTTTGTCTACGTTTAGTGATTTTAGAGAAATTCAGTACATTTTTTAATCTGTATAAATGATTTTACGTTAATATTTTACATTAAAATCACTGTAGCAAATGAATAATCAACTAACCAATTTGCTATCAAAGAAAACATGTTAAAATTTTATTCACACAGAAATTGATGAAAAACTACCCAGTTCATTTTCAATGCACACTTGTACTTGATAATCGTGAGCTCCCAATAGATTAATAATTAGAACTGAATTGTTCATTTTCGATTTCACTTAAATCGATCACTGGGTGCAAGGTATTGTTCGCGTTCCAAGTTTAACAACTAATTTGAATCCACCATTTTGGCTGGCTTAAAATGACTCAAGTTTAGTATTACGCTTTAAACAATACATTTCTTAAAATAACACATGTAAACCAATCGGTTGAATCAAGTAAGATTCTTCAAACCATTTCTATGTTGTTATTTAGGCTCCGTAGCAGGAGGGCCTGTGAGGGAAAAGAGGAGAACTCTTTTATGTCACGTGAATTCCTCGTTCCCTAATATCGCGTCCACTATAAACGCAAGCGTCTCTGATACATGCAGGCTACTTTTTACATGCACTTTATAAAGGCGTTGTCTTCTGTAATTCACTCAAGTATATATATGGCAAAATAGTAAACTTTAGAACATATTATAAAAAATCTTCCCGCTCGAACAAAGAAAAAACCTAAGCGGCATGCTTCGTGAATATTTGAATGAATCTTTGTTTTCTGTTTTATATTTGTTGTTGTTTTTGTTTGTTTGTTCGTCTTTGTTGTTTTTGTTTTTGTTTTTTATTTTTTTCTCTTTTTCATTCCCGAGCTTTCACTAAAATCTTTCCTTTCAACAGTGAACATCAGTTGAATTCTGCCAATCAATTTGGTCTTCAAATTCCATTATTCCTACAAAGTCATGTGACCATACCTTAAAAACCAACTCAGTGTTCGTGTACCTTTGTTACATTATTACACACATTAAGTGTAAAGTATTTTAAGTAAGTAATTACATGATTAAGTTTGAAGTTAGTATTCATTTGGAATATCCACTGTGGCTGGCTTTCCGTCGCACATGACGGGAGGAGTTGCGAACAAATCAAATAGAGGCCAAAACTCGTTTATTTACAGGTCAGGTTACAGCACATGCCGTTACAATCATGATTCCCGGGATAACAATCTGCGTGACAAAAGAATACTTGCTATAACTAATCTTGAAAACTAGTGTGAAAAATAAACCAAAAAATTTTCCGTACAACACTTCTCGAACTGCTCTTACCGTTTAGGCCGTTTGAAAGGACAGCAAACATCCGATGAACTACGATTACTGCGATTACTGCATAAATATCAAACTATATGTGAACAAAAACAAAATGGCGGGTCGCTCGCAAAGAAAAACAGACGCGGCAGCTAAGCACTTGCAAAACAAACCGCTGACTGCACAGCGCTGCAGTCACATGGCTGGCTCCCCTAATTGTTGCCTAACAATTACTTTACTTAGTGTCCACGCTAGAGAGTTCAACAAACTAAACGTTCATAGACAGTCACTCGTGTCTTCTTCACTTGTCAAAGACACCTCACTGAGTAGTTGGCTCCTCGTAGGGGAATCCCTTGGTCTCCTTGCTGCTTGTGTCAACTTCCTCTTCGCCTTCGGAGGGTACCAGTAAAACGAGTTTGTGGATTGGTCTATCCAGGAAAGTAGCAGGTTTTTGACGTCTGTTTTCGACGTCTACAGGCTGTCAAGCCCTCCATCCGCTTTGACGATTTTAAGCTTTCTGACACATCCGTCGTCACTGGGGAAGACTTGAACGACTCGTGCAAGAGGCCATCGATTACGTGGTCCTTCGTCCTCCTTAGACAAGACTACATCTCCAACTGATAAGTTCCTTCTGGGATATCTCCACTCGTTCCGCGACTGCAGACTTTGAAGAAACTCGTGGCGCCATCTAAGCTAAAACTGATTGGCGAGATACTGTGCTCTGCGCCACCATTTGCGGGACTACAAATCTGCTCTCTGGAACTTTCCCGGAGGCGGAAGTACAACCTTTGGTTTGAAAGTGAGTAGATGGCTGGGTGTAAGTGGTTCGGGTGCCTCTGGGTCATTCAGGTCATTCGTAGAGAGGGGTCTGGAGTTAACAATACATTTCGCCTCAGTTATGAAGGTTCTAAAGGCTTCATCGTCCAACCGGGTTCCGGCATTTAGAAGTAGCGTCTCCAGTGCTGTACGAACAGTACGGATTACCCTCTCCCATGTACCACCCATGTGGCTCGCATGCGGCACGTTCATCCGATATGCTATCCACTCACAACCATTTTCCACCAAGCTCTCTTGTAGTCTCTTCTGATCCAGTTCCTCTAAGGCAGCTTTCAGCTCATTCTGTGCCCTTACAAAGTTTATGCCTTGGTCACAGCGGAGCTGTCTGACTGGACCACGACGATTTAAGAAATGGCTCAGCGCGTTGATGAATGAACTGGTGCTTAACGAGTTAGCTGTTTCTAAGTGAACGCCTCTGCTGGCCATGCAGCTGAAAATAACACCGTAACTCTTAACTTCACTTCTCTTCTCCTTGATCAGGAATGGTCCAAAGAAATCTACAGCACAGTATGAGAAAAGAGCTGAAGGTTCAACTCCATCCAAAGGCAAGTCGGCCATCTTCTGAAATTGCAGGGGCCCACGTACTTTTCTGCAAGTAACACACTTGGAAATACAATTTGACACTGCGGATGATCCACCAATAATCCAGTAGCCTCTCTGACGCAGTTCATTTTGGGTGATTTTTCACCCCATGTGATTCACTTTGGCATGCCAGAATCGAATCAGCAAGTTTGTAACATGGCTTTTACATGGAAGTACCACGGGATGTTATGTCGCAAAGGGAAGGTTAGCTCGTCTGATGCGGCCACCAACGCGAACGATACCATCTTCATCAAGAAATGGATCCAAACGATACAAGCAACTAGACTTCTTGATGGCTAGATTTCTTTCTCTTGCAAGCTTTCTATCTGTTGCCTCTCTAGCTGTGTTAAGTTTCTTTAGGACTTCAATCTCTTCATGGAATTGTTCACGTTGAACAATCTTTAGAACTTCTCCTTCCGCTTCAAGCAGTTCGGTCCAGGTAACTGATACCTTTGGCAAAGGTCTAATGTTCTCACAACCAGTCTGTGTCGTCCACTTCACTTCCCTACTTGCTAATCTGCTCTTCACTCGAAGACACAAGGCTAGTAATTTAAGCAAACGCTGCCAGCTTGAAATGTGAAACAAACGACTCAACATAGACGATTCAGAAGGTTGGGTAGCTGGACTCTCTGCATGAGATGTGAACACGACAGCTTTCGTCACTTCAGGATCAGACTCGGTTACTTGAAATTCTTCTCTCTTCTCAGGCTGAAAAGTCCCATTCTTCCAAAGGAATGGTGGTCCTGCTACCCAATTGTTTCCTTGAAGCAGTTGTGATGCTTTAAGGCCACGCGAGGCATGATCTGCGGGGTTAACTTCAGTACTGACATACAACCAAGAATTCGGTTTCGTGACATCACGAATTTGCTGCACGCGACTTGCCACGTACACGTGGAACCTTTTAGCTTCATTGTTGACATAACCCAGGACAATTCTACTGTCTGTCCAGAAATGTTCTTTAATGTCCGTGTACGACAATTCTTCGCGAGGAAACTCATCATTTTCGCTGAAATAGTAGCGGTTGCCAACTCAAGCCTCGGCACAGTGATTTGTTTCAAAGGGGCCACTCGGGCATTTCCAATGACGAAAGAACAGTGTACTTTGTCCTCCACATCAATTAGTCTAACATACGAACACTGCCCATATCCCTCAAGACTGGCATCCGAGAAATGGTGTAACTCGCAGGCTTTAACACGACCAAAGTTCTCGGGCTTAAAGCAACGTTGAATTTGCAGCTGGTCAAGAGTCAGAACATCCCGACGCCATTTCTCCCACTGACTTCGAAGACTATCTGGAACTGGGCTGTCCCAATCAAGTTTGTCCCGGCACATTTGCTGTAGAACTTGCTTACCCTTCAAGGTAACTGGGGCAACGAAGCCACCAGGATCGTAAATTGAACAAACTGTGGTCTGAACACCACGTCGCGTAAAGGGAAGTTCACGCAATTCGATGCGAAATTGGAAGCTGTCAGTTTCAATACACCATACAACTCCTAAAGCACGTTCCAAAGGCAATGGATCATTCTTCAAATCCAGCTCTTTCAACCCTTTTGCACGGTCTTCAGAAGGAATCACTTCAAGAACGTCTCTTTTGTTTGACGAGATTTTGTGTAGTCTCAGACCGGCTTTGGCACAGATGCCTTGACTCGCTTTCACAAGAGTAATAGCTTGATCTGCAGTTGGGACTGACGTAAGTCCATCATCTATATAGAAATCTATTCTTATGAACTCAGCAGCTTCTTCACCATACTCTTTCTCTCCATCATCTGCCGCCCTCTTGAGACCAAAATTTGCGCAGCCAGGTGAGCTAACAGCACCGAAAAGATGAACCTTCATCCTGTATTCAACAACTTCATTGGGAGGATCCCCGTCTTTCCACCACAAAAAACGCAGGAGATCTCTGTGTTCCTTTGATACCACAAACTGATGAAACATACTTTTTTATGTCAGTCATAATGGCCACACTTTCCTGTCTGAATCTGCACAAGATCCCTAACAGGGTGTTCATGAGGTCGGGTCCTTGCAGCAAGAAATCGTTAAGAGATACTCCATCATGTTGGGCCGAGCAATCGGACACTAATCTGATCTGATTGGGTTTCCTTGGGTGATAAACACCAGTGTGGGGGATGTAGTTCACCATGCCATCCTGGATTCCAAGACGGTCTGGAGGCACCTCTTCAGCACATAGCGCAATCACATCTTTCATGAACAAGCGATAATCTTCCAAGAACTTCGGTTGTCTCTTAAATCTTGCTAAAAGCTGGCGCCATCTTTTCACAGCTAGTTCACGGTTGAAAGGGAGACAATTTATCTGACTTTAAGGGAAGCGGCATTTCGTAGTGCCCATCAGGTGTCTTAACAATACCATTTTCAAGGATGTTGAGGAACCTCCTATCTTCGGTTGAACAGGGCTTGGTTTTTGCAGAGCACTCTGCAAAGTCTGACTCTAGAACTTTAAGGATGGTCTGTGGGTTGATAAATTCTTTCACTTTTGTTGTGCACGTCACTTCTTTACTATTGCATCGCTCGCAGCCTTGCACACCTTGCCAACTATGCCCCATCCCATAAGAGATCGCTGGCCATACGGGTCATCTTCATCTCCCACTAGGACTTCTCTCGGTCTAACGATACTTGGACAGTTATTGCCGATCAGTAAAGAGATATCTACACTTGGATTGTACGGCATAAGTTCGTCAGCTATAGGGCGAAGATGGTTCCATTTCCGCGCGACGCTGACTTTAGGAATCTGTGAGCGACTGGCAGGAATAATATCACGCTTGAACATCATGGGTAGCTTCACAGCATGCTCCGTTCTAAAGTCTAACACTTCAACTCCACAAATACGATTGCTTGGTACATGCACGTTTCGCTCTGGCACTGTCGTAAGGAGTAAGTCAGTTGGTGGGCCTTGTAAGTTCAATTTCTAACACAGATTCTGTGACACGAAACTCACATTAGACTGATCATCCAGCATCGCGTATTGCAAGACTTCCTTACTCGTTTGGTCAACTTGTCTGACCCACACAGGTACAATCATAGCATGATCTGAACCCCCTTCCTGCTCTGGGATGGTACAAACATTTGTACAGTTCGCAATACTTTCTGTCGGAGTTTTCTGAACATGAAGGCATGAGGGATGATTACCAGAACAGATACGACATTTAAGTCTGTTCCTACAGGAGGCTACTTGGTGCTGACTACTTGAGGCGCATCCAAGACAAAGAAATCTTTTATAAAAGAAGTCCTTTTCCTTGTGTGGCTTTTCCGCAAAACTTCTTACACTCATCTATGTGATGTTGTTCCTTACAAACCAAACAAACTTCAGTCCTTTTCTTGTCACGTTTGGTGGTTTTCTCTTTCTCGCTCAGGGCATTTACATTCTTGTCCTGATCTGATGCTTGGGTTCCAAAGGGAATGGCCTCCTCTCCCCTCGCTAATTTTCGGAATGGTGTTCGAGGTCTCACTTCCTTGGTTTTGGACAGCTCCTCAAGTTCGGGAATGTTTGCTTTCTCTGCACACTCTTTCACAAATGAAGCAAATTCAGAGAAAGTGGGATAATCACCATCTCCCCGAGAGACCCTACACTGTTGAACCATCCCTCTCCACTTATTCTGAATTTGTAAGGCAACTTATTTAGAGTCTTAACGTTCTCCTTCGCGAAGTCCAAGACAGCCAGACTAGGAATGGTCTCTCTGGCGGCAATTATCTTTTGCAGGAAGTCAGAAAGATCTCTTAAACTTTCAGCATCTCTTATGCCAATCTTAGGCCAGTTCTCCAGTTTGTTCATAAAGGCTGTTCCAACTACGTTGCAGTTACCGTACCTTTCCTTTAACAACGACCTTGCAGATTGATAGGTATCCTCAGTTCCAATTAACATATACTGATCAACAACTTGTTTGGGCTTTCCAGAGATATACTGATGCAGAAAATTTAGTTTAATCTGAGCGTCCATTGGTTTGGAATCAATAAGAGCACTGAAGGGACTGTTCCATGTAGGATACTCTAGAGGGTCTCCACTGAACACTGGGGTTGAAATTTTAGGCAGTTGACCAGAGATTGCTAGTTGCCTATTCACTAAATTCTGTTCCACAGTAGCTGCCACCAACTTACTACTAGTTTCAACCAGCTTATCCATTAATCTTTCTAAAACAACAGAGTGTGGTTGAAAGGGTGTGGCATTTGGACTTAATGCACTGTACACTCCATGGTTTACAAGTGGAGAACCAGAAGTGGGTTGGGCCCCATTTATCTGAGTTGAAGAATAGATAGGTTCTTGCTGACCAGGAGAGAGATCACTTTTGCTTGCGACTAGAATTGAATTAAGAAATTTATCCATGTCCTTAGCCTTATCCGCTGCGGGGACAGAGTTAAGATCTTGACCTTCAAGTACATCTTCTCTCTCTGATGAAAGACATACATTAAGCCTTGCTTGATTTTGAGCTAGTTCACTTTGTACTCTTAGTTCCTTCAATTTTCTTTCTTGTTCTAATTTGGTCAACTCAGTTTTCTTGTGTTCTAATACCAGTTTACTTTCTTTCTCTATATAAGCCAGTTTACCTTTTAGAGCAGCTTCCTCCTTTTGTAATTGAATCCTTTCATCTTCAGCATCACTGATGGAACTTAGTTTTGACTTATAACTTTTCCTGGAAACTCCACTTGATACTTTAGACGTTTCAGAACTAGAATCCTCCAAGTGCTGTTCAACAAATTCCAGGTATTTAATTTCTGACCTTATGTCACAATCAAAATTCTTCCACTTTCTTTCTAGTTGATCAATGATTCTTTCAATACCTTCCATACTCCCGCCTGGTTTCACAAAAACCTTAATCTCTTCTACCATGTCTTGAAACTCAGAGTACATAACTTGAGCTTCGCTGAATTCTTTCTTAAATTCTACAAGTTTAGTTGACTGACTTCGCTTCAACAGAGTACCTCTCATAACCTTGACCAGATCACATTTCTTGGTTCTCAAGTTGCTTGTCTTTAAGTCGACTTGGTACAAATACCTTTTTTCTGTCGGTGTTCGCTCCCTAGACTCTTCGCTTTCTTCTTCCAGTGCCACTTTGGCCTGGTCTTCGGATCCGGTGTATGACATTTGCAGACTGCAGTCTGCAGTTGCAGACTGCAGTCTGCAGTTGCAGACTGCAGACTGCAGAACGCAGACTGCAGACTGCAGACCACAGACTGCTAACTGCAGACTGCAGACTGTAAATTGTTTTCACCAGTTGTAATTACTCTGTGGTAAGTGTATACATAACACTGTATACTTTCGAAAATTCTCAGACCAGTGCAATAATTTATTTAGGGGCGAGATATTATAAGCTTAACAAATCTCTAAGATTTTGGTTCTCACACTGAATACGCGCATTACTCATTTCATAACCAGCATCACTTTAAGAATTATACCAAAACTACCCACTAGAGCCTTTACATGATGTTATTTCCTTCGCGAAAAAACATTGGTACGGTGCGTGTTAACACAAAATGGTTCTGCGAGCGGTGTTCATATTATTAATTGCGGATCGAGCGGATAGCGTCTATTACACATGGTTTCTCATTCACAGTATTTAGATTCCTTCCACATCACAAATACGGCCAACGATTTATTTGTATTTTAGGGTTTAGTTCATTTCTGCTATATTCTATCATTCCACAGACAAATTGCTCAAACAAATCGGATGTTTATATTCTGTTTCAATATTCGCTTCCCGCACGCCGTACAAACAACGGGTTAGACGTTCTTGTGCAATATCCCACCGCATTCCGAACTTTCTTTGCTGAAGAATTACTTAATAGACAAGTCGGCTTCTTGTTATTATCATACAACGATAAAGACAACTTGAGAACGAGGCTGTTGTAACTTGACGCGGGAAAATCAACCTCGTACCCAGGGCCCCAGGCCAAGGCTGATTTCCAATTTTTTTTGACGTTGATTTATTGATGATGACGTCACCTTTATTCTTATGTTTCAATGTGTATTATTTTACAATTAACAGTCTGCAGTCTGCAAATGTCATACACCGCTTCGGATCTTGCTTCTTTGGAAGTAGACATGACATCCATTTCTTCAAACGATTGTTATTGTGGCTGGCCTCCCGTCGCACATGACGGGAGGAGTTGCGAGCAAATCAAATAGAGGCCAAAACTCGTTTATTGACAGGTCAGGTTACAGCACATGCCGTTACAATCCTGATTCCCGGGAGAACAATCTGTGTGACAAAAGAATACTCGCTATAACTAATCTTGAAAACTAGTGTGATAAATAAACCGTACAACACTTCTTAGACTGTTCTTACCCTTTAGGCCGTTTGAAAGGACAGCAAACATCCGATGAACTACGATTACTGCGATTCCTGCACAAATATCAAACTACATGTGAACAAAAACAAAATGGCGGGTCGCTCGCCAAAGAAAAACAGACGCGGCAGCTAAGCACTTGCGAAACAAACCGCTGACTGCACAGCGCTGCAGTCACATCCACTATAACTGAGCTTCTACAAACTTCCAAAGCCCGCCATAAAAGTTCCGTCCGCGGTCTTCAGATTTTGAACACGCAGTAAACACGCACATTTGAATAAAGTTTCCTAATTTAAACCATCAATAAGGTTGTCTTTAACAGTTCTAGTGCTTATTTTAAGACAGATATTTTTTTCGCGTTAATATCGGTCACTAAAATCCGTCCATCTGGTGTTGTAGCTACCCCATAGGGAAATTGTAGCTCAGTAACAGTTTTTCCACTGAAAGAACCTTCCACTGAAAACTGAACAATTCGTTTATTGACAGCATCACAAACAAGAATGTTATGATGATCGCCACATTTCTCAACGCACAGATCCAGGGGCCAGTTCAACTGTCCGTCACCTTTGCCTTTTTCTCCGATCTTGTGCAGAAACTTCCCTGAACGATCAAAGATTTTTAAACAGCTGTTTTTTGAGTCACAAGCAATGAACATGTTTTCATGAAAAATACATCCAGTGGGACAGCTTAGTTTTTCTGAGTCGCTATCTCCAAATGTAAACACTGGTTCACCATTCTTTGTGAAGACCTGAATTCTGTTGTTGTTGTAGTCGGCTACAGCGACGCGTCCTTCACCGTCCATACAAACGCCTCCTGGATGCTTCAACTCGCCCTCTCCTGTCCCCTGCTTTCCAAAAGCTTTTACAAAGTTCCCAGTGTGTACATTAAACTGCTGAATGCGGTGATTGTACTCATCCGTCACTAGAATATGGTCGTCATTAAGATATGTTACACCAGCTGGGTGGTTAAACTGCCCAGCATTTCCTCCTTTGCTGCCAAATTTTCGCAGATACTTTCCTTCCTTATCGAAGGTCAGGATACAATGACCATTCCAGTCAGTTACAACAATCAGCCCTTTACTGTTCACTGCAATCCCATATGGACTTTTAATAATTTTTCCTTTGAAATCCAACTCGCCCACAATTTCAAATCGTCGTTCCTTCACCTGTACAATGAAAGGACTCTGATGAAGATTGTCTCCGTTTATAGTCACTTTCATGTTGTACGTGCCCGGAACTTTAGGAGTAAACTTCACCAGGAAATTTCCATCTTCTCTTTGGATGGTCGTCATACTTCCTACTCGTTCAGCGGGTTCCACGAGAATTTCAACGTGAAATGTTCCTTGAACTTCATTAATTAGTTTTGGAGAGATGATCAACTCTGTTTCGACACCAGCTTGGAAATCTTGAGTCAGTCCTTCTACAATTGGTTCGCTGAATGCAATGACACCGAGGTTCAAATTCTCTGCTTCGGCAGTCGAAATAAACTTCACAAATGAGGTTACCGGAAGCGCCGGGAGCTGGATCTTGTTAAGATCTTCAAACCGCTTCTCCAGGTTTTTCTTGCTTTGCATGATATCTGAACTTGAGCTTCTTTGAACTAGGTTGCTAGCAAACTCGACTGCTTGATTCATTTGTTTGACTAACGACTGTACTTGTGCTTTAGCGGCGTTTAATTTCTCATTTCTCGACACTCGCGTGTTCTCGATGGCGGTGATGGCCTCCCGCTCGCGTTCTCGAATCTTGTTGATCATTTGTTCGGCTGTTTGGGAAACTTTCTGTTTAGCGGCCATGGAGTTAGTTTCCAGATCAACAGCTGTTTGCTCAAACTCACGAATCACATCACTGAAGACTTTGCTCTTTTCTTTGATCAGCTCTGCTCCCGTCATAATTTTGGCTTTCTCGCCATCAGCTGCTTTGTCAAGCGGATCAACAGTATGATTCTTGTGATCCGTGTTTATGCAGGTCTGGCACACACAAGTCTGGCAATCGATGCAAAAAAACCTCGTTACCTCTCGCTCATGGTACTGCTGAGAGCAAAACGATTGTCGCTTTAGAAGAGCCTCGTAGTCTTGGGCTTGAAAGTGTTTTATTGGTCTGACTTTATGTCCTTCAAACGCGACATTTCTTAGAAGTTCATGTGCGTTTACGCAGTCGGGGCACATCAATTTTCCGCATTCGAAGCAAAAGCTTGTCTCAGCGCTCTTTTTCCTGCAGTTGCCACAATTAATCTCGCTTCCATCGCCACTCTGCTGTACAGCGAGAACACCTAGCAAACTATTCTGAAGAAAGCCGGTCGGCAATTTATCGAAGCTGTCAGGGACGCCAACTTGGGCCTGGCACTCAGGACAGCGAAATTGTCCATGTTGCTGGGTTGTTAGAGCGTGCCTCTTCAAACATTCGCAACAGAAGGTGTGCAGGCATGTTATTGTCTTGGGTTCGGTGAAAGTATCCAAACAAATCGAACATGTGACGTGTTCTTTTAGGTTTTTCAAGAGAAATTCCATCGCAAATGCGAAACGAGATCGTGAAATCATACACATCCAACTATTGTTTATAATTCCGAGAAATCGGGATGTATTTGATAGCCAGACAGATCAATTTCTACCTAACCTTGTGGCCTCAAAACAGCTTTATGTGTGGAGTGCCTTGTTGCATGACAGAAGTTCTAGTTGCGTGATTTATTTATCTCTGTCTTCTTTGCAGGCCTTTCTTATTTGTGCGAGAGCGAAAAACAAGATGGAGGAATCGAGCTCAAAGCGCGAAGTGTTGTGGAAAGGGAAGTTTTATAATGCGAGTGTTTAAAATTTAGGCCCCGTTCATATGGAATAAAGTTGTCCCGGGTAGAAGGGTCACTCGTCTACCCGAGCTACCCTGGGCGAGCCAACATTTTCAACATTTCCTTACAAAACTTGGCGAACCGTTTACACGAAAAACAAAAAGTTGGCTCGGCTGGAAGGGTAACCCACCTAGCCGGGCCAACTCCATATAAGCACTAGCCGGGTCAACTCTGTCAAGGCGAGACAATCAGAGCATGCACGAGCGCTGTTAGCTCAGGAAAAGGGGTCAACTTTTTTCTCACATAAACACTCGCTGAAGTTGACTCGGTTGGGAGGCTGACCCTGTTTCCCGGGACAATTTTTCTCCATATAAACGGGGCCTTAGTGTTTGTCCTGTGTTACACTTCCTTTGTTTGCTTCAGCAGTAAAAGTGGTTACGGAATTCCCTCCAAACTTCGTTGCCAGTATCTCTCGGAAAGAACAACAACCTGGGAACGACGTTGAAGTTAACCATGTTTGACCGCTGAGTTTTAGCAGTCTTTTTTCTTTTGCCAATTCGTGTTAGAGGAAACGAACAGCGAGGTCACGTGCTCTTATCTCAATGTTCATTCTCGATAGGTATCTGAGGAAAAAAAGACCAAATGTGCAGAGCACAAAAATTTACCGAGGGAGTGGAGGTTGCAGGAGCGGGGGATAGGAACTCTCTCTTCCCATTCCACACTCAAGGCTGGGCAGGATTTTTCTCTTCTTAGGTTTCGCGCTTCGTGTCATTGAAAATTAAATTTGCCACCCTTTTCTGTCGCACTTTGTAATAATCATCACACTTTGTAATAAAACTGTCACACTTTGTAATAACACTTGTCGCACTTTGTAATAAAATAGCTGTCACGCTTTGTAATAACAAGTTGTCGCACTTTGTAATAAATTAAGCTGTCGCACTTTGTAATACGTTTTGCTGGGTATGTGCTGCTGGCCTCTCAGAGCCCCTTCCCCATTATAGTCTATTTTGTGGCCAATTATAGACCCCGTTTTGGTCACTTTCAGTGGGAAAATGTTGCGATCCCAGCTAAGTCACTTTCTATTCATTCATCTACTTTCAAGAACGAAAAGTAATGCGAGGTGATTGTTACATTTAATAAACAACAACTTTCTGGACTTTTTAACCGAGACCATTTTCAATCCCTACTTAACAAAATTTTCTTACCCCAAAAATCCGAAAATGTGCGACGCCATTCTAGTAACTCTATTGAAAATGCAACCCCATTCTGGGAAAACCGAGCTCGCAAAGTGCCTCAAGAAATTTAACTCCCTGGTGGGCGAGTCTTCGTCTTTAAGTTCATCATACCTTGGCTGTACGATTGACGCCACTGTATGTTTAAACATAACCACGTTAGGCTGGTGATCGCAATTCTATCTCCAAAATGTTCTTGTCACCTTCTCTTCATGTACACGACCGTCCTCCTCGGTGCCTTCAAGATACTCTTCCATCTCCTCTGTTAGATCTACAACTGTTACTTGTTGTTCCTCATTTTTAAGCAGGTATTAGACAACTTCCTTGAATGCAGAACTTTTCACTATGTCAAATGCCTTGGTTGTCCTCGTGTCTTGCATAGCTTAGCGCCATTATCCAAGTCAGTACTGCACTGCTTTGGTATGTTCTTGCCTGTTCGAAAGTTGATGCTACAGGTCTGGTGGTAGACAGCATCTGCGGCGTGAAAATCTCGGAGGTATTCAAGGCGACCTAATACAGTTTGCGACCAAATCATCACTTCTTTCTCTACACGTTTTCAAAAATGTTTCTTAGAATTCCTTCGTACGGGAATAACATCAAACCCCTCCCTTTGTATTTAGCAGATTGACCACAGAAAACGCAATGTTCACTAGAATTAAATTTTAGCTCTGTTGAGCGGCGTCTTGCAGTGTCCTTAGCTACCTCATCATCTGGTGTGGAGCTAGGGTTTTTAGGCCTAATAAGATTAAGAGGGCATGTCTGATGAACGTTATGGCCAGGCCAAGCGCCAAGTGAACTGTTTACTTGATTGTAAAAACCGCCTTTCACAAATAAAAGGATATCAATATTATGTCCAATCAGAAGCCTGATACGACAGTTTTCACCAACGAAGAAAGTCATATCGGTTTTTCCCGCCTCTGTAGTTTGTTCATTGTGATCCCTTAAATACAAATTTGCTTTACATGATCGCATGAATGGAAGTAAAAAGGGCGGCTCCAAACAACAAAACGACTTGGATTAACCGAGAATTCCTTTAAGAACCACAAGCTACAACTCAGTAAATATTTTAAGCTTGAACAACTTCAAAATCACAAACATTTCCTGGTTGGAAAGTTCAAAAATCCAATCACCCATTTAGAACCCGAGATACGGGTGTCGAAAGATATATTACTGAATTTTTTAAACAAGCCGAAGACTGAAAGAAAGAATAAAGGAAGCCGTAGCTCGAGAATGAAAGAAATTAATCTTTGGCGCCATCACTTTATTCACGTTAACTTCAGCTATACAGAAAAATGATAATAAGGCGATGATTCGGTACTGTTGTAATTGTTAATTTAGCTTCAAGTTGACTTAGCATATTCTTAAACTTTTCATCTGGATGGGAAATGCAAGGCCGTAGCTAGCGGAGGGGCAAGGGGGCAGTTGCCCCTAAAAAACAAATCAGAGATTGTTTTAACGTCATCTCTTTCTGGAGTGTTAAGTGTAGATAGTTTGAACTTCACTGTGATTAGTTTACCTTTGTAACTTTCCACAACTGACTCGCTCGTCTTGATGAAACAGCAAGCAAAAGGAAAGCGATTCAAAGACAAAAGACCATTTCTAGCCCCCTATATATTTTGTCCATGTGGTTGTCAAGTTTTGGGAGAGGTTATGGTTCCAGATAGAGACAATTGCTCAGGTTGTGGGAACCACAGTCATAAAACCACTCACTGCCAATAGGGTGCAGCTCTGACCAGACTACAAATAATTGCTGAAAATTGAATGTGTTCTTTCTTTCTTCTTCTTTTGTTGACCATGTAAAACAAGGAATTGAATTGATGCCAAATTCTGACGATGTCATCAAGGTTTGGTACTTACAGACAGGCTATCAATGGCAATGAGCATAGAGAACCGTGATCAAAATGAAATACTAAAATATTCAGTCCTCACCAGAAGTTTCTCACCTTTGAGGAATCAACCTATTTCTTAGAGGAGATTGCAAAGTAGAGAAAGTACTATGAAAACATAACGTTTGAAGAAAGGCTTATAAATACAAATTCAACTTTGTTTGCCTCTGACCCTCAGACATTTTCAGCCATTCACAAGATCATCGCCATTCTTCTGACTACACCCTTGGGAAATATCAGTTGTGAATGTTCATTTTCAGCTCTAAGGCGTCTTACTCCTGGCCTCCTATGCACGCCTGATACTATGTGCGATGCCAAAGGGTATGTTTTTTGAGGCATTTTGATACGAAAGTCTAAAAACGGGTATGGATTCCAGATAACAGGTCTCAAGATGGGTATGGATTGTCCAGGTCTGAAAAAGGGTATCTAAAAATTACATATTTTGGTCTGAAACTGAGGGTCAGGCGAAAAAATTCCGAGGACTAGCCTCCGGGTCCATAACATGTTATGTTTTCTAGGACACTTTGCGACCATTTTGCATCAAAAAAAAAAATAATAACCTTTATTTACCCTCGGCAGTGTTTATAGCACAAATGCTAGTGGGGCCGAGCATTAAACTTCATAAAGAAATAATAGAAAAAAAAAACAGGAAAGATTTATTACTCGACGTTTCGGGGTCATCGTGAATCCATTATCAAGAAACTAGTTTAAAAAACATGCAAATAAGGAAAGGTACAAGAAAAGCATAAATTAGAATGAACGGCCTAAACAAACACCTTGGCGCGGATGGAATCCGTTTGCACGTTCAGTGTTGTTGTGATTAATTTTAGTTTATTTTAGCTTATGACGTTGTTAGCCACAAATCGCACGTAATATAGAGCAACATAGCTTCGCCCAAAACCGCATTTTAGTTAGTTGGCTTTGATCGTGTTAGCGAACAGAAGTTGCTTAAGAAGTCTTCTCGTAGAAGAACGCGGAAGTTTTGGTTTGGAATGGGCATAGCGGGACTGTTGTATAAGTCTTTTATTTCTTTTTCATTTTCTATAGGTTTTTAGCTTAGTTTCTTCGTTTGTATTATTGATTTCGGTTTACGATATGATCTTGTTTTCGTGGCTTGGATTCGTAATAAATTGATTCAAGTGATTGTCCGTAAGGTATTTTCCTGTGATATTGGTGTGTCCTAATTCCAGCGAAGTTAGGTCAAGTTAGTCTTCGAATAGCTTTGAGTGCCGGCCGCTACAAAACCTCTTAAAATTCCATTCAATTTCACGTGTATCCCCACCTTAAATGGACGGAGAAAAGAAAACTGCCACTTACCGTCTAACATTTATTAATGTATACTGACTAAAGATGGCCGAAATCTATTATGGAAGGAGTATCCGGCATTCTCATGCACTACACAGTTACTGAAAGACAAAGACTCGCTCCAGGCTTTTGAAGCGCTGTCAGACTTTATTTTAAAACTGTAAGGTGAAAAAATGGTCTAATTCTCAAAAACAGTACTTGTTGATTCCAGTGTGGGTAAATTAACCTATAAATTATCCAATATTCGTGGATTATAAACTGGAGATACGAAGGAAAGAAGGAATTGTGGTGTCTATTTTGAGGGTGCACCGAGATACTCGGTAAATGCGTTTGAGGCGATTTGCTGCCAAACAGCTTGATTACTCTATTACTAAAACTGAAAATATTCAGCTTCAGTCCAAAAATTACTTTACAGTCGACTCCCGATAACTCGAACCTTCCAGAGAAATTGAAAAAGGTTCGAGTTATCGGGAGTTCAAGTTATCGAGGGTAAAATTGTATTGAAAATAACCTGAAAGGGAAGGAAAAGTTGTTCGAATTAGGGCGAGGTTCGAGTTAGCGAGAGTTGGAGTTATCGGGAGTCGACTGTATTTAAGAAAATTGTACGTTTCTACAAAATAAAACCTACAACAATGTAAGTTGAGGATAACTTTCGTAGAATTGTTTTTATCTTTTACACGCGAGTTTAAATTAGACTTTTAAGAAGTAATATGTCTTTAAGCTGAGATTGTTTCTTTTCAAAGAAAATATAAACATGATAGGTAGTGTGCCTATTTATAGTATCCACTCGGATAGAGGGATTTCAGGCATTGTTTTGGCTGCCACTGCCCGGGTGATATGGCGGTGCGCATGCGTAAGGTACTGTTCTAACCCTCTGAACTGCACGGTTAAATTTTTTATTGTCACATGAGGAACCACGTGCGAATAATCCACTGGGTTAGGAAAGTCTGGGCCGGTATAGCAATGTATTTTTCAGCCTGTCAGTCCATCTTAAGACTGAAAAGGCGAGGTCTTCGGACGAAAAATCTGGAACAAGCAAGGAAATAGCAGGTGAGACTGTGGAGAGGGCGCGTAAAGTTTCCGCGCGAGAGTTCACCCAGTTCGAAATAAATAAATTAAAAAGAGGATCAAGGACTGATAACAGAAGTCCTTTCCTTCGAATATCCGGCTTGCAAACAAAATCCAGTGCATTCTTTTGTCAATAATATTAGAGTTGATTTTGTGGACATAGCAAAACAGAATTGACTGACACTCCCAGTGGCTGTTTGATGTTCAATAATGTTTAAAAACCTCATTGAATATCCTTGTCCATACCAATAATTGTTTAGGATAGCTCTATCTACTTAAAAGCGGCTCATAAATTTAGATATAACATTGTCGATTGAGGCGACATTTAAGGCACACGTCATGTACGTAATTACATTCCAAACTTTGTTTCTGCTTTTCCCGGGAAGTAATAGACTGCGCAAAAATATCCAGTTTGTTTCATAAGGTAGTGTCCTTAAAGGGATAGTATCACGCTATGTTTAGTAACACATCGAAAATCGGAAAGAAGCTATTCGGTTGATAGCAGCCAAGATATTATGACAAAATTCCATTAAAGGACTATCAGAATGCAAAGAAATTATCCAAGGATATTTTCGCCGGCAGATGGCCAAGATAGAGAGGGGTTCAAATTTGAAAACGTCTGGCGGGCGTTTTCAAATTTCGCTGTTGTAACGCACTAAAAGTCGCCGGTTGTACTATATTTTGGTTCAATCTTTCGTCTTAGAATTACTATTAATATTTCTTTAAATTAGCGATTGATACTATGATACTACCCCTTTAAGAAGTTTCTTGGACCTTCTGGAGATGTGCAGAAAAAATGCGCAGTAGCAAAAAAAGGCACCGTCCATAACACTGTTTGATTTCTCACTTGCCACCCATCCCCACTGATCCCACTCCCCCCCCCCCCCCACCCCTAAATTCTGACTGAATTACCCCAGGTCACATTTGCTAGTGCTGTAACTGTATATGGGATTTATTATCTGTACTGTGCGAGGCAATGGGTCAACAGCAAGAAACTCCAGTCTCTTACTCACAACTTAAAAGAATAATCAAGCCCATACCCTTTTAAAACCGCTCGCCTTGATAAAACTGGAAATGAATTGGACAATGAACCCTAATTTAACATTGCAAACATTATAATCAAAAGTGTCTTGAAAATAACAGTTTTTTCTTCAAATCATACTTGTACTTGGTAATCGTGATCTCCCAATAGATTAGTAATTAGAACTGAACTGTTCATTTTCACTTAAATTGATCACTGGATGCAAGGTATCGTTCCAATTTTAAGAACTAATATGAATCTATCATTTTGACGGACTTGGAGTGACTCAACTTTAGTATTACGCTTTAAGCAATACATTTCTTAAAATAACACATGTAAACTAATCAGTATAAACAAGCAAGATTCTTCAAACCATTTCTATGTTGTTATTTAGGCTCCATAGCAGGAAGGCCTGTGAGGGAAAAGAGGAAAACTCTTGCATGTCACGTGTATTCCTCGTTCCCTAATATGGCGTCCACTATAAACGCAAGCGTCTCTGATACATGCAGGCTGCTTTTTACACTGTATAAAAGCGTTGTCTTCTATGATGCACTCAAGTATGTATATGGCAAAATAGTAAACATTGGAAGATATTAAAATCTCCCTGCTCGATCGAATTATAGAACAAAGAAAAAAATAAGGCGCATGCTTCGTGAATATTTGAATGTATTTTTGTTTTCTGTTTTATTTTTGTTGTTGTTGGTTTTTTTTTTGTTGCTTGTTTGTTCGTTTTTTGTTCTTTTTTTTTATTTGTTTGTTTTTTCTCTTTTTCATGCCCGAGCTTTAAAATTTTTCCTTTTGACAGTTAAAATCAGTTGACCTTATCTTAAGAATTCTGCCAATCAATTTGGCTTTCAAACTCCATTATTCCTACAAAGTCATGAGACCAAACCTTAAAAACCAACTCAGTGCTCGTGCACCTTTGTTACATTATTATACACATTAAGTGTAAAGTATTTTAAGTAAGTAATTACATGATTAATTTTGAAGTAAGCATTGGAATATCGACAATGCTGAGCTTCTACAAGCTTTCAAAGCCCGCCATAAAAGTTCCGTCCGCGGTCTTCAGATTTTAAACACGCACGGCTAAACAAGCGCTATTTGAATAAAGTTTCTCCTAATTTAAAGCATCAATAAGGTTGACTAAACGGTTCTAGTGCTTATTTTAAGACATATACTTTTTTGGCGTCATCATCGAGCACTAAAATCCCTCCATCTGGTGTTGTAGCTATCCCACAGGGACTTAGTAGCTGAGTAACAGTTTTTCCACCGAAAGAACCTTCCACTGAAAACTGAACAATTCGATTATTGACAGCATCACAAACAAGAATGTTATGATGATCGCCACATTTCTCAACGCACAAACCACAGGGCCAGTTCAACTGTCCGTCACCTTTGCCTTTTTCTCCAATCTGGCGCAGAAACGTCCCTGAACGATCGAAGAATTTTAAACAGTTGTTTATTAAGTCACAAACAATGAACATGTTTTGATGGAAAATACATCCAGTGGGACCGCTTAGTTTATGTGAGCCGCTCTCTCCAAATTTAAACACTGGTTCACCATCCGTTGTGAAGACCTGAATTCTGTTGTTGTAGTAGTCAGCTACAGCAACACGTCTTTCACCGTCCATACAAACGCCCAATGGATTCCTCAACTCGCCCTCTCCTGTCCCGTACTTTCCAAAAGCTTTCACAGAGTTCCCCGTGTGTACATTAAACTGCTGAATGCGGTGATTGAACTGATCCGCCACTAGAATATGGTCGTCATTAAGATATGTTACACCAGCTGGACGGTTAAGCTGCCCTGCATTTCCTCCTTTGCTGCCAAATTTTCTCAGATATTTTCCTTCCTTATCAAAGGTCAGGATACAATGACCACCACAGTCAGTTACAGCAATGAGCCCTTTACTGTTCACGGCAATTCTATATGGACTTTGAAGATTTTCTCCTTTTAAATCCAATTCGCCCACAATTTCAAGTTGTCGTTCCTTCACCTGTACAGTGAAAGGACTTTGGTGAAGATTGTCTCCGTTACAAGTCACTTTAATGTTGTACCTGCCTGGCACTTTAGGAGTAAACTTCACCAGGAAATGTCCATCTTCTCTTTTCAAAGTCGTCATACTTCCTACTAGTTCAGTGGGTTCTACGAGAACTTCAACATGAAATGTTCCTTGACCTTCATTAATCAGTTTTGGAGAGATGACTAACTCTGTTTCTACTCCAGCTTGGAAATCTTGAGTCAGTCCTTCTACAATTGGTTCGCCGATTGCAGTGACACCGAGGGTCAAATTCTCTGGTTCGGCAGTCGAAACAAACCTCACAAATGAGCTAACCGGAAGAGCCGGGGACTGGATCTTATTAAGATCTTCAAACCGCTTTTCCAGGTTTTTCTTGCTTTGCATGATATCTGAACTTGAGCTTCTTCGAACTAGGTTGCTAGCAAACTCGACTGCTTGGTTCATTTGTTTGACCAACGACTGTCCTTGTGTCTTAGCGGCGTTTAATTTCTCATTTCTTGACACGCGCGTGTTCTCGATGGCGGTGATGGCCTCCCGCTCGCGTTCTCGAATCTTGTTGATCATTTGTTCGGCTGTTTGGGAAACTTTCCGTTTAGCGGCTATGGAGTTAGTTTCCAGATCAACAGATGTTTGTTCAAACTCACGAATCACATCACTGAAGTCTTTGCTCTTTTCTTTGATCAGCACTGCTCCCGTCATAATTTTGGGTTTCTCGTTATCAGCTGCTTTATCAAGCGGATCAACAGTATGATTCTTGTGATCTGTCACAACACAAACCTGGCACACACAAGTCTGGCAATCGATGCAAAAAAACCTCGTTACCTCTCGTTCGTGGTACGACTGAGAGCAAAACGATCGTCGCTTTAGCAGAGCTTCGTAGTCTGCTGCTTGAAAGTGTTTTATTGGTCTGACTTTGTGTCCTTCAAACGCGACATTTCTTAGAAGTTCATGTGCGTTTACACAGTCAGGGCACATGAATTTTCCGCATTCGAAGCAAAAGCTTGTCTCAGCGCTCTTTTTCCTGCAGTTGCCGCAATTAATCTCGCTTCCATCGCCACTCTGCTGTACAGCGAGAACACCTAGCAAACTATTCTGAAGAAAACCGGTCGGCAATTTATCGAAGCTGTCAGGGACGCCAACTTGGGCCTGGCACTCAGGACAGCGAAATTTTCCATGTTGCTGGGTTGTTAGAGCGTGCCTTTTCAAGCACTCGCAACAGAAGGTGTGCAGGCATGTTATTGTCTTGGGTTCGGTGAAAGTATCCAAACAAATCGAACATGTAACGTGTTCTTTTAGGTTTTTCAAGAGAAATTCCATCACAAATGGGAAACGAGATCGTGAAATCATGCACACCCAACTATTGTTTATAATTCTGAGAAATCGGGATGTATTAGACAGCTAGACAGATCAATTTCTACTTAACCTCAGTGTAACCTTGTGGCCTCAAAACAGCTTTATGTGTGGAGTGCCTTGTTGCATGACAGAAGTTCTAGTTGCGTGATTTATTTATCTCTGCCTTCTTCGCAGGCCTTTCTTATTTGTGCGAGAGCGAAAAACAAGATGGAGGAATCGAGCTCAAAGCGCGAAGTGTTGTGGAAAGGGAAGGTATATAATGCGAGTGTTTAAAATTTAGGCCCCGTTCATATGGAATAAAGTTGTCCCGGGTAGAAGGGTCACCCGCCTACCCGAGCTACCCTGTGCGAGCCAACATTTCCTACATTTCCTTACAAAACTTGGCGAACCGTTTACACGAGAAACAAAAAGTTGGCTGGAAGGGTAACCCACCTAGCCGGGCCAACTTTTCTCCTTATAAACACTAGCCGGGTCAACTCTGTCAAGGCGAGACAATCAGAGCATGCACGAGCGCTCGGGAAAAGGGGTCAACCTTTTTTCTCATATAAACACTCACTGAAGTTGACTCGGCTGGGAGGCTGACCCTGTTTCCCGGGACAACTTTTCTCCATATAAACGGGGCCTTAGTGTTTGTCCTGTGTTACACTTCCTTTGTTTGCTTCAGCAGTAAAAGTGGTTACGGAATTTCCTCCAAACTTCGTTGCCAGTATCTCTCGGAAAGAACAGCAACCTGGGAACGAGGTTGAAGTTAACCGTTTTTGACCGCTGAGTTTTAGCAGTCTTTTTTCTTTTGCCAATTCGTGTTAGAGGAAACGAACAGAGAGGTCACGTGCTCTTATCTCAATGTTCATTCTCGAT
This sequence comes from Pavona decussata, assembly GCF_977016875.1. NCBI lineage: Eukaryota > Metazoa > Cnidaria > Anthozoa > Scleractinia > Agariciidae > Pavona > Pavona decussata. The sequence goes on from NW_028145467.1 coordinate 2,495,380, forward strand.
AGGTATCTGAGGAAAAAAAGACCAAATGTGCAGAGTACAAAAATTTATCGAGGGAGTGGAGGTTGTAGGAGCGGGGGATAGGAACTCTCTCTTCCCATTCCACAGTCAAGGCTGGGCAGGATTTTTCTCTTCTAAGGTTTCGCGCTTCGTGTCATTGAAAATTAAATTTGCCAGCCTGTTCTGTCACACTTTGTAATAATCATCGCACTTTGTAATAAAACTGTCACACTTTGTAATAACACTTGTCGCACTTTGTAATAAATTAAGCTGTCGCACTTTGCAATACGTTTTGCTGGGTATGTGCCGCTGGCCTCTCAGAGGCCCTGACCCATTATAGTCTATTTTGTGGCCAATTATAGACCCCGTCTTGGTCACTTTCAGTGGGAAAATGTAATTTTTGCGATCCCAGCTAAGTCATTTTCTATTCATGCATCTACTTTCGAGAACGAAAAGTAATGCGAGGTGATTGTTACATTTAATAAACAACAACTTTCTGGACTTTTTAACCGAGACCATTTTCAATCCCTACTTAACAAAATTTTCTTACCCCAAAAATCCGAAAATGTGCGACGCCATTCTAGTAACTCTATTGAAAATGCAACCCCATTCTGGGAAAACCGAGCTCGCAAAGTGCCTCAAGAAATTTAACTCCCTGGTGGGCGAGTCTTCGTCTTTAAGTTCATCATACCTTGGCTGTACGATTGACGCCACTGTATGTTTAAACATAACCACGTTAGGCTGGTGATCGCAATTCTATCTCCAAAATGTTCTTGTCACCTTCTCTTCATGTACACGATCGTCCTCCTCGGTGCCTTCAAGATACTCTTCCATCTCCTCTGTTAGATCTGCAACTGTTACTTGTTCTTCCTCATTTTCAAGCAGGTATTAGACAACTTCCTTAAATGCAGAACTTTTCACTATGTCAAATGGTCGTCCTTGTGTCTTGCATAGCTTAGCGCCATTATCCAAGTCAGTACTGCACTGCTTTGGTATGTTCTTGCCTGTTCGTAAGTTGATGCTACAGGTCTGGTGGTAGACAGCATCTGCGGCGTGAAAATCACGGAGGTATTCAAGGCGTCCTAATACAGTTTGCGACCAAATCATCGCTTCTTTCTCTACACGTTTTCAAAAATGTTTCTTAGAATTCCATCGTAAGCGAATAACATCAAACCCCTCCCTTTTCCCTTTGTATTTAGCAGATTGACCACAGAAAACGCAATGTTCACTAGAATTAAATTTTAGCTCTGTTGAGCGGCGTCTTACAGTGTCCTTAGCTACCTCATCATCTGGTGTGGAGCTAGGGTTTTTAGGCCTAATAAGATTAAGAGGGCATGTCCGATGAACGTTATGGCCAGGCCAAGCGCCAAGTGAACTGTTTACTTGATTGTAAAAACTGCCTTTCACAAATAAAAGGATATCAATATTATGTCCAATCAGAAGCTTGATACGACAGTTTTCACCAACGAAGAAAGTCATATCGGTTTTTCCCGCCTCTGTAGTTTGTTCATTGTGATCCCTTAAATACAAATTTGCTTTACATGATCGCATGAATGGAAGTAAAAAGCGCGGCTCCAAACAACAAAACGACTTGGATTAACCGAGAATTCCTTGAAGATATTTTAAGCTTTAACGACTTCAAAATCACAAACATTTCCTGGTTGGAAAGTTCAAAGATCCAAAGACATATTACTGAATTTTTTTCAGCAAGTCGAAGACTGAAAGAAAATATAAGAGAAGCCGTAGCTCGAGAATGAAAGAAATTCATCTTTGGCGCCATCATTTCATTCATGTTAACTTCAGCTATACAGAAAAATGATCACTTTTTTAAATTTTTTTTTTAAATAATTTTTTATTTTATTTTATTTTTTAATAAACTCTAGTGAGCAGCACACAGCAACAGATCTTGTCAACTTCTTTATTATCTCCTACCGGTTTCGTCTGATAACAAAGACTTCGTCAGGAAGTTACAACAAGATAGTGAGGGAACTTATTTTATACCTAATCATTGTAGTACAAATCACGTTCAAAACAAGAGTGTGAACAGCGAAAAAACACCCAAAAAGTACTACGTGGAGGATATGAAGGGAATCCTGCGTCACGCTGAAAATGCGCAATGTTTAATTTGTTTAATTAATGTTAAAAATGCGCAATGTTTAATTTTGGGGCTCATGGGTTTAACGTTAAACCCGTGAGCCCCAAAATTAAACATTGCGCATTTTCAGCGTGACGCAGGATTCCCTTCATATCCTCCACGTAGTACTTTTTGGGTGTTTTTTCGCTGTTCACACTCTTGTTTTGAACGTGATTTGTACTACAATGACAATGATTAGGTATAAAATAAGTTCCCTCACTATCTTGTTGTAACTTCCTGACGAAGTCTTTGTTATCAGACGAAACCGGTAGGAGATAATAAAGAAGTTGACAAGATCTGTTGCTGTGTGCTGCTCACTAGAGTTTATTAAAAAAAATAAAAAATAAAAAAAAAATTGTCCGTTAGGCGATGATTCGGTACTTTTAATTTAATTTAATTTTGTTAATTTAGCTTCAAGCTGACTGAGCATATTCTTAAACTTTGCATCTGAATGGGAAATGCAAGGCCGTAGCCAGCGGAGGGGCAAGGGGCCCCTAAAAAACAAAACATGAGATTGTTTCAACGTCTTCTCTTGGAGTTTTAAGTGTAGATAGTTTGAACTTCACTGTGATTAGTTTACCTTTGCAACTCCACAACTGACTCTCTGGTCTTGGTGAAACAGCAAGCAAAACTGAAAGCGATTCAAAGACAAAAGACCATTTATAGCCCCGTATATATTTTCACCGTGTCGTTGTCAAGTTTTGGGAGAGGTTATGGTTCCAGACAGAGACAATTGCTCAGGCTGTGGGAACCACAGTCATAAAACCACGCACTGCCAACATCCAGCATCATCGCGGTGCTAATGCAGGATGCATCACTGACCAGACTACAAATAATTCCTAAAAATTGAATGTGTTCTTTCTTTCTTCCTCTTTTGTTAGATCCGCAAAAACTTTGAACAACTTTAAAATCGCTATAAGAAAGTTTGACGTCAGCTCGATCTCTGTTGGACGACGGATGTATGCGTTGTTCTTGCTGTTCATCTATCTAGTTAATTGTCAAATAAATAATTTTTTAGGTGTTAATTAATGATAATTAATTATTAGGTTTTCTTGACTTTACTTAATCTTAGTTGAATAGACTTTACTTTACATTTTTTGTTAGTCTCCCCAATTAGTAGGGCACTCGTGCTCGGCTATTCAGATTGAGACTTAAATAAAGTTGTTGTTGTTGTTGTTGTTGACCATGTAAAACAAGAAATTGAATTGGTGGAAAATTCTGACGATGTCAGGCTATCAATGGCAATGAGCATAGAGAACTGTGATCAAAATGAAATACTAAAATATTCCTCACCAGAAGTTTCTCACCTTTGAGGAATCAACCTATTTCTTAGTAGAGATTGAAAAGCAGAAAAAGTACTACGAAAACATAGCGTTTGAAGAAAGGCTTGTAAATACAAATTCAACTTTGTTTGCCTCTGACCCTCACACATTTTCTGCCACTCACGATCCTCGCCATTCTTCTGACTACTCCCTTAGGAAGTATCAGTCGTGAATGTTCATTTTCAGCTCTAAGGCGTCTTACTCCTGGGGTCTGTTCCTCGAAAGTCCCGGTAACTTATCGGGCCCGATAAGTATATTTTGAAATGTTTTTTTCGCCGATTACACAGTGATTACAGACATGCTACTCAGTCAAAATTTTCATTTGTAAGATCTTAAAATTTAGTATTCAAAGCTAACAAAAATTGACTTCTGTTAAGAAACATTTATCACCAAAGACACTTATCGGGCTCGATAAGTTAATTACCGGGCCTTTCGAGAAATGGGCCCCTGGCCTCCTATACACGTACACTATGTGCAATGCCAAAGGGTATGTTTTTTTTAGCCATTTCGATATGAAAGTCTAAAAACAGGTATGGATTCCAGATAACAGGTCTCAAGATGGGTATGGATTTTCCAGGTCTAAAAAAGGGTATCTAAAAATTACATATTTTGGTCTGAAACTGAGGGCCAGGCAAAAAAATTCCGAGGACATAACACCAAAGTTATGTTTTCTAGGACACTTTGCGACTATTTTGTATAGTCTTTCCTTAGAGAATGTTTCATTTGCCAGGAAACTTGACAATTTTTTCCTAGATCAGAGGCCTCCTTGTTCAAAAACTAACCTGCCAGTTTTTGACAAAGAGACTTGTCAAGTTCAAGAATCGCGGTACAGACTACAAAGCTAAGCGGCGTTGCAGCCGACTAAGAAAAAAATACCAAGGCAGCTTGTTATGTGCTTGCACGAGCAAATATATCAGTAACTGGGCCTTGTCCCCATATTATCCTCGGAGATCCAGTGTAACGGCATTGTAAGCCAATCCCAGGACTCTGTGATTAATTTTAGTTTATTTTAGCTTATGACGTTGTTGGCCACAAATCGCACGTGATTAATAGAGCAACATAACTTCGCCCAAAACCGCATTTTAGTTAGTTGGCTTTGAAAGTGTTACCGAACAGAAGTTTTTTTTAAGAAGTCTTCCCGTAGAAGAACGCTGAAGTTTTGATCTGGAATCGCCATAACAGGACTGTTGTGCAAGTCATTTTATTTCTTTTTCCTTTTCTATAGGTTTTTAGCTTAGTTTCTTCGTTTGTATTTTTGATTTCAGTTTACGATATGTTCTTGGATTAGTGGCTTGTCGTAATAAATTGATTCAAGTGATTGTCCGTAAAGTATTTCCCTGCGTTATTGGTGTGTCGCAACTCGAGCGAAGTAGGTCGTCGAATAGCTTTGAGTGCCGGCCGCTACCGTCCGAAACCTCTTAAAATTGCATTCAAATTCACGTGTACCCCTTAAATGGACGGAGACAAGAAAACTGCCACTTACCGTCTACTATTTATTTATGTATACCGACTAAAGATGGCCGAAATCTATTATGGAAGGAATATTCGGCATTTTCATGCACTCCCGACAGTTACTGAAAGAGACTGAAAGACTTGCTCCAGGCTTTTGAAGCGCTGTCAGACTTTATCAGTTTAAAACGGTAATATTAGGGGCAAAAATGGTCTAATTCTGAGAAACAGTCCTTGTTAATTCCAGTGTCAAGTAAATTAAACTATAAATTATCCAATATTCCTGGATTATAAACTGTCCAGAGATACGAAGGAAAGAAGGAATTGTAGTGTCTGTTTTGAGGGTGCACCAAGATACTCGGTAAGTGCGTTTGAGGTGATTTGCTGCCAAACCGTTTGATTACTCTATTACAAAAATTGAAAATATTCAGCTTCAGTCCAAAAATTACTTTACAGTTGACACCCGATAGCTCGAACCTTCCAGGGAAATTGAAAAATGGTTCGAGTTATCGGGAGTTCGAGTTATCGAGGGCAAAATTATATAGAAGATGACCTGAAAGGAAAGGAAAATTGGTTCGAGTTAGCGCGAGGTTCGAGTTAGCGAGGGTTGGAGTTATCGGTAGTCGACTGTATTTAAGGAAAGTGTGCGTTTCTACAAAATAAAACCTACAACAATGTAAGTTGAGGATAACTTTCGTAGATTTTTTTTAACTGTTACACGTGAGTTTATATTTAGGCTTTTAAGAAGTAATATGTTTTTAAGCTGAGATTGTTTCTTTTCAAAGAAAATATAAACATGATACCTACTGTGGCTATTTATAGTATCCAGTCGCTTGGAGGGATTTCAGGCATTGTTTTGGCTGCCACTGCCCGGGTGATATGGCTGTGCGCATGCGTTAGGTACTTGCCAGGCCGTGGGTTGGTGTCCGAGTGTGTCACTTGTTTTAATTGATTGTCTAATTGTTTTAACCCTCTGTACTGCGCGGTTAAATTTTTTATTGTCATAAAAGTTCCGTCCGCGGTCTTCAGATTTTGAAAACGCACTAAACACGCTCATTTGAAAAAAGTTTCTCCTAATTTAAAGCATCGACAAGGTTGTCTTTAACGGTTCTAGTGCTTATTTTAAGACAGATAATTTTTTCGCGTCAATATTGGCCACTAAAATCCGTCCATCTGGTGTTGTAGCTATCCCACGAGGACCTTGTAGCTCAGTAACAGTTTTTCCACTGAAAGAACCTTCCACTGAAAACTGAACAATTCGTTTATTTTCAGAATCACAAACAAGAATGTTGTGATGATCGCCACATTTCTCAACGCACAAGCACCAGGGCCAGTTCAACTGTCCGTCACCTTTGCCTTTTTCTCCAATCTTGCGCAGAAACGTCCCTGAACGATCGAAGATTTTCAAACAGTCGTTTCTTGAGTCACAGGCAATGAACAGGTTTTGGTGGAAAATACATCCAGTGGGAAAGCTTAGTTTTTCTGAGCCGCTATCTCCAAATGTAAACACTGGTTCACCATCCTCTGTGAAGACCTGAATTCTGTTGTTGTAGTAATCGGCTACAACAACACGCCCATCACTGTCCATACAAACGTCTAATGAATTCATCAACTCGCCCTTTCCTCTCCCGCACTTTCCAAAAGCATTCACAAAGTTCCCAGTGTGTACATTAAACTGCTGAATGCGGTGATTGCACTGATCCGCCACTAGAATATGGTCGTCATTAAGATATGTTACACCAGTTGGATGATTAAGCTGCTCAGCTTTTCCTTCTTTGCTGCCAAATTTTCTCAGATACTTTCCTTCCTTATCGAAGATCAGGATACAGTGACCATTCCAGTCAGTTACAGCAATCAGCCCTTTACTGTTCACAGCAATCCCATATGGACTTTGAAGAATTTCTCCTTTTAAATCCAACTCGCCCACAATTTCAAGTCGTCGTTCCTTCACCTGTACAGTGAAAGGACTCTGATGAAGATTTTCCCCGTTTATAGTCACTTTAATGTTGTACGTGCCTGGCACTTTTGGAGTAAACTTCACCAGGAAATGTCCATCTTCTCTTTCAAAAGTGGTCATACTTCCTACTTGTTCAACGGGTTCCACGTGAACTTCAACGTGAAATGTTCCTTGACCTTCATTAATCAGTTTTGGAGAGATGACAAACTCTGTTTCGACACCAGCTTGGAAATCTTGAGTCAGACCTTCTACAATTGGTTCGCCGATTGCAGTGACACCGAGGTTCAAATTTTCTGGTTCGGCAGTCGAAACAAACCTCACAAATGAGCTAACCGGAAGAGCCGGGGACTGGATCTTATTAAGATCTTCAAACCGCTTCTCCAGGTTTTTCTTGCTTTGCATGATATCTGAACTTGAGCTTCTTCGAACTAGGTTGCTAGCAAACTCAACTGCTTGATTCATTTGTTTGATCAACGATTGCACTTGTGTTTTAGCGGCGTTTAATTTCTCATTTCTCGACACGCGCGTGTTCTCGATCGCGGTGAAGGCCTCCCGCTCGCGTTCTCGAATCTTGTTGATCATTTGTTCGGCTGTTTGGGAAACTTTTCGTTTAGCGGCTATGGAGTTAGTTTCCAGATCAACGGCTGTTTGCTCAAACTCACGAATCACATCACTGAAGTCTTTGCTCTTTTCTTTGATCAGCTCTGCTCCCGTCATAATTTTGGCCTTCTCGCCATCAGCTGCTTTATCAAGCGGATGAACAGCATGATTCTTGTGATCCGTGTTTATGCAGGTCTGGCACACACAAGTCTGGCAGTCGATGCAAAAAAACCTCGTTACCTCTCGCTCATGGTACTGCTGAGACCAAAACGATTGTCGCTTTAGAAGAGCCTCGTAGTCTTGTGCTTGAAAGTGTTTTATTGGTCTGACTTTGTGTCCTTCAAACGCGACATTTCTTAGAAGTTCATGTGCGTTTATGCAGTCAGGGCACATGAATTTTCCGCATTCGAAGCAAAAGCTTGTCTCAGCGCTCTTTTTCCTGCAGTTGCCGCAATTAATCTCGTTTCCATCGCCACTCTGCTGTACAGCGAGAACACCTAGCAAACTATTCTGAAGAAAACCGGTCGGCAATTTATCGAAGCTGTCAGGGACGCCAACTTGGGCCTGGCACTCAGGACAGCGAAATTTTCCATGTTGCTGGGTTGTTAGAGCGTGCCTCTTCAAACACTCGCAACAGAAGGTGTGCAGACATGTTATTGTCTTGGGTTCGGTAAAAGTATCCAAACAAATAGAACATGTAACGTGTTCTTTGAGGTTTTCCAAGAGAGATTCCATCGCAAATTCGAAACGAGATAATACACACCCAACTATTGTTTATAATTCCGAGAAATCGGAATGTATTTGCATTCTATTTTAGAGATTCAGCCAGACAGATCAATTTCTACGTAACGGCTTGTAACCTCAAAACAGCTTTTTGTGTTGAGCGCGTTGTTGCATGACAGAAGTTCTAGTTGCGTGATTTATTTATCTCTGCCTTCTCCGCAGGCCTTTCTTATTTGTGAAAACAAGATGGGGGAATGGAGCTCAAAGCGCGAAGTATTGTGGAAAGGGAAGGTATATAATGCGAGTGATTTCTTGGTGTTTGTCCTGTGCGACGCTGTCTTTGTTTTTTGTAGCAGTCTTTTTAGAGGTGTAAGCTCAGTATACATCGCTATGAATGTAGAGGTTTTTGATCAAAGTCAAATCTCCACAAATGAAGGATAGTAGACTAAGCGGCACACGTAAGAAGGCAATTGGAAGAGAATATGACCACAGGTTTACCATCTTTAGTTTGGAGGTTGCTCTGTTCTTTTTGATGTTTTGCCATCAGTAAGTCTTCGCTATATTCTGGCCGTTTTAAAAAGGAAAATAAAGTGAAAATTGGTTACAGAATTCCCTTCAAACTTCGTTGCCAGGATCTCTCGGAAAGAAAAACTTAACCTGGGAACGAGGTTGAGCTGAGTTTTAGCGTTCTTTTTTCTTTTGCCAATTCGTGTTAGAAGAAACGGTCAGCGAAGTCACGTGCTCTTATCTCGATGTTCACTTTCGATTGGTATCTGAGGAAAAAAGACCAAATATGCAGAATACAAAACGTATCGAGGAAATGGAGGTTGTTGGAGCGGGGAATATTACAGGAACTCTCCCTTCCCATTCCACAACTGGGCAGGATTTTTCTCTTCCTAGGTTTTGCGCTTCGTGTCATTGAAAACTAAATTTGCCACCCTGAAAACGTTCGATTGACAATTTTAAACTGATAAAATTTTGATACTTGTTGCCGCGCTGCTTCTAAATTGTCACAAAGAATTTCACGTTCAAGTCTCGTTTAATTTAATCGAATTTCAATCGAAATCATAAATTATTCATTAGTCTACGTATAATGCATGTATTCACCATCAGCCGCCATTACGGAACAAAAAACAAGAACGTAAAATAAACTCAACGAATAACGTATTCTTAAAAGAAAACACTAGTGGGTGTGTTGTAGTCCAAGTCAACAGGGATTTAGCGCAAAATGAAAGCAGAAAATAGGATGGAGAAACGTCTGACAGTGCTCCCTGCTAATAGCGTATCAGCTTTTTTGGCAGTCCGAAGTAATTTGACCGTTAAAATCGTAGCGCAAAAGGTGCTGATATAACTCAAAACCCTCAAAAACTTTTAAATACAAAAAATTATCTCTCTTAGGAGTGTGTAACGCTACAGTATTTAAGGACTGATTCGAAAACGGTTCCGAACCGAAAGCGGCTTTCGTTTATTGTGATGGGTAACTATATAAATAGGATGTTATGGTTATTGTAACCGCCGGAGGCAAACACTTTTTATCGACGCAATTTATGCTAAACTCTTTTCACTTTGTCGGCTGCCCGGGAGGGTTGAACATTGTAGCTTAACAGTGTTACTGACGAGGCGAAGACGGTTTAAACTGAAACATACAAACAAAGTAAACTTACAAAATGTACAAACTACGGGTAAGGTAAACAAACCGATAAAACCGATCGAAAATACAGCGCACTTACATTGTTGGGGCGCGTTTAGACGAAACTTCTAGCGGAAATTGTTAGCAGACTGCAGTAACTGCAGATAACTACGCGAAGCGTGTCTCGTTGAAAGTTCAACGTATAATGAACAGAAAATGTCATTTCAGCAAAGTGTCATTTGCAAAATGCAAATGACATGTATTAACCTAAATTCCCGCGCAAAAACAGGCCTAGGGGAATACTAATTGAGGCCACTATAACAATCGGGTGTTAGATCCAACAGTTATGGATAGAAGAAATGAAGCAAGCGACTCGGGTTTCGAAACTTATCTTTGTTTTTTCCTTCTTCTCCCCTTAAGTTTTAAATAAGTTTTACTTCATGTAATTTTACGAGATGGAAAATTTTGAGACCTAATAACGGAAAACTATGAGTTGACCTAGAAATATAAACAAACTGAAACAAACAAACATACCGGTCTCCTGTACAGCCGGCCGTCACCCTCACCTCCTTGGTTTCCTTTAGGATCCTGGAAGTAACAAGTCAGTAAATAAGACCTTATTTGCTCAAACAGTAAATCCAGCTGGATATTAGTTACTTGCAAAATTCTAGAAACGACAGTTCACACGTTTCACTGTGCAGTGCAAAACAAGATGTACGTACATGTGTTAAACGCAGTGTTCACACACACAAACACACTCAAAATCTGTCACGAGATTAAAATGAGCGTATATAGCCGACTATGCTGACTATGGAATGTATGTTTATTCCCATTTGGTGATGCTTCGTGAAACTGTATTTTATTTTCAGTGAAAAGATATCTTTAATTGTTAACTGTCACATACACATACAAACTTCAGTAATGAAACTGTATTTATAAACAACCGATGGATAAAACACTCTCGGCTAAAAAATATGAGCTATAAATAACGCGACCAATTAACAATTATTCGCTGAAGGCAAAGTAAATATTCACCATTATTATTCAACACCAGTAACACTGCCCAAATATGGTCATGGTGAATTCAATATATAGATATCCTGCGATATACGTAATTTCGTGTATCGGGAAGAAAAATGCAGAGCGCTTTCAAAAGTAACGACCTCGCAAGTACACTAAATTACTAATAACGCTGTTTCATAAAACACAAAGAAGGCAACCAAGTTTACTGTCAGGACGGGAATGGTTATTGCAGAAACTTTCACTGCTTAATTTTTTTTATTATGAACTGGCAAATTACAGTTCAGCAATTTTTTTTCGCTAGACTTTTGTATTGTCCCGTATTCTAGCAAAGGCTCGGAAAATACAAACAGTATTTTCTTAGATTGGTTCTCGCAACAATTAAACATAGCTCTCGACTCGTCTTGATAAAATGGAGAAAACCACATGAGAAAACTGAGCTCGCAAAGTGCCTCGAGATAATTTAACTCCATGGTAGGCGAGTCTTCTTCTTTAAGATCATCAGACCTTGGCTGTACAATTGACGCCACTCACAGTATGTTTAAACATAACCACGTTAGGCGTTTTCTTGGTGCTGGTGATCGCAATCCTATCTCCAAAATGTTCTTGTAACCTTCTCTTCATGTACACCGGACACTATAAGCGTCCTCCTCGGTGCCTTCAAGATATATACTCTTCCATCTCCTCTGTTAGATCTGCAACTGTTAGTTGTTTTTCCTCGTTTTCAATGCAGAACTTTTCAAGTCGGTACTGCACTGCTTCGGTATGTTTTTGCCTGTTCGAAATTTTATACTACAGGTCTGATGGTAGACAGCTAGCATCTGCAGCGTGAAAATCCCGGAGGTAACAAACAACAACAACAACAACAACAACAACAACAATAATTTATTTACAAATTTTAATGATGTAAGTTCCTTGTCCTGCAAATAGCCACAAAGCTAGTCGAGGCGGGACAAGACGAGCACGAGAACATACATGGGAAAACATTACAATAAATTACAAAACATGCTGAAAAACGGAAAAATAAACTTAACTTTATATTACATAATAACGCAGATTTATATAAGGCTATGCAACAAAATTAAAGTAAATTATATGTAATTTTTATTATCATTACTATTACAATAGAAAAGAGATGAAGAGGGAAAAGGAGAATCAGATTATACTAGAAAAGAGAAGGACATGAGTGATCAGTTTTTCATTTGGTCAATTATCGTTTCCACTTCAATATACTGAGGAGTCTGCAGTTTCAAGTATATCAAATAACTTCCCTTTTAGGGATTCTTTAAAAGATAGACTATTCAAGGCGACCTAATACAGTTTGCGACCGCAATCATCATTTCTTTGGGTCTACATGTTTTCAAAATTGTTTCTTAGAATTCCATCGTTCGTACGGGACATCAAACTTCTTCCTTTTCCGTTTGTATTTAGCAGATTGACCAAAGGAAACGCAATGTTCACTAGAATTAAATTTTAGCTCTGTTGAGTGGCGTCTTACAGTGTCCTTAGATACCTCATCATCTGGTGTGGAACTAGGCTTTTTAAGGCCTAATAAGGTCAAGATGGCATTTCCGATGAACTTAACGGCCAGGCTCAGCGCCAAGTGAACTGTTTATTTTGATTAAAGGTATCACATCTATTCTGAGTCAGTACTGAAAATGAATTATCATCCTCGAAAACTCCTGCACAAATACAACAGTTCTCCATCTTTTTTTATTCTCGACTGAACTAAAATTGGTTAAAAAAGGAGAATACTAACTTTAAAAATAAAGGCCTTAAGAAAAAGGTGATTAATCACGAAAAAAAAAAAATGAGATTTCCTCATTTCCAATGCAGTTCTGTAAAAACCACCTTTCACAAGTGAAAGAATATCAATGTCCAATCAGAAACCTGATACGAAATTTTTTACCAACGAAGAAAAACATATTGGCTTTTCCCGCCTCTGTAGTTTGTTCATTGTGATCTCTTAAAAACAAATTTGCTTTAACGACTTCAAAATCACAAACATTATTTTCCTGGTTGGAAAGTTCAAAGATTCAAAGACATATTAGTGAACTTTTTAAACAAGCCGAAGACTGAAAGAAAGAATAAAAGAAGCCATAGCTAACGAGAGAAAGAAATTCATCTTTGGCGCCATCATTTCATTCACGTTAACTTCAGCTATACAGAAAAATGATAATTAGGCGATGATTCGCTACAGTGGTTATTGTTAATTTAGTTTCAATTTGACTGAGCATATTCTTAAACTTTGCGTCTGAATGGGAAATGTCTTTCATTGTAAATGGCATTCTAGTTAGTTTGAAGTGAGATGTTTTGAAATTCTTTGAAAACTTAGTTTGCAAAAGGCATCTGAGAAAAGGAACTTGCTCAGTGAATTAAGTTGCTCCATTCGTTGTGTAACTGCTTCATTGGCAATCTTCTGTACAATTAAGTTCCAAGATACGATTTTAGTTTTGAATGCAACGTGCAGTTACGTGTCTTGTTTACGGTCCTCTGAAATTTGTACGTAATCCTTTTTTGTAAAACACAACTGTCATAATATGTCAATAATTACATGATAAACAATTTACTTAATAGTTGTACAATTTTTATTCAGTTGCTGTGAAGAATCGCAAACACACTCGTTCGTTTATAGTGCTTCTTCCGGGTTCAGTTGAATGAATATTCCACTATTAAGTTATCTATAATCTTGCACACGAACCTAGCTTTCATTGACGAATTTTCGACAGTGTGTCAGTGCTCGTGTGTAAAATGATGAGCAAGATTTTTGTGATAAGTCTTCCTTGATAGCTCTATGTGGTGACATCCTCGGAGACCCTGGGGCATTTAGTAGCAGGGATTGTCGTGGGCGAAAGTTTACCGTAAACGTTCACCCACGAAAATTCCTGCTACCCGACTAACTGCCCCTGTAGTCCAGCCAATCTATGAAATTTTGTAGGGGAAGATCAAACTAAATGCAACAGATTTTTTTCACTTTTCTGAGGTTGAAAGTAGCTAGTTAAACAGCATACTAAAATTTCCCCAAAGTTTTGCAAAGTAGAACACGGTTCAAATTGGCCTGAAAAAGTGGCTCACTTTTACCACAGGACACCCAAAATGAAAATGAAAAGTTATTAGAATTCAGGTCAGTTTGCATTTTCATGCTCTTTTTTTTTTTTGGTTTTGTCTTTTTGTAATAGATATACATCAGAAAAAAAAATGATTTCAGTATTCATATAGAGTCATATACAAATGGTATTACCTGAGACCACAGGGAGGCTAATAAAAATAAATATATATTTTTAAAATTACGTTTTGACAAAAAAGGTATGCTTCTTTCATACTATTATTCTTTCACCGATACTATATCAAAGTAATAAAACAAAAAAAGAGCAAGATGTGTTCGAAAATTACAGTAGCTATTAAAATATAACAAAAGAAGCTCCTTGTTTAATTGCCAGGGCCTCTCGTCTTCTGCAAGGAATGCCCTGTCGATATTACATTACCGCATTGTTTGCAAGTTCAAGCTGTTTTCGTCAAATAAAAATTGTTTGTTTTTCGCAGAGAATGTTCTGTAACAAGGTATTAAAGTTACTTATATTTTAGAAGTATGTTGCGGTCAGTAAGGAAACAGTGACTTGCTAATTGTTTGTCGTTAGCCTGCGAGCAAGCTCTTTTGGGCTTGCTCGCAGGCTAGTTTGTCGTTTCATGCTTGTTTGAATTGTCATCAAAGATATTAAATCTTCACGGAAAATTCAAGTAAAAATTGTCGGAAAACTTGCTCGCGTTGAATAGTACCATGGACCACCCAGATCTTTCTCTAGCCAAAAAAATTCAAAACACTCGTATGTGGCTCTCGTATGTGAAGTTCCCGCCAAAACGTCAAACCCAACAACCAATCAAAGCTGTCCTTGTAAAATTATTGCATAAGAAACAGATTTCACAGCGACCAATAATCATTCACTTTAGAAAATGAACACTGTGTACGTCAGAGGAGAACTGGTGACGAATTTGTAACACTTGACTTTGGTCACGTCAGGCGAGAGATTGTGCGGTGGAAAGGCAAGTGTTCGTCTCTAAAGCTGTGAAACTACTCCTGCTTTTAAGGCCAGGAATTCCATTCGGCCTCAACAATGAGTGCAAATGGAGCACCTTGTTCATACTCCAACCACACTCTTGAAAAGGTAGCAAAAGCCAAGGCAACACTTGAAAATTTCTACGCCAACTTGATCACCCAACACCAAGAACGACAAAACAGGTTTGATCGAAAAATAGTGTAGAACTTTTAATTATCAGTTTATCGTAACGTTTTTGTGAATTCCCATTTAAAAGAGATAACCTTAGGTGATTCAGAGCCTGTTTTTACGAGAAAGCGTCATAAAATGTCCCTCTCTTGGAGTGATCAGTGCTGGATATTTTCTTTGCAGATGGAGAGTATTGGAAATGAATATGGAACAACAAGGTCTCACAGAAGAAGAGGTTTGCGTTTGTTTTCTGCGTAGCGACTGTGTAGCTGTTACGAAATTATTTTACTCGATACATTCGCTAGCGTTTCTTCAATACGATTGGCTTCAAGTAGGTTTTCGCCGCTGTGAATAAAACGGTTCAGTACGTACCTTCGCAAATGTTGAGATTTCTGCGAGCAAAATATTCTGGCGTATTTATTGGTTCAAGTTGCGTATAAGCTTTAGACGGTGAACAATTCCAAGCTATTTTTGCCATTAAAATCTCGACAAATAAATTGAATTCCCTTCACAGAGAAGAATATTCTCTTTTGCAAATACGTCAAACTCTTCAAAATCCCAATATTTAAGCTTATTGAATTGCAAGAAATGTCTTTCGATCTATTATGTTAGATCATAGATTTTGCATACATGTCATGAAGTGTTTTTCGTATCTGTGGCGACTGTCGCCATTAGAACATTTTCGACAGCAACTGGTGTGCTCGTTAGTCATAAGTTTAAAATTAATCGTGCGTTGTATTTACATTTGTGTTATGTTATTTTAGACATGATACGAACAGAAACCATGGTCTTTAATTAAAGAACCATTACATATATTGCGAAAGCAAACGGAAATGTTGTACGTAATATATAGCGGAAAATTAATTCTCAGCATCATGCATATCAACAATTTCGGTGACGATCGACGATCGTTTTACATAACAATAATGGCACAGCATGGATACCTGAGGCTGGTGGAAAAATGAATTTTGATGAGAAGCAATGTCTGGTGTTTCATCACGAATTAAATTTTCAATATAGACAGTATGGATGAAACAGATTTCAGTGGCTGTAGGTGAATAAAAGATTTTCTTTTTCTATCCTGATGGAAAAATAATGCATAATTATATTGCAAGTTGTTATTGAAAACAAAAATGCCAAAAAACAAAGCAAAACAAAACAATGTTACAGTCAAGTGTTTTTGTTTTCTTGTTTTGAGATTGATTTTCTAATTCACTTTTAGCATACAATAAAGATCAAGATATAATATCCTGAACATGGACTTTTCACCCCTGCTTCCCTTCTCAGTATGTGTGCATGTTGTTCCATCAACAAAATGGAGTGTTCTGAATGATCACTGTAACCTTCAAAACAAATAAGTGAGGGAACGAAGAGGAAGGAAGGTTGTCTATGATTTCATCTGAGTGTGTTTTTCGTCCAGGGAGAAGTTGTTTAAGTTAGTCTTGCTGCAGATAGGTGATGCATATTACGAAGGGCATTTGATCATTTTTCTATCCTCAACAAACTTAACAATTATTTTGATACCAAATAAGGGGAAAGTGAACACAAAATGTATATTACTCTGCCCCTCCCCCAGTCCACCCACCTCCCACCCCTTCGTGTATCAAGTTTCCCTTTTATAACAAGTGTAGGAAGTTGGCATTGCCTTCCAACAAGTATCCCTGCCGGTCAGTAAGGTCCGAGGCTCTGGAATTTCCCCTAGCTAAGTATAAGTTTGACCCCCAGAAGCTTTGAGTGAAAAATGAAGTATTGGAGTAGCACTAGAAAAATGGCCCTGGCGATGTTTATTATTCATTTTACTGGCCACCTACCTCAAAAGTTATGCCTCATTCTCACCAAGGCTTAAACACGTTTAAAAGCTGTTCAGTTAAACACAGTTTAAAATTGTTCCCTTCATAAAAGCTGCTTTCGGATTTTTGTCGACCACAGATTTTGCCCAAGTGAAAGCATAAGTTAAAGTTTACTTGAATCCTATGTCAAAGCCGATGGTTCAGGTTTCTGTTACCAATTTTCATTTTGTTAAACCTAGTTTAATTAAACATGTTTTGTTGGTGTGAACTGGACTTTAGTCACAGCTTTGGGTCCAGCTATTCAAAAGCTTATTAATGTTTTAATTATGTGATTTAAAAATATAAGAGTTTTCTTTTTAACCAGAAACAAGAGTCAAGAAGCCACCTTGCTCGAAAAGAAACAGAGTTTTTGAGGTTGAAACGATCAAGAATTGGGAAGGAAGATTTTGAATCTGTGAAAGTTATAGGAAGAGGAGCTTTTGGTGAGGTAAGATGTAGTAAGTAGCATAACTTTATTTGTTGGATTCCAGATTTAGCTCCTTAGAATTTTATTGCTGTGCTACAACCAGTTTCAAAAGTGTTGAGATAGTGAGATAGTCCAATGGAAAATCGGCCTTTTTTACCTAAAATTGCTGCCGATCATACATCTTTTAGCTGTGACAGCACCCCTGTCCCTCTCCTTCATTCAAAGTTGTTCCTCTAAGTTTGGAGCATAGTCTTGTATTGCTAACAACATTGATAAGAAGGGGGGGGGGGGGGGGTTGCTAGCACTTGATCACAGACACTTCATTGAAGCGGAAATGAGGTATAGTGTCTCAAGTATTTTTGCAGTTGGTTGTAACTTACATGTAGGTAATCTACTTTCAGAGACTCTTCCAGAAATGGTGAGCTGGTCACAGCATGGCCAGAGTTTTGGTAAAAATCTGAAGTGAAACATAAGTTACAGTTAAAATATCCATTATTTTTCTTGATAGATTTCAACCCCACAATTGCCGCTTGCTTTGCTTGTTGTCATGGAAATGGCATTAATGAAAACGGATTCATTGCATTCTATCATGTCTCTTGTGTATTCAAACAAAATTTGGTTCACATAGAGCTTTTTTTCAACGAGATTGACCTGCCCCAAAATTGTAACCATAGCTTTGCTTTAGGGGTTCTAGTCAACACCCCTTAGCTTGGCCAGCGTTTGACAACATCTCTTAAGGTGTCTCCCGAGGGTTTTAAGTTCACGCGCGCACTTAATGATGCGAACTTTAGTAATGTGCGCGCGCTAGCTGAGGCAAGCTCAAACAAAACAGCAAACAAGTCAATTGTACAGCTCAAATTATATTCCTGGGGTAGTAAAACAAAAGCATTTCAAAGAAAACACTCTCTGTCATAGTTCTATAAACCAAAGTATTGTTATTTGTGTCTTCAAAGATAACCGAGGTTGCAAATTTCATCCAATTCGCTCGCGAAAACAAGTCCATTGCTGTAAAGTTCACACGTGCCCATTCCGATGATGTAATTGCCATTGAGGTGAAAAAATAGAAAGTTCCCCCTCAGAGTTCTTGAATTTCTTTCGGTGAAATTTTTTAAAATTTGGCAGAGATGTTATACCTTTTTAGCTTTCCTTGCTGTCAATTTATCAGAAAAATTTGTAAGACAAGGTTTTCGCTCAGCCGAAAAAACACAAAAATTCTAAAAACGAAAAAAACAGCCTTGACAACTCCTACCTATTTCGATTTTAAAAGTTTCTTCTTGTCAGACTCTACCCGGTCAGAGCATTTCAGAAAATTTTACTAATGGAAATTGAAGAAAAATTGAAATCAAAGCCAAACAGACGTCAAAAAATGGCGATGTTGTAGTAGTTTTAATTTGAGACTAAATGCCTTGATTTCAGAGGTGACTGTTGAACAGCAAATTTTGGCCCTTGCTAGTTATGTTTCAGTAGCTCTGATTTGGAAAATAGCAAAAAGAATGAGAATGTTAACTTTCGATTGATGTTACTGGTGCACGCTTCCTGATCTTGCATAACCATATTGAGCCACCTTAAAACTCATTGTCAGAAGTGCGCTGTAGCTGAAGATTTATAGTCTTAATTAAGTATAAGATAATATGTTTAGTTATGGTTTTAGTCATTATACTTTCTGGACTTCAATTTTGACACAATTTGACCATTTTTATAGGTATCTACTTTGGTAACCTTTCGACATTAGTTAAATTTTAGTGATGACAAGTTTGTACATGTACCCATCTTTTGTAAGTCCACCCATACTCAAAAATATTCTTTTTCTGCCAAAGGTAATTTTTTAGGTCTTCATAATTATTATTATTACTCAGACAAGGTGTTGATTTTCTTTAGGTGCGTTTAGTTCAAAAGCTTGACACAGGCCATGTGTATGCTATGAAGATCCTTAGAAAGGCAGATATGCTGGAAAAAGAACAGGTGACTGCAAGCTGAGCATTTTGTTGAGGACCCTGTGTCTGCCTAGGAATGTTGTGGATGTCCACAGAAAAATAAATCCAAGCTGGATCTAAGCTTTCACAATAAAATTTTTACAATAATAATTTTTATTTAAAAATCACTTTAGTTGTTGAGCACAATACCCATTTTTACTGTAATTTGATTTGTGGATATAACCCTGGCTGGAAATATGGAAAAATGGTACTCAGGCGAATTAGGAAAAACCTTTTAAATGTTTAGGTCAGTTATTTTCACCTCTGTTTGAGTTATTTGTGATATGTGCTATCAGTTTTGAAAAGTTCTGTAAAACTAGCAAGTGTGTCCTTTTGCCAGTGGTGTCTGTTGGCTCAACAGGGCTTACATGTTGTAAATTTAAAATCTAGCTTTACTGTGAGCATGAAGTTCTTAACCATCCATTATTCCTTTAACCCCTGACTTGTCCCCACACTTTTCTTATAAAAGTGCTGGGGAGAAGTTGATGAATAAATTATCCTAAATTCACATGACCTCAGGGGTTGAAGAAGCATTGATGTTGCAAGGAGAAATTTGATGCTGATTACTGTCAGGGCTTAAAAGGGTTAATGATGTTTTTGTAAATTTCCATAAAGGTTGCCCATGCTCGTGCTGAGCGAGACATACTTGCTGAAGCAGAAAATCCATGGGTGGTGAAGATGTTCTACTCCTTCCAGGATGGACTTTTTCTTTATTTAGTCATGGAGTTTCTTCCTGGTGGTGAGTACTTTTTTAACAGCAACAACAACAATTTAAAAAAAAAACAACAACAACAACAACAACAACAGAATGAATGGTTTGTCCCGCAAATAGTTACATAATTAATCGAGGCAGGACATTAGATGAATACAGGAATACTTTAGAAAAACTAAGAAAACTAGAGAGAATGGCAAAGTTGTTATGCAAGGCTTGTACTCTGATCCCTCAGCAATACTGTGGTAAATAGCATGCGATTGACTGTGTTGTATGTGGTATTCAAATGAAGGTACTCAAAAAATGGGTTTTCACAAGGTCTGAGGCAAGATGGGGTTTTCAATAGGCTGCAACAAAATCTCATTGTTTTCCAGGTGATCTTATGACTATGCTAATGAAGAAAGACACTTTTACTGATAGTCAAACACAGTTCTATATTGCTGAATCAGTTCTTGCAATTGACTCCATCCACCAAGTTGGATTTATTCACAGGTAAAAATAGTTTGTCATGTTAGCTACAATGTACATGTATATGTTAATTTGAGAAAATTCATTGTAAATTTTGATGCTGATTAAAATTTTTACTTTAATAGTTGAAGACAGTTTGACGTTAAGTAGCCAATAAATGCTCTTGACTTTTAAAAGCTTTTGTCAATAGCTAATAAGTTTAGAATTTCAGAAAATATTTATAAACTTTAGTTAGTACCAGTACTCGGTTAATTAAAAGTGCATGTTGGTATTCTTCGTACAGGGATATCAAGCCTGACAATTTACTCTTGGATAGCAAGGTATGTGCTTCTGAATCTTTCCTTATCTACACATTCTGAAGTCTTCCATAACCGTTCTAAGGTGCTATACAATGTAGTTCAGTTTCAGGTAGGCTACCTCACCTCTGTACTGGAAGTTTAACCTCCTATTCTTTACTAGGTTACTGCTTTAGATGACCACATACAAATTCTGGTCTGTTTTGTATTTAACGGAGGGGGAGGGGTGGGGTGTAAGTACTATACCGAGAAGCACTGAGAGTGGTCAAGTTCATTTATTATATTTAACAAAACTATTATTATACTGAACAAAACTATTTATTCGATCTCCAAATTCGACTGCTACTGACAATGATAGGTCAGCAATGCAGCCCCCCCCCCCCCCCCCCTTCCATTCCCTTATCAATGTTGCTCACCGCTGAAAAAAAGGCTGGGACATCGTCCAGCTAGTTCAGTTAGGGGTAGTGGGGAGTGAAGGTTTGGTACTCTCCAGGCGGTGTTTTCTGTCAGGTGGATTGATATACATGTATATGCACAAACTTTGCAACTTCCTTAACAAGTTTTGTCCACGATTGTACATGTAGGTTTGAATCAATTGATTTCTTTTTTTTAAATCTAGCTTTCTAGGTCTAGTGCATTATGTAATCTTTTTAATATGTAGTTGTAAATAAAGGTAAGATGGTTACAGGTATGTATTTTTATTTTTCGATTGAATTAAGACATTTCCTTTGATTTTTTTTTTTTTTTTTTGCCATTACTTTTTAACCATGTCCATGTCCAAACATTTTCCCCACGTAAGCGTTGAAGTTTACACAAATTACACTTCACATTATGCTCATGTGGTTTTCTCTTGCCTACTCAGGGTCACATCAAGTTAGCGGATTTTGGTCTTTGTACGGGTCTTAAAAAAGCACACAGAACAGATTTCTACAGAGAAATATCACCTAGTGATATGAAAGATTTCAGTAAGGAGAAATATTTTTTTTCATTAATAATTAATTCAAACAATTTTAAATTACATAAGTGTACTTTATTTACTGGTACCGGTAACTGTCACATATACATGACTGTACAATTGTACAGGTTGTGGTTCTTGACGATTGACATTCAAGCAGTTAATAAACTATTAGGTCTACAGTAAAATTATGGGGAACAAATTCATCCCACCTCTAAAATCATGTCAGTGTTCACTTGATAATTCATTACCAGCGATCTTGCCTTTTTTAGAAGAATCTAATTTACCACTAAATTAACTGGAGTTTTGTCTTCAATCTGACCCTTGCTGCCTACCACATCATGCCAAAATTATTTTCCCCACAAACCTTAAACCCATGTAATGAGACTTGATAGGGGTCTTAGATTCACAAGCACTAAAACTCACATGTCATACCTAAGATACATGTTTTAGCTGAGTGAATCAATATTCCCATTTAGCTGAGTGAATCAATATTCCCATCAAAAGTTGTGCTCGCGTTGCACCGGAAGCGAAACTACAGTTTAAAATTGCACATATTGAATAATATAAAGCCCCCAAGGAAACATTTCCTTTAAATGACACAGAATTCTTCGTGGTGACATTGGATAACTTTTTCCTATACCACCACAAAAGTCATAGCATTTAGCAAGCTTTCCAAATTAAAAGAGCAATAAAAACGGTAGGTTGCAGACTTAGTTTTTCAGATAATCTGCAAAATCTGAACTTTAGGAGTTCTTTTTATGGACTTGAAACGTTACATGTACCTTGGTAACCACTATGCGGGGCCGTACCTAGGATTTTTTGTCTGGGGGGGGGGGGGGGTTGCAAACTCTGCACACCCCACTGGCAGGAGTCTCCTGTGTACAGACAGGTTTTCTAGTAGGAAGTTTTCGTTTCAACCCCTACACAGAAAGTTGCCTCTAAGACCTTTAAAGGAAACAAAACACTGAATTCACATTGAAGGGAAATTTTTTCAGTCAATCAGTTGATTTTCTTGTGATTTTGGACCAATATAGATACAAGAAATAGCACAGCAAAGTTAAACACTATCAATGTTAGAAAAAAAATTCAGTTTTCCTGGTGGGGGCAGCGGCCCCCGTTGCCCCATGCTATGTGCGGCCCTGCTATGACATAACAATTGGTATAATTATTAAAAGAGTTGCCCAATGGCAGTGTTGTTAAGTATCAGATTATATCATTCTATAGGTTACCTACATAACTTGAAGTGCATTTTTGTAATCTTTCGTTTTGTCACATGTACTATTAATAACAGCATGAAACCCTTTTGAGCTGCATTAAAACAATAATGTTGAGAGGGGTGGATGTTTTTTGAAAACCGTATTGTCTGTATATTTTTAGACATAGAAGAAATAAGAGTGTAAAAAAATACATTAACAATTGCATTAAATTGCATCTCACTATAAACTGCTTTCTCTTGAAAAGAAAACATCCATGAGCAAGGAAAGCCTGTACATTAACTGTGAAAAGCTTTTAATAAGACGTTAGACAAGACTATGATTTTGAAATTCTTTCTACAGCATCAGCTGAACCACTAGATACCAAAGGCAGAGCGGCAACATGGAAAAGGAACAGACGACAGTTGGTAAATGCAAATTGTACTTTATTGTTGTGAAAGTTACAGATTATTGTGTTCAATCGCTGGCTCAGTTGTTAATTAGCCATTTTGATAAATTTCAATTTTCTTGTAGGCATATTCTACTGTAGGGACGCCAGACTATATTGCACCAGAGGTGTTTCACCAAACAGGTTATACTAAAAGCTGTGACTGGTGGTCACTGGGAGTCATCATGTATGAAATGCTTATAGGTAAGCAATAAAAAAAAAAAAAAATAGTAATACTTTATTTATACACATAGCACCAAGGAGCTCCTATTAGTGCTCGTTAAAAACGTGTACGTGTGTACAAATGTAAAATAATAAAATTGTACAAATGTAAAAATTATAATAAAATTAATCAGTTAATTAATAAACACTATCGAAATACAAACTAGTAATTAATCTATAATACAAAATTTACAAACTTCAAGAATTTCCAATTCTCCACGCTTCAAGTCATATGAACTTTAAGAGCCTGCTTAAAAAATACAATTTAGTTTCTCTAACCATTGGAGGCAGCGCAGTCCACAGTTTACTGACCAAAAATGTAAAAGATCGATGCATACACTCCAGTGATGGCCACTGAATGGCAATTGTTGTGCTGTGATCTAATTTGTTGAGTAGGACTTTATCCTGATATTTCAGACACCTCAGAGTCCACCTGAGCTTTAATTAGTTGCTTTGAAATTTTGAAGTCTGGCTGTTACATGTATTATACGATGATTCAATGATTTTCTGACACTCCACAACGTATTGATTTTTTACAATTGCAGGTTATCCTCCATTTTGCTCAGAAAGTCCTCAAGGTTAGTGCTACACAGTAGGTATAATTTCTAGAGACTGAACGATACGCCGACTGAGAGCTTGTAATGCAAACTGTTTTACTCTTCCTTAGAGATTCAATACAAATAAGTTCTAACTGTAATACTTACAAATTATGGTGTAATTTATTTTCTCACTTGTTTCTCCTAAAGAAACATATAAAAAAGTTATGAACTGGAGGGAAACATTGATCTTCCCACCTGAGATGCCCATTTCAGACAATGGAAGAGACTTGATTCAGAGGTACGGTTATTATCTGTTTTAGTTACAAGCACCAGTACCATTAATTTATTAGTTTAATACTCTATTTAAAATGATAATTTTGATGTGAAGCTGTATGAAAGAGGACAGTGATTACTACAAGAACTCTTTAACAGCCTTGAATTACAGCTATGTATTAGTAACTGTTTATTTTTAACTTTGTATAATGTTATACCAGATGGTGCTGTGATCCAGATAAGAGGCTTCATAACATTGATGAAATCAAAGCTCACCCATTTTTCAATGGTGTTGATTGGCAAAACATCAGGTAAGAATTAACAGAATTTAAACTGTGCTAAGCCTAATTTATTACTTCCTGAATTTGTAATTGTATTCCAGAAAGCATTCTTAATCACTCTCATGGAAGATTCTTTGGATTGGGAAATTTCAGTTTTTCTTACTTCACATTAAATGTTTGCTTTATATTAACCCTACATGTATTTACAATGTACATAGCACCTCCTCAATATGAACATTAGTTTTCAAATGAATGAAAAAGACTTGCCATTTATTTTTGTGCCTTTACATGTAGTTAATCTTTCTAATAAAATTACAATAATTGAAGGGTTTTAGGCAAGAAAGGCCCAAAATAATGACTTATTTAATGCCTTAAAATCTAATTTGCTCCAAATAAGCTTTATTTTGATGTCCACAGAGACCGGTTGTTATGTAAGGAACTTTTAGTTGCATATTAATTTTATTTTTGAGCAAAAGGATAGATAAATAAATAAGAAACAGCTTAAGGACGGTGCCTAGTTTTGTTACTGCGTTTACGTTCTGCGCGTCTCGAGATACTTGAGTTTCCTACGGGTGGTGCCTACTAATACAGGGATATTTTTGTGTGGTTTAAAACTATGCGGAGAAAGCAGAACGTACATGTAGCAAGTGCTCTTGGTATCCAAAAAGAAAATTGGGGTAACCATGTATTTTTCAGACATAATAAAGCTTCACTTTGGAAATAAAATGCCATACATTGCTTTGTATTTTATTGTAAGTATTTTGGAATAATTGTTGTTGCTTAATTATCTCTAAAAAATACGTGGTTACCCCCTATTTTCTTTTTGGATTCCAATAGCCCTTGCTAAGATCTGCTTTGCCCACATAGTCATAAACCGCGCAAAAATACTTTTTTTATTAGAAGGCACCGTCCTTAATACTGGTGTTACTTTTCTATAAAACACTAGTGACCTACACAAAGGAATTATACAGACTCTTGACTGATTTCTCTTGTTCACAACTACCACATGCTTCACTTGACTTGGTTCAGTCTTGTATACAAAAGAAATCAGTCAAACATGGTTATCTCTTTTGTGTTGGCCCCTTGGGTTTTCCAGAAAAGTATTATGTACTCAACTCAGTTTCTTATCGAAACTGTGCCAATTAGAGCTTATTAATTGTGGAGAAATTTCGATTTTAAGGCAAAAAAAAAAATGTCACTTACATGTGCACCTCTCTTGTCTAAAATCCTCAACTCTAGCTTAAACAAGAAGTTCCAAATATAAAAGGGGCCTGGCCTGGGCATTCTCACCTTCAGTTGTCAATCAGCCATCAGATCATAAACAACTGACGAACAACATGTCTTTTTCTACAGCCCTTACCAATAAAATTGGCTTAGTTTGCGGAATAAACCCTGTTAAACAAATTAGAACTTGATATCTGATATTGGTGAGATTATGAAATTTTGAGGCCTATTTTTTCAGGGAACGCATGAGTCAACAACTTGCCACGACTGAATGGCGTCTAAGTTTGTATCTCACGCCCACAAAGGTGTGAAATGAAGGAGGGTCTTGCCCTTTTATTTTGGAACTTCTTGTTGAAACATGAAGGAAATATGGTCAATCTAGAGCACGTGGGTGTGCCTGGATAGTGACACAGGCAACTCTCTCTAAGGCGGACACCCTCGGTACCAGATTTACTGTCCGCCTTAGAGAGGTGTCCGCTTTAGAGAGAGTTCATGTAAACTGATACCCGAACATCAAAACTGAAACCAGTGCCTTATTACTTTAATTACATTGTACAATGTATTCACGACGGGCCGGCTGTGCCAACACAGTTCATACACACTTTATATATTATATCGAACAACAGTGATGGTAAAATAATGAAGACAGGCCAAACACGGCTCCTACTGGTCGAGATAGGAAAAATATGACCTCCAAAGCTAATTTACTCTTACGAGTACGTCTTTCAAAGATCTTCCTTTTCTGTACGAAAGTAGGGAAGTCAGATTGCGCTAATTTTTCGGAATTTTGGACCTGTTATAAAATTTCAAGAACATCTGGTGTCCTCTTTGAGAGGTTTTTTGAACCAACATGTTGGAAAAAAGTGTCCGCTGTCCGCTTAGAGAGACGTCCACCTTAGAGAGAGTTCAGTTACAGAGAAACAAGTGAAATTCGTCAGGAACTAAATTTTCTGTCCGCCTTAAAGAGGTGTCCGCTTAGAGAGAGTTGACTGTAATGTAGTTGAGTCGCATCATTGTGAAGCTCAAAATATAGAGGAATGATATAATTTCTTACATTTTGCACATACAGGGAAAGACCTGCCGCCATTCCAATTTATGTGAAATCCATTGATGACACGTCCAATTTTGATGAATTTCCAGAGTCAGAACTGGATTCAAGTAAGTTTTGTCAAGAAATAATCTTTTGCTTGAACCTTGTAGAGAAGAGATTATCAAATACCGTTGAATTGATTGCAGCTACAAAATGTCTAGATATTTCCGATAAAAAAAAAAAAAACATATATCAAGCATGCGTGCATGTCTTGACTGTTTGTCATGAGACATACAATTTTGAAGTTTTCAGCTTGTTACACACTCTGCCCATCAAGCTAATCATTACATTTTGTTTACTACTTAGTGAAGCTTGGTATGACCTAGCCACTACTTTTCTTGTTGAGCTGAATGTCTATTTATTTATTTATTTATTTATTTATTTATTTATTTATTTATTTATCTATTTATCTATTTTTATTTGCTGAATCTACTGACCATTGCTTTCTCTTCAGACTGGTGTAGAGAAACTAAACCAGATGCAGCCGGAGGAAAGGACTGGGTTTTCCTGAATTACACATTCAAACGATTTGAAGGACTCACTCAACGAGGTGTCAAGATGCCAGTTCTTTGAAGAGGAATATTTTCCTATCATTTTTACAAGTAGAAAGAAACAACATGATAACTCTAAATTCATTGTGCCTTCCTTTTTGGGCTGGTACAAGAATTTAAAGGATATCGTTTACCCTTCTTGCTCGTATGCAGTACTCCTAAAGATGCACAATAATTTTCCTTCACTGGGGTGTGTTGATACTTTTGCTGTCCGAAGAAGTAAATCCATTGTTAATAATTTTCTATGGTCAATGGCACAGGATTTTGTAAATATTTATTAATACTCTCACAAAAGGTGGTACATGTCAATTGCTTGGAAAATTTATCTTTCAATTGAAAGCTATTTTCGTTACTTAAATTTTTTGCAAACTAGATTTCTATTGCAGCATGTTTCATATTTGGTCCGAGCAGACCAACTGTAAACTGCGTAAATTTGCAAGCTTGCAACCTCGAGTTATTCCCTGTATTGATGTAGATAAGCAGTGAGGTTTATATTATAGAATTTGTTTATAAAATGCAAAATCATTGGCTCGAAAAAGATAGTTTTTAAATTACATATCAAGGTGTGGCGGTTTTATACAGTTGATAACAAATAGTATTCAGCGTAAGGTTATGAATTTCTCTGTTCCTTTCAACAGCTGGACAAGTAAAAGAAAAATAGTAAATCAAGGCGCAGGCCATAAAATTATTTAGAAAATGGGGCGTCATTCTGTTTGTGCTGCATTATTCTGTACAAAAGGGGAGACAAGTTGTGTTTTAATGTTGTAACAATATTGTGTAAATAAGTTGTAATTGTGTGCCAAAACTACAGTAGACCAAGGTTTCACTTTATGCATATTTCCAATTTAAGACTTGACTCAAGCAGTGAACCAGATTAAAAGATTATAGTGTGATGGAGATAACAGCTGAATGTCTTGCAGCAAATAACCGTGGTTAAGGACGTTGCCTACTTTGTTACTGCGCATACGTGCTGTGCATATTGAGATACTCGGGTTTCTTATGGGTTGTGCCTACTAATACAGGGATATTTTTTTGCGCGGTTTAAAACTATGCGGAGAAAGCAGCACTTAGCAAGTGCTCTTGGTATCAAAAAAGAAAATTTGGGGTAACCATGCATTTTTCAGAGATAACAAAGCCTCAATTTGGTAAATAATGCCATATATTGCATTGTATTCTACAGCTTTTTGGAATTATTGTTGCTTAATTATCGCTAAGAAATACGTGGTACCTCCAATTTTCTTTTTGGATTTCAATAGCCCTTGCTAAGATCTATTTTTACCGCAGTCATAAACTGCGCAAAAATACTTCTGTATTGGTAGCCACCGTCCTTAAATTCATTTTTTGTTTGTTTGTTTGTTTAAGGAAAAATGCTTCACGTACATTCTGCGTCATGGTTTGTTTGGGTTGGGGAGGGTGAGGGCAATAGTTGAAATAATTGGTGTTTGTGGTAGAAAATGCCTGCAATGTCTTGTGTTAAAATACCAGCATTCTTCTTCTTTCTTTGTTCCACATTATTTTGTGAAAAAAAAAAAAAAAAAATTGGGGCAAAGTAGTGCAAATCACTTTTAAATTATTTTCTAGGGAAGAACAGCAATTTTGCCAGTTCAACAAAACATTTTTTGCATCGAGCGTTTTCTACAGTGAGGTGATTATTAATTAAAAAAAAAAATAGTTTAGTTATTAAGGTAGTATCAAATGCTAAAATTTGTAGATCGAGTTAAGCCAGTAAGCACAGTCTGATAAAAGTGAAAAAAAAAAAAATGGATAAATAAAATTCTAAACGTTCTTTAGTAGTAAGTGGTGTTTAATTTATTTTTCTTGTCTTGTTGTCTGGCAAAACAGAAGCGTGGCTTACGGTAAATTTGAGCCTTTGCAAGATGGTGAAAAAAAAAAAAAAATTGGTGAAGTCCCACTGCTTGCCTAAGTTGCTCACACGGCCGGAGCTTAGCCCGGTTTCTGTAGCATGGCAACTAGGAGTATTGCTTCTCCCCCCTGGATGGGATGCTAGTCCATCGCAGGGTTACCCCCAGCAGTATGTCGCCGGTACCCATTTAGAGACCTGGAAGAAGAGAGACAATGTGGAGCAACGTTTCTTGTCTAAGGGACTGACAACTCAGCAATGAAGAGACCAATCTGGCCTCGAACCACAGACCGTCCGATCGAAAGTCCGACGCGCTAACCACTACACCATCGCGCCTCCAATTCTGGGAGCTTGAGCAACGACGACGGCAACGGCAACGAAAAAGTCACCCTAAAATATATCTTTATTTCATTTGTGCTACTTCGCGATTATTTCAATTAACTCGCTCAACTTTTACAAAAATGGGAAACTATCCAGGAACCAAACTGGTAGGAGTGGCGTACAAGTTAAGAAAGAAAATGAAAAATTCACCGTCATGCGTTCACATTCTCCACAAAACCTTAAATCTGGTCATTTCACGTTGTTGTTTTGCAGAGGACGGCAAAGAGATGTACCAAAATGTAAAACGCACGTGTAGAGCGATTGTTTTTGCTCATTAAACCTATTGTTTTGCGACTTTCTTAGCCTTCAAAGACCCTGAGGCAGCTCCCGCGAAAGCTATTTGCCACCCTTGCAGAGGCGCAGTCGAGATATTTTCACAGGTACACACAATGATTGAAATCCAACCCCTCTCCCCATCACCAATCTCCTTCCCCAAATGGCTACCACCGACATCAGTATTTAAATTTCCTTTTCTTACCTGCATCGCATCGCGAGGCATAAGAGAGTTTATTGTATCTCAGTATGCGGTGTGACTGGTCAATTTTGCGGACCGTATTTCACTGTACGGATACTCTGGATTAAAAGTAACGGGGAGGTGCGATTGGCGGATTTGAAGCGAAACCCAAAAAAATTCCCTGAATCAAAATTCAACGTAAGAAAATGCCATGCTGAATTTTCGAACCGCAAAAACACTCAGAAATGCGTAAGGACAATTAAACGAAGAGCAACAGTAAAACTTCAAATGGATTGTTCGTGTCTCTTTATTTATCATACTATCCAGCCAATAAACGTTCAAGGAAAAAATAGTCGTTCCAACATACGACATCCAAAGTTTTGGGAAAAGGTCGCTGGCACATTGGGGAAGGAATTAATGTTCCTCTGAATGTCACATTCCAAGACCCGAGCAAGAGATCTCTTTCGCACACCGCAGCTAAAGAGACTTCAAGTGGAGGTTGACGACGCACTGGAAATATAAAAAGTGTTGTATAAATAAATATCGTAGCGACAGAGTTAGGACTTTTGTCCTGGACTATTGCGTAGCTGGTTGATGTTTAAGTGGTGATCGGTTTCAAGAACGGAAGCAATGTAACGCAAGTCAGCCAGTGAATATTAAAACGACTGGTTATTTGTTTGTTTGTTTTTGTTTTCATTTCTTTTTAACGTCCGCTTAACGTACCATATTAACTACTCTTTACCGCGAATATTCAATGTTTTTTAATACCCAAGAATATCGTTGGCAAAAGGAAAAAAATTCCAGCGAAAATTTTCTCACCAAAAAGAATCCCGAAATCGTGAATCCCAGAAAAAATTCATCCAAACCTGCTACTTTTTAAAACTCGGAGTAATCCCCCCTCCCCCATGGGAGTTGTACCCAAGGGAGCAAAGAATTGGCTTTAGTTTGCAGGAGTTTCGGGTAATTGTAGGTTCGAGAAATCAGGGTTATTATTGTTAGTAGTGGTTGAGTGAAGCAAATCCAATGGAAACAGCCTCTCATTCAAGTTATCTGGAGTTCAGGCTAACCGAGGGTTCGAAAAATCGGGATTGCATTCTTTTTGGCTGGTGTTTTTCGTTTGTTTTTATATCCTCTATATTTTTTTCTGATGTACCGGCGTACAAGTTCAAGTTGTTCAAAGAGCGGATAACCTTATCCAGCGGATAAATCGCCATCGGGCGGGCATTTTTTTTTTTGCTTTGGATAGCGATTTATTCACTGGATAGAGTTTTCCGTTCCTTGAACAACCGGGACCAAATAGCCTTGTTGCATTTACACCACCACATACCAACAAAAGTACAGCTTCCACAACGATGAATATTAAGTTAACTCTTTTATTAAGAAGTGGCCACCAAAATTAGCCGTTTCCCAAGAATGGCTATTTAACAGAGTTTCAAATGTAACTCAACACATACCATTTCCGAAATAGAAAGTAAACATAAGCCATTACAAAATGTACTGTTTTGTGTAATTCCTTTATTTAGTAGGTGACACTGAAAAATGTAAAATAAATTGGTTAGGTTAGGTTTTCTTATTATTATTAATAGCATTATTATGTAACTGTTCATTTATATAGTGCTTTTCAAACTTTTCAGTGCTTCTAAAAAATGTAACTCAACACATACCACTTCAGACTTTTTCTCAATGAATCCAAATAAGTGACGAAATTTACCAGCTCTACGTCAGCTGACGTGGAAATTCAAGGTTCAGTGTCTCTATAAATTATCATGTTCTTATGTGTAAGAAATGTAAAATTTAAAGTCATAAAACACACGTTTGTTCCTTTCACTCTTTCCTCTGGGTCCCTGTTGTCTTTCAACAAAATGCATGGTCATTATTAGGGAATTTAAGCAGCTGCAACGGCAATGAAAACGTCACAAAACAACCGCCCTGTATGCGTGTTATAAATTTTGCTACATTTCTTTTCCGTCCTGGGTCAAACAACAACGTGAAATGACCAAATTGAAAGTTGTGTGGAGAATGGAGCACGTGACGGTAAAAATCTCATTCATTAAAAGCTCAGCTTTGTTGTAACTTGAACGCTTTTCCCGTCCGTCCTGTTACTGGATAGTTTATTTTAATAAGTACATTGTACAAGTTGAACGAAATAGAATAATTGCCAATTAGTGCAGTAACGTGAATGTGAATTTATCTTTTCAAGTGACGTTTTCGCTGGCTTTGCCGTCGTGGTTTCTTAAAATCCCTAGTATCAATACAATGACTACCACTACCTCGTAATTAAATTCTAAGCTGATACAAATAAATACTACTGCATGACTTGTATAGTGGACTCTCTCAAAGCAGATACCCCAGCAAGGAGGGCATCTCTGTAAGGTGGACCCAATCAGGCTGACTGGCTCAGACCAAAATTCCGTGTCTTCATTTGTCTGTATGCAAGTACACTCACACAAGGGTGGATACCTAGACAGTACTAAGGGTGTCCACCTTTTGAGAGAGGTTGAGAGTGCCAGTTAAAAAAAGAGTGTTGAACGTCTCTGAGTAGATCCTAAACAAATCCTGCATGTTACTGACACTGAAAAGCACTGCAAGTTTGTAATTGGAAAAAGTTGTGTCATTGCAAATTCTCACACGATGAAAAGTCATGTCTGAATATCTACAAACAAGACATTACTTGTTTTTGCCAAAACCAGGTCATTGGATTGCAGACTGTGGTAAAAGTGGCATACACGTAAAGCCTAAAAGACATTGTCTCATTTCGTAATGTTTATTTTTCTTGTTTGTATGCTGATCTGTATCTTCACACAACAATGTCCAGTGACAGGCACTTACGTAATTTATATAATATCTATATTGCAGCTATGATTAACCATAGATCCTAAAATATATAATTATATAGATAATTCAGCGATGTACATTAAGGTCATTCTTCAACTCTTCGTCTTTCCTTGTCTATAAAAACAAAAGAGTTGTAGACAGCATTAATAGAACAAAGGTCTGGGCAAATGCAATTTAAGTTTAATAAATAAAACTGATTGCAGAATAGTACTTGCTTACTAATAATTTATAAATTATAATGAGCTTACTACAGTCTTTCAACTGTGGACCTGTATTTAGACTTTCTTTAAAGGAAATAGTTCATCCTGGATAAAACTTGTGACAAGATAAAATTAACTCAGCTGTTCAGTCTTTACTTACCTTGCATTACACAAAAGAATGAGATTCTGCACAGCAGAGAGTGTTGATGTGTCATTTTGTCCTGTTATAAGGTGCCTGTCAATAATTACATGCATTCCATCGGGTTCACTAGCTGAAAAAAATGAAAATATGTTTTACTCAGAAATAGTTTCACTTTCTGGGCCTATCTAAAACCCTGTATTTAGAATACCGGTAGTAAAATTTAATTGATTTCTTTACATAATAATTGTTGTGAGATATTTCCCAGACTTAGACTATCAGATTTATGTGGGGATTCCCCTTGATTGAGCACAAATTTCCAGGGTTAGATGGGGATTTACTGAGCCTTACTGATTACTCTGGGCTTATTAGACATTCTTTTCTAAAGTATGGATTCCATCTAGTTTTTATAGTGGGGATTCCCTGGATTTAGTGGGGATTACCCAGGTCTAGTGAAGATTGGGTGGAGATTCCCTGAGTTGAGCGGGGATTCCAACAACAACAACAACAACTGAACAACAACAACAATCTTTATTCGTGCTCAAAATTATACAGTGTTAACATAAATGCAAGAAAGAAAAATTACTAAGGAAGAGAGCACAGCCACTTAGAAATAGCAAGCTGATCGAGCTAAGTGGCTGGGCCAAGCGGAAAAATTTCCAAATACCCTACATTAACATAGAACTAAGGACACAATTTACCATTCACAAACACACGCACACACAAAAATAACAATAAACAAGGGGAAGTGCACACGCAAAAACTGGGAAATAATGTACATCAATGAGCCAGTCAGTAGTTGGAGATAAGCAATTCTTTAAGAGGATTTTGAAACAGGTACGACTCTTGGACTCTTGGATTCCCTGACTTGAGTGGTGATTTTATCCATTTAGTGGGAATTCCTTAAGTCGAGAGGAGAATCTCTGGATTTAGTGGAGATTCTCTGGGTTTTAAGTGGAGATTCCCCGAGCTACGTGAGATTCTCTGGCTTTGGTGTGGATTCCCAAAGTGAGTGGTGATTCCATGAGTTTAGTGCAGATTCCCTGAGTTGAGAGGAGATTCTTTGGATTTAGTGGAGATTCCCTGAGGGGAACTGGATTCCTTGGGTTTAGGAGGATTCTCTAAGTTGAGTGGTGATTACCTGGATTTAGTGGAGATTCCCTGAGTTGAGTAGAGATTCCCTAGCTTTAGTGGAGATTCCCTGGGTTTAGTGGAGATTCCCTTAGCTGAGTGGGGATACCCTGAGTTGAGAGGAGATTCTTTGGATTTAGTGACATTCCCTGAGTTGAGTGGAGATTTCCTGGCTTTAGTGGAGATTCCATGAGTTAAGTAGAGATTCCCTAGCTTTAGTGGAGATTCCCTCAATTTAGTGGGCTACGGGCACCTACAACTATGCCCTTGCTAAATGGCTGGATGCTAAGCTTAAGCCTCTGTCTGTAAACGAAAATACCATCACTGATATCTTTGCCTTCACAAATGAAATTTGTGGAGTTAAGATAAACCAGGGAGAAATCTTGGTCTCTTATGACGTCTCATCGCTCCTCACAAATGTACCCCTGGACGAAACAATTGACATCCTGGCACACGAAGCTTTCGAGAACAACTGGTTCAATGACACCTATGGCCTAAACTTGATCAGAACTGATCTTATTGATCTTCTACATGTTGCTACAAAGGGGCAGCTGTTTCAGTTCGATGGGGCCCTTTACGAACAGACCGATGGAGTAGCCATGGGGTCTCCCCTTGGACCCCTTTTGGCTAGTGTATTCATGTGCTCTATTGAAGGGTCCCTGAAAAGTCAAGGAAAACTCCCAGATTTTTACCGCCGCTACGTAGATGACACTCTGGTCAAGATGCCAAATCTGGCGGCAGCCACAGCATTTCTGGATACCTTGAATCACGCCCATAGCGCCGTAAGTTTCACTATGAAGGTAGAGGAAAACGGGATGCTCCCTTTCCTTGGTTTACAGCTTCTAAATCGCGCACCATGTGTTGAAACAAAGGCTTACGTTAAGCCGACAAACACAGGTCTTCTCCTGCACTATCATAGCCATGTGGACAGCCGCTACAAACAGGGTTTGCTCGTCACCATGCTTGATCGCGCGCACCGGCTATCATCATCTTGGACACATTTCTCAGAGGAGTGTGAACGCTTGAGAGGAGTTTTCCGAAAGCTGAGGTATCCGAATCACCTTATTGATTCTTTCATCAACAAATTTATCACCTCGAGAGTCGCAGCGGACCAGTCTAAACAGCATACCGATGACGTCATCCGGATAGCTATCCCCTATAAAGATCTGGATGCTGCAGTGTCTGTCAAACGGCAACTTAGAGATCTTAACAGCAAGGTGGGAAAGACCATTTAACCTGTGTTTACTAGTCGTAAGCTTAATCAAGATCTAAGCCTGCGTGAGCCCAAGCCCAACATTGTAACCCAGCAATGTGTTGTTTATTTATTCAAGTGTGACCTGTGTGATGCAGGTTATGTTGTACAAAGGGCCACCTTCACACGCGCTTTGAGGGACACCGTCAAAAGGCGTCATCAATCTGCAAGCATTACTACAAAGAACATAACACTGCTGTTCCGAACAATTTCTTAGCATGCTTCAATGTAATCAAGAAATGCATGAACAAATTTGACTGCCTTGTTAATGAAATGCTGTATATTCAAGAGCTTAAACCAACATTGAATGTGCAGTCCGATTCTCTTCGTGCTAAAGTATTTAAGTAATTAGCTTGCCGCTATATTATGTAAATTCGCTTCAACTTAGCCTTTTTACAAACCGCTTTTTATCATTAATTATGTAACCTTGATAATGGCGCAAGATGCACCGAAACGTCGGTTCCTATCACTCATATTTCTTGTTTCATGTATTTCTAAATCATTTCTTTTAATTTCCAGGTTTAGTGGGGATTCCCTCAGTGGAGTAGAGATTCCCTGGATTTTAGTGGAATTTCCCAAGTTGAGTGGGGATTCCTTGGGTTTTGCATAGATTCCCTGGGTTTAGTGAAGATTCCCTGGTTTCAGTGGAGATTCCCTAAGCTGAGTAGAGATTCTCTGGCTTTAGTGGGGATTCACTGGGTTTAGTGGTGATTCCATGGGTTTAGTGGAGCTTCCCAGGTTTAGACTTAGTGGAGATTCCCTGAGTTGAGTGGAAATTCCCTAGGTTTAGTAGGGATCCCCTGACATGAATGGAGAATACACATGTTAAGGAGGCATTTCTTGGTTAATTGGGGTTTCTTGAGTTTGAAAATGTTGTATTTTTAACAAGTTATAAGATTTTGCAGTTAACTCACCACTGTATGTGCCACCATTATCCTTGATCCAGTCTTCAATGATTATAGGAAGACTTGAAAAGTCAGATGAACGAGCTGATTCAAAGACCGAAGGCTGCATGAACATAAAAACTATTAATCAGTGATGCTTTACATTAAAGAAAAAAAACATATATATATGATGATCATTATCATTATCATTATCATTATCATTACCATTATCATTATTCAGGATTTTCACAGCAACAGGTCTTACATGTAAACCTTGTATTTACTAGGGTGCTACAATTCATTACTGACAACAACTTTTCTAATACTCCTAGCTGATCCCATCAGCATTGATTTCTGAATTTGCCCAATTGGCGTGTTCATTCCGATGGCATTCAGGGTTTCTTTGAGTCTTCTTGGATTGGTTCCTAAGGCACACTACCTGTACTGCAATAATCTCCTGTGTCTTTAGGCCACACATTAGTCAGACCTCTTAGGCCCATTCTTGGTTTTTTCCACTTTTTCATCCCTTTTCATTTTTACTCTAGAATCTTCAGGGATTGTCACAGCTTTTATTTAATGGCAGTTCTTGTCATTCTCATTCATGACTACCAAATCTGGCCTTCATTCCTCAATTTTCTGATCAGTCTGGATGCTAAATTAAAGTTTATTGTTATTTTTATTATTATAGTGATTATTTTGAATCCTGGCAAAAAAAGAACTTTTAATTAATTTATTTTTAAAAAAGATTTTTTTTAATGTATGACAAGAGCAATATAGCACATTGACTGAGCCTTAGTAATAAATAAATATTATTTACCCCTGTCACACTATAACTCTTGAAACTCCAGGATTTTCCTCCTTCCCTTTTTGCTGAGCAAAGTCCAGCAACACCATGTCCAATAGCACAGATAGGCTCTAAATGAAAGATAAAAAACAAAGGGAAAAAATTAATTAATATCTTATTGTGTTTACTAAGTTACTACTGACAGTGTGCATGAAAAACTAGTGATTGAAAAAACTACCAAGTTCAAGTTAGCTGTCAAGATCAAAAAATACATTTACCAAAGTGTACATTAGCTTTTAAGTCATTCATGGAATCTTTGTCAAGTACTAGTGAGATGTTAATTTTTGTCACATAGGGTAACTTAAGGTGGTGTGAGTCACACGACAAAAAGTCCTAAACGACTGCTGATACATGTAGTTCATAACTGCTGCCATTCAAGATAACATGTTTTTCTTTTCATGTGAGGTGTGTGTCAAAAGTCATTGTACACACGTCAGTTTACTGTGAAATACCCAGGGGGGTTACTCGGGTATAAACGTGACAGGGGGTCAGACGGAGCCTAATATTTTGCACCCAAAAAAATACATGGACCTTATATTATGCACCCAAAAAAATACAAGTCTGGAAATCATGCTTTCCGATCTTGCAGGAACTTTGGCTTGAATTGCATCAGAACTATAAGCCTGGCGGAAATTTGAACCCAAAAAAATATGCGCAGATTTTTCAGACCCCAAAAAACACGTGGTTAAATCTTCAACCCAAAAAAATACAGGAAATGAAAATTTTAGACTCAAAGAAATATGTTGGACCCCCCCCCCCCCCCCCGTCACATTTATACCCGAGTATCCCCCCTGGGGTGAAATATTCACTTGCACTAGGATTTTCTTTGCCTTAGAATATTCCTTCAGAAGTTAAATGATGTGTCATATGTACAACACATCATACAGTGTACGGGTACTCACTCTTTTCTTGGATGAAAGCATTAAGAAGTTTAGCAAGCTCATTGTCTTTAGCAAGATCATGAAGAGCTCCTGGAGAACTAGGAATGAGTACTGCACTATATCTGGAGGCTGCAGAGAAATATAAACTTAGAGATAAATTATTGAGTAACATTATATTTAAGCAATTTCTTATACGTATATACTCAGATTAATACACACAGCTAACCTGTGTGGCTGATTGGGGGAGGGGGGGGGGGGATATCAGTCAGTCAGAAACAAGTATTAAAGAATGAATGTACATACTAGTTTTATTAATAGATCATATAACAAAATAATTAAAATTGGATACAAAGCCATGTACTGTATCATACAAAAAAATAAAAGGGAAAGGATATTCTGGGTAGGCAAACTGTTTTTACCATCGACATCCTCAAGTTTTCCTGGAACCGAAAATGGTTTGGTTCTAAATTCATTTAACCACTTCCTGCTGTTTTCATCTGACTTCACAAAATCTATTTGTTGACCCTGAGGTTAAAAAACAGAAAACAAATTTAAACACACTTGTCACAATATTGTAATTACTGAAGATACACTTTCACTGACATTTCAAAAGGCCTAATAATTTAATTGTAATAATTATTATTACGATTAGAAATAAGATGTCACTATATTGAATCCAGATGCAGTGTTTCAGATAACTTGCAAAGTCAGGTACTGGTAGTTAATAATTATTTCAAGGGATCAAAAGGTGTGGTTCTCTCAAATCTTTTTAAGTTTTCCATTATGTTTGCTGGGTCAGGAAACCAGTTTTGCAGGTTTTTAAACCTCTCTTATCTGGAACACTGCAGATGTTGACTGTTGAGTGGACAGCGAGTTTCTGGCAGGTTTTATTTGTCTTTAATAATTATCAACACTACACTTCTGCCCACAGGTACTTTTAAAAAAGGTAACGTCACACAAGAGCCACAGGCTCCCACTCAGCCACAGCTTCACCTGTTTCTATTAGTAGCATAAAAATTAGGGGTACTACAAACCCCCTGCCCAAGATGGGATACACTATGTTATGTCATCATGGTACAGTGTAGTCTGTTATGACAACTTGAGTCTACCGCCTCTGGCAGGATTAACTGGTGTGCCCTGATTAGAAAGGCAATAATCAATGTCAAGGAAGTCGCTGACTTAATTCCCAGCATCTCGCAGCGGCACAAAATTGCTGTCAAAGAGCTGCCTCAGTACCCGTCCCAACAACTACATGTAGTGTTTCATGCTCTGCCTGTAACTACCACCTCACTCCAACAGATCCAGTCCAGCACAAAAAATTGGAAGGAGGCATGTAGTGATGCATCTGTCTCATATTTGGTGCAAAACAGATCAGCACAAGAGAGAGCCATATAGCAGTTCCGTGTGTCTGTTTATAGCGTTTGTCATTGAATGTGAAATTGTTCATGGTAGACTTGGGCTGTGCAACAACTCGTGGACCCTGCGACCCTCAAAAAACTAAACATGTTGTCCTGCTTGGTTTCAGGGAGACTACAAACACATGGCTTCCTTTATTTATAGCTCAGTCACCGATTGCTTTTTAAGCGTGAGGGTACTCATCCCCCTGGATACTGATAAGGACATTATATTACCAGGTTGTTCAAGAAGCTAGGCAACGAGATGTCTTACCCGAGGTGTTGCAATCTGCACATTAAACACAGAGTGCGTCAGTGTAAATGCGTGGATGAAGGATTGAGCCGAGACACCTACAGAACAAAATTGCAAGAAATTCACTTCACTTAAGAAAATTTGAACTTGTAAAATTTATAAGCTTGAGTTTGACATTTGAGGGCGACAGAAGGTGGCATTCATGACAATGAAATAAAGACTATCTTCACTGAAAAAGAAAACCTTGAAATTATTTTCAAATTGACAAGGATAATCTTTCTCCCTTATGCTCTTCCTATCTTACTCACGAGATTATCACTGACACGATTCTTACCTTGAGATGCTGAGCTACAAACTATCAAACAGCTCGGTTTCCCCGCCATCTTGGATTCTTTACCCGTCCCAGACTCCCTCCCTTCAAGAAAAGGTAACGTCCACGCATGCGTTCATTTTGAATATGGCACTGGTCGGCGACGCAAGAATTAGGCCTTTTTCTAATTTGAACACTTCGATGTTTTGTGTATTTAACATATATCTGCAAACTTGAGGACATTTTGGATAAACCTAGCTTCATGAGCACTCATTTGCCGGGAAATAATGTTTAAACATGAGTTTCAAGTAAGTGAACTAGTCGATCAATTTATCACGCTCTGCGATAAATCGGTAACCTGTGGTTACACTTTTGCAAATTGCTAATAACCGACTATTTCTATCTTTTCTTATGACTTGTGGTGGCAGGGAGGCCCTTATGTGGAAGTCTTCAGCGTCCAAGGCCGCGAAACTGTGGCAAAATGGAGACTGAGTGGAAGTGCATCGGCGAAAAACAAAGTTTACGACAAGGACGTTAAGAGCTTTGTTTACATTTTGGAGGGCGAGACAACCACTACGAAAATGAGCCTTCCTAAGGATGAGAAGCAATCTTTAGGGCTTTTACAGCGGTTTTTGGTGCTCCAGTTGTATGTGCCGCTAGGACATTCGTTTTCTCTCGAGTTTGGGATCACGGACTCGGGTAATAACAAACGGCGGATTCTGTTGTCGTCAAACCACAGAGACGTTACCATCACTCAGTTACACGCGCGATTTCCGCTCAATATTCTTCGCCTTGGCGTATGGTTGAATCTTTGCATGGATCTGCAATCGATAGTTGGTGAGACATTCAAGGGACAATCCTTTAAGGCTCTAGAAAACTTGACAATATCAGCAAGTTGCCGTTTGCGAAAAATATTTACTATGAAATTGCAGCCTTATGATACTACTGACGATGATGAAATTTACTGCTGTGAAAGCACAAACTGCGGTGAACTGGATAACATTCCTAAAGCACTTCAGCTGTCAACTTCACCAGATGTACAATATTATACTCAGGTATCGTTAACGTTTTTATTTGTATAAACACGCGCAAAACAAATGTTTATATAAATACCCTACAGCTGGGTACTAATAACAATTTTAGCAATTAATTATGCGTATTACGCAAACCTACCTACGTTTGTTTAAAGGTTAGAAAATTTAATTAGGAAGGCTAATTATTGTAACTTGTGATGAAACTTTGTTGATTTTTTTCATCAGCTTTTATTGAAGTTAGCCCTCTCAAAATATGAAAGGGGAACAGGTGATTTTATTTTAATATCTCCTATAGTTGATGATTCAGTTGTATCTTATTTCACACAACTTTTCCCAAGACCCCTTTGGTCACGTACTACCTCCTGTTCTGTTGCCTATTGCTGCAAAAATTTGACAGGGCTGCATAGTACATGTTATCTCATATTTTGCCTTCTTTCAAGGTCATCAACATGGCTAAACTGTGGCGGTCAGAATTCAAATCAAAGGAAAAAGCCGGCCTCCCACCACCCTCTACACCCATCCACACTGATTCAGATCCTGGGAGCAGGCAAGAAGAGGAGCCAACACATATTGCATTTGGTTCAAAAATTGTTATTCCTAAACATGCCCGCAAGTCCTCGCGCGAAGGGGGTACATCATCTGCAAGTGGGCGTTCTTCATCTGGACTAAATCGTAGTGGTTCAATACCACCATTAGGAACTGTTTCACCTGCTGTGGAGCCTGATAGTGGGCGCGAAAGTAGCCGACTAACTCACAGACTTTCGTACCAAAGGTCTTTCTCGGATGCAACCTGTTTAAGTAGTGCAGAGTTATCTAATTCACAGCTAGGAATCGAAGCTACACAATCCATGATGCAGCCACGACCTCCAAGGACTGGATCAGGAGGAAAGACTCGACGAAGACCTTTTAGGGTCAAACATCCAGGAAGTGGAAATGTAATTTCACGCAGTGTTGATTGTAAGGATCCCACCAATAATTCAGTTAAGAACGAGGTGAATGGTTCTTTGTCAAAAGACATTGTCTCTGAGGATAGAGATTTGGACAGCAACCCAGAATCAATTTCTAGATCACAAAGCGAGAGTTCTTTGAAAATGTCTGGCAATGATAGTAGCCTAGCAGAAAGTTTTAAGAAACTGGAAATAAAAATTCCAGACAAGGAACAAAATGGTCACAACAATAATAATGGCATTACTTCAAAAGAACAGCGGCCACAAACAACAGAAGTTGAGAAAAGTTCTCCACCAATTTTTACCTTTTCTTCGAGACCTCGATCAGCACCGAGATCACCAAGAAGTCGTCAGAGAAAGCAACATGATTGTAACCCAGGAACAGCTCCTCTGGAAGAGAAACCTGCTCTCCAAACACTTGATGTTAAAGATTCTAGGAGTAAGGCACAGAACCGGGCAAGGAAAGATAGCAATAGATCTGAATATGACAGTGACTTTTACAAAGCTTCAGGGGAAAGTTCTGCTGAAGAAGATGACCTTCAGAACTTTTTGAAGACAAGTGGAAACTCAAGGTGTAGTTCAAGTGGTTCTAAGTTGAGCCCCTTAGCCAGCCCAAGCCCCGAACCTGATCCACTGTCTAACTCACAGATTTTAAGGATGAGTATCAGAAGTAGTCTGTTAAAAGAGGTGAGAACGTTATAAGTAGTGCATTCATGGTAGCTTCCTTTATTGTCTGTCATGCAATAATTTAGGAATGAGATTTAAAACTGGTACAATGATTCCTGAGTACCAACTGAAGTTATACCCTAAAAGACTTGAGTTTACGCTGTCAGTTATACACTGTACATGTGTAAATAAATAATTATTATACATTTTGGCTAATCCATAGTAGATTGTGGCACTGTCTAATAATAGCACGGCCAGAAAAACAAGATGTTTCATCAACAGTCAAGTTGTAGTATCATTAATAATTATGTAGTAAATTTAGAAATCAAGTAACCTTCACATATTAATTTCCGAAGATCCCAAAAGCACCGGGTAACCCTCTCTCAAACTTATTGTTGCATAATTCTTATTTGATTTGTATTTGTCTCTTTTTAAGCACTTGTATATTTTCCTTCTCTTGACAGATTCCTTCACCTCGCAAAAACAACACTAAAACTTATGATGCAAAAAACTATCAATCTGATGCTAGCTCGTGGAGGAACTATCAATCAAACGCCAGTTCATGGCGATTTGACACTTCTGTTATGAGTAACAACTTGTTGGATAAGTCGCTTGATCGATCCTTTAACAG
Source organism: Pavona decussata (assembly GCF_977016875.1). Lineage (NCBI taxonomy): Eukaryota > Metazoa > Cnidaria > Anthozoa > Scleractinia > Agariciidae > Pavona > Pavona decussata. The sequence continues at coordinate 2,539,016 of NW_028145467.1, forward strand.
CTCTTTTGGTCAAGAACACATAATTCGTGAAGGAACATCGGAATCAGAGGAAGCGATTGTTAATAATGACGGAGGGGATTCCCTGAGTGATGACAGTGATGATACAAGTTACTCAACGTGGAAACGCCCACCTCCCCCTGATAAGAGGATACATCGCTATTTGGATGAAATGAGGGTAAGTGGGATTTCCCGAGGGGGGGGGGGGGGGAGGGGAGTGGGGGTGGTTGGCATTGTTTAGCTACTTGTACAATGTAGATGTTGTGAGCATAAAATTAATATGTACGTTGTGGTTCAAACTAATTTTTAGGTTGAAAAATTTTCAAACCAGTTTGATTTTTATTTTGCCTTGTCTCAGATTATGGTAATGAAATTACTGCATGGAAAATAAAAATTAAACTGGTTTGAAACATTTTGAACCAAAACAAAAATTTAAGCCACAACATGTACAAGCATGTAGTATCATGAATGAGCCAGCTGCAGTACAGGTTTATTTTACACTTTACATTCATTGTCAGTGTCTGCAGTAAGATTGGATTTCAGCATTCGTTGTAAAGGAGGTGCTTCTGGTTGCCGTCATCAGCCCAGTTTTGACCTCACTGTTACCCAACCAACCAATAACGTGAAATGAATGAAGAAAGTGGAAACATACACACAGCTGTACATGAAGTGCTCTGATTTTAAGCCCCCCCCCCCCCCCCCCCCACTCCCCAATTTTCTTTTAAATTGAATTAAATAATTATTATAACATGTTGTTACTAACAGCATCCTGGACCAGAACCTGACTTGACGGCCACCTTGCCAATGGACCCCAGGGAGTACACTGATGTATTCAGTCCACCTATTGTACTACCTAGTCAAAAGATGAGCTCAGGTGAGTGTACATGTACTTGTTACATTATCACACACCAGCCTTGTAAGAGAGAAGTCATAACTTAAAAGCTCTTTACATGATAGGCTGTAAATTCAGTAACCTGTGATCAAGCATTCTCTTTTTCGTAGGAGTGCAAAATAAGTGTGGCTCTCAGTCTGCCACACTTTCATGCTCCCCCAAAAAAAGGAACGCCTGATTGCAGGTTACAAATGCAGCTGCCTCTTGTTCCTGCGGCAGGATAAAGGAGTAGTCAGGGAGGGCTGTCTGCCATGTCACTGTCACTGGGCTCATTCCCATCAGCTATCATCATTTTGCAGGGCCTGGTTGTTTGAATGCTTATCCACAAATCATTAAAAGTTAGCCAAGGCTTTCGTCTCACTCATTGAAAATGTTTTCCAAAGCTAAATTTTAAGCTAACGCCTCCTATATTACCTCCTTTGAACAACTGGGGCCAGGTTTGGAAAGTGCTCATTAGAGTCTGGCTACAGAAGTGCATTTCATAACGTTTAGTTTTATTCTTGTCGTTCACTACCCTCAAATTTCACTTGCTAATTTAAACAATGCAAAATTTTCTTTTTTTTTAGCAGGTCAAAATGACGCTCTTTCAGCAGCTTTATCACCGCCAAGAAGTCGTAATCCAAGCAATAGTGTGGATCATGATGCGGCAAATGAAGAGGAGCTGGATTTGTTGTATGATCCATGCTTGAACTGTTATTTTGATCCCAGAACTCACAAGTATTATGAGCTAGCCTAAAAGGAATTAAATAAATATAAAAAATAGGCCATACAGTATGTTTAATTTTATTATAATTATTATTATTATTATAATTATTATTATTATTATTATTATTATTATTAATTTGTTGGCTGAGATAGGATTTAGAAAACATGTTATTGATACTATGTGAAATGACAGCACTTTTTTATATTTATTTAATAACATCTGAGTTTTTTATGTAGCTCATTGAATTTCAATTTTTTTTTTACAATGTCATGTATTGTAGATGTTTTTTATGGCTCAGGGGTCTGGAAATCTAAGAAATGCCACCCACAATTGGATTGACTGCAAAATTCCCAACATTTTTTGATGTAATATATCAAACACGAAAAAATCTAAGAAATGCCCACGAAATAGAAAGACTATAACAATTATTATTGGTAATGGATCCCGAATAATATACAGTACTTCATAAATACACCCTTGGGGGGAGTCAGTGGATGGTGACAAGGCTAACGGAGGTTACTTTAATAATCACACCTAGTCTTTGAGTATTTTAAGGAATGAGATCATTTCTCGGTACATTTTGTCTCTTGATGTAAAAATGCTTTCGCCAGTTCTGGGTTTTCTGCAGCCCATTTTTCTGCAGTATTTTCCTTTAACCAATCGCTGTCCTTTATCTGACGGTGCAAGGTGCGTAATAAATCCTCAAGCGATTCATCATCGGTATTTATTGAACAGCCAACACTGTCTTTATTATGATCAACAAGCTCCTGTGTGTCTCGTGTTCATGTATTGTAGATGTTTTTTATGGCTCAGGGGTCTGGAAATCTAAGAAATGCCACCCACAATTGGATTGACTGCAAAATTCCCAACATTTTTTGATGTAATATATCAAACACGAAAAGGCGTGTTAACTGATGAAACACGCTTTCAAGTGTTTGATATGGCTTCTTAAATGATCAATAATTCTTGGAGAAATTCAAGGCTAAAGTTTGCAAACTTTAATGGTAATTAGGAACACATACCCAAACCACGGCCACAGTGGTGATTTTCTTTGTTTTCTCTTGATGAATTGTTGAGTTTGAGAACAATTATTGTTCAGCAATAGCTCACTTTGCGTCTAGCAAAGCTACCGCAGTCAAAGATAAAACTTTTGTTAATTTTATGGCGTATTGCAGTGGTAACAGTTACTTTCTTGTCTCAGCCAACGTGCGAAATTTAGGAAAACTTTGAGATGGTCTTTCAGGCAGATGGGGTGTTGTTTAAGCTACCCCTCTGTGATATTTATTAGGTTCTAATTTGCGAAAGTTCCTTTTCGTCTGTCAGTAATTGATTGTCAGTACCCGAGAAGATGAACCATCAAGAACTTCATCTACAGGTATACTAGTCAAACTAGTTTTATTAAATTCCTTTATTTATATTGATATTCATTCTGGTGCAAACTAGGTTTGACTTATTTCACATTCCAACAGAAAACTTCTTGTTTGTGTGAGCTTTTGAGTGGATTTTCCAAATCGCTGGTGAAAAGATCAGCAACAAAAATGGTTGATCAAACTTTTCTCATAGTTTGTAAAAAATGTAATGTGAAAAAGTTTGCTGTCTTGTGTGAAAGAATAAAAGATCAACTATTGAAACTCCCTCATGTAAAAATAATTTGGATGGACTCATATTTATATGGGGCCACGTCTCTTTCTGTATCAGTTTCTGTTTAATTATTGCAGATCTATTTCCCAGAAGCGTCCGCGGAAATCTTGCCGGATTGTCGGGCAGAGAAGCAACAAAGTCCCGAGTGGCCTTCCGGGGCCCGCGCTACTCGCTCGTGCGCGACCCACCCCTTGAATATGTTTCATTCTTCCCCGCGGATTCACGAGCAAAACAGAGACCTCTTGCAGTCTACTCTTTTCACGTCGTTCTGATCCTTTTTGGGACCAAAACACCAATGCTTCGGTGTCGTTTCATGAAAAGTTTTCATCGACCATCTTTTCAAAATCAAGGACAATGGCTCTGCGTGTGGTTAAAAATTGTACATTTCTCTGACGTCCTCTGCAAAAAAATCGTGAAATGATCAAATCCAAGGTTTTAAGGAAAACATGGGCACACGACGGTACGCTTCTCCTTGCTTTCTGAAATTGAACACTATAGCTGTTCAGTATCGGTTTCTCAATAATCCGGCCACATTGCACGAGTTGAAGAGGTCGGAATAATCAGAAAGTACATGAGACGTGAACATGTATTTTTGAGTGACGTCTTATTTAATACTTGCCGAATAACTTAGTTCAATAAAGACCTTGTTGTCACCGCAACATCAGAAAAGTTTCCGACAGTGTCACATTCTCGACTACCAGAGCTTTTGGCTTGACTACGCATGCCGAAAAGTAGCCTCCCACGCAGTCGTTTTTAGGGGACTCGAATTACCTCCTCCCCACAAACGACTGCGTGGGACGCTAGCCGAAAAGGGAAGAGCTCAATCCCTTTTGGCTTGACTGCAGTTGTTGACTGAGCAAAGAGAAGACCTCAGGGATCGAGAATGACCGTGTCACATTTTTATCTGCAAATGTGTACGCAACAATGCCGACAGTTAGCCCGTACAAGTCAGTGGATTTCTTTTTTTAATATCCTGTTACATTCGCATCACGTCCGCCAAACTTTTATTTAGGCCAGATACCAGATAGATCTTCCTTCCATTTGCTTCTCTGCCCATCATTTCGTGAGTGCTCCATATCGCAAAAAGCTGTAGACCGCTCAGACAGCCAGAAATCTCATTGAGTACCATTTCAGATTGGATAATACAATCCAAGAATTTTCATTGGCTTAGGGACCATACCGGGATATCCGCCATGATTATACCATGCCCACGAAATAGAAAGACTATAACAATTATTATTGGTAATGGATCCCGAATAATATACAGTACTTCATAAATACACCCTTGGGGGGAGTCAGTGGATGGTGACAAGGCTAACGGAGGTTACTTTAATAATCACACCTAGTCTTTGAGTATTTTAAGGAATGAGATCATTTCTCGGTACATTTTGTCTCTTGATGTAAAAATGCTTTCGCCAGTTCTGGGTTTTCTGCAGCCCATTTTTCTGCAGTATTTTCCTTTAACCAATCGCTGTCCTTTATCTGACGGTGCAAGGTGCGTAATAAATCCTCAAGCGATTCATCATCGGTATTTATTGAACAGCCAACACTGTCTTTATTATGATCAACAAGCTCCTGTGTGTCTCGTGTTCCTCCATCCAGCCTTGTCGCTTTGTCAGCACGCACGCTTTTGACTGTTTTCTGTAACCTTGTCAACCCTAGGACAAAACAGGACATGTTAAAAAGATATAATGAAAGTACGTCAACTCGTGCAGGGCAAGCTACAACTAGGTCATTGGTAGCTGCCCCCCCCCCGGGACTATACGAGGAGGATCTGTCCAAAAGCACCTTTTTCAGGAGGTATATAAAGGGTAGGTATTTCACGAGCCAAAGTGTAGAAGAGGGTAGGGAAAACTGTCATTTAGGCATTTAAGGTGACTCTATACCATTTCAGTTTTTGCTGGTAGTGATATATATTTTTCTTGATGTTCTGGTTCTTTCAGCCCTGTGAAAATATCTGGGTTCAAACATAGTTTCAAGTACCTGAGATGTTATGCTTTGCCAAAAACACTGTTACAACTGGTAAACCCCGTTTCTGTGGGAACTAGCAGACGATACCTCTCTTGAGTCCTTTACTCCTAGCTAGTTTCCGGGGATTTGTCTGAATTTCGTGCGGTAAAATTTCGCTACTTCTTGCGTAAAGAAAAAAGATAGTGTTTGTGCTGTACAGTAGGTATGTGAAAGGGGGACCATTTCCTATGTAAATTATATGAAAGGGTCACCTTTCCTGTCAAAAATAGTATATAAAAGAGCAAGGGTACAGAGCTCGGAGGGGAACCTCCCTGTATAAAAACTTTGTTGAGTAACCCCCCCCCCTCCCCCCCCCCTCCCCCCCCCCCCCCCCCCGGGTAGCTGCATTATAAAAACTGGACACAATGGATAGATAATTGAAATATGGTTCAGGGCACTCTATCATCAAGAATGACATTTACCATCCTCAAGTTCTCCAACACCCTCAGTGTTAACAAAACCTTTAGCCTTTGCATGATTCCTAAGAGGCGTAGGCTCGATTTCCGCCGTTTCCCGGGACCGGTCTGTGATCCTCCCCGAAGAGTGGGGGGGATGAGTGCGGGCTCATTTTCCCGAACAGTGGCTGGTAATCGAGCCTATAAGAGGTTCTGTTTGCAGGGTGATTCTCAAGTTACATGTAGACAGTATCATTTTTTTTTTATCTTCAAAGGATATTTTAAGAATTCACAAAACAGAATGGCTCCGAGTTAATGGTATTATGGGTCATAGCCTGTTCAGCAAGCCGCAACCAAATTCAAGGGTCACTTACCAAGTTGAAGAGTTTCCGCATCCATGGCGAATACGAGTCTAAACCAGCCGGGTTCGGGACAACAAAAATATGATCCAGGGAAAATAAACACACCATTAGCTACCATACAATCCAAAAGTTGCGTTTCTTCTTCAAATGTCGATGATGGAACAAGCTAAAAGAGAACAACTGATAAGTAATGTTTAATTATAACTTCATTGAAGTGTCAAAGTATTTAGTCCTGTGGACTAATTGGGGACACAAATCAAAACGAACTCAAATAACAGATAAAACTATGTACAATCATGCTAAAACTACGTTAAAATTCGCAACCATTGACAAATTCATACATCCTAAAATGCAAAAATAAATCTATGCAGTTCTAAATTTACAATTAAAATAAAATTCAAGTGGAACAAAGAAGCACCAAAAGTGCACAGCAGGAAAAAACTCATTTGGATAGTTGTATTTTGTAACGTAAAACTGCCCAATATAGAGTTGAACCAAGGAACACTTGACTTTTTCCTGTCAAATGCTTCCCAATTATAAGCTCACTGAAAACGTGACAATATTAAGAAAGACCAAAATGCTCTTGGCAAAACCCGCCGCTTGAAAAAGGATGTATGGAAACAGATGGAGAACATGCTACGAAGATTTATGCGCTACAGGAAACATGGGTTTTGACTAAATAAAGATTACATTTATCTCAAATAAAGTTGAGTTACTCACAATGAAGTAGTATTTTGTCTTTTCTGGTCTAGACATAAATGGGGAGAAACGACCAGAAAAGACAAAATACTACTTCATTGTGAGTAATTCAACTTTATTTGAGATAAATGTAATCTTTATTTAGTTGAAACCCATGTTTCCCATAGCCCATGGTAGCTAGATCTCACCTCTCTGAAGTCAATCCAGATAAAAAGGCCGCATTCTCCTTGAAGGAACGGAATATCAACTTCACGGAGAGCATCGCAAGTCCTCTTGTGCGCGTTTCGAAGCCGCTGCTGGTTTGTTGGTACATAGACGCTGTCTAACCATTCTGCGAAGAGAAAGAAGAAAGATTTCTGATAAACTGTCACATTACGTCAAAATAAAAAAGATAGGTACTAATCCAAAATCGCGGTCTGGCCAGGAATTCAAACCTTTGTATCCTGGGAGCATGCAGGGCTTCCAACTAACCTCGATCCTTTATGAGATTCGTCAAGAGGACCTGAAGAGGAACGATTATAGTTTAAGACTTTTAGACAGGCCACTTCGTTGGTCCCAGGAGCAGAAATGACCACATGACCTTGTTTAGCTATACTTGCTGCTCGCTGTTTTCAGTTTCTCAGTAAAATTTTAGTAGTTTTGCGTCAGCATCAAAGGCCATAATTATTTTGCAATATTCTTATCTATGTACATGAACTAATTTTTTTCAAGATAATATAAATGTGAATCTCACGTTTGCCGTTACCCTGCGAGCAAATGCCCTAGTTTGCTGTAAACGCGAGTCTAAATTTCCTTATTAATATGCCAAAATTTCATATAAGTGCAGTAAAAGGTGTATCATGCCTGTGTTGGTGTGGGGACATCATGGAATCGTGTGTAGCCACCTGAAAGGACGCGATAAACTTCTTTGTTTCTTGTGTGAAGAACACCACAACGGAACCCAGATATACCAAAGTCCTACAACAACGAAACAAAGGATCATCAACTCAAATATAAATTATATACATTTCCGTTACTTTTCTACAAAAGGTGCTTTCCAATTTCTTTTGTTTACTTTAGTTTTGAATTTTGTCACTGGCTGAATAAAAATCTATCAAAATACAGGGACAATAAGTCCCTCCTGTAATTTATGATTGAACAGAAGGTGTCGATAGACAGAGTAACTAAAATACAACAAAAGAAAACATAGTCCAGCTCTGGCACTCTCTCCAAACATGTGTACACAAAGTACACTGTAACTCAAGTTTAAATACCTTACTGAAGCCCCATATGACATGAAGTCTTTCCTTATCAGGGATACTATAAGTAACAAAATGGAAGGTTAAGATAAAAAAAGGCAACACGAGAAATTATTCAATAACTACATTTATAGTTAGACTGCGAGCTGTGCCTTATTTTTTCTCAGGGGTAGTAAAGCCAGCGAGTCACGCCAGTGTGCGTGAAAAGTGCCGCCCACGAGGATACACGTTTCATTTCCCTCTGCGTGTCGCTTCTCCTCACGGGAAGAAATTTTCACGCCCGCTCGAGTGGTTTGCTCTCTTTACTTCAAAATAAGAATGCTAAAAATTTAAACATCTCGCCTCTTCCTGGCCCTCAGATGAAGGGGACAACAAACCTGGAGCAGACTACTAATTAATTATTTATAAATGATCATTACCTCTTGTTTTTGTGAAACGTGTAATGACTTTTTTTCCCGTGAATCCATCTGGATCAGTTTGGTCAGTAGCCACACGCTGTGGAACGTGATTTTCTTTTAACATGTCTCACTTAAGGCTGGTTTTCACTAGCGACGGAGTCGGAGTCGGAGTCGTAATCAGAAGCGTAGAGCTTCTGATCTAGTGAAAACAGCTTTGCTTCAGCGGAACGTAAGCGACGGAGTCGTAAGCGGAGTCGGAAGAAAATGGAAACGTTCTGATTCTTCTGACTCCGTTTCCGTCGCGCTTATGACTCCGCTTATGACTCCGATTTTTGATTTTCACTAGGTTATAAGTGCTCTTACGACTCCGCTTACGACTCCGACTCCGACTCCGTCGCTAGTGAAAACCAGCCTTTAGCCTGACAAACAAAATTATTGTGTTGACCGACACTGGTCCTTTCCTGCACCGAAGCCTTCAATCCTTTTGCTAATTGAACCTTTGGCCAGCTTACAATCTTTTGTCATTTATGAGAATTTATTATTTAACAAAAAAAAAAAAAAAAAAAAAAAAAACAGCACTTGGCACCCACAGTTACATGTATTTACTTGAAATTGCCATTGGTTCATTGGGTTGCCTGCATCTCAACCTCCTTCGCAGGGTCTTTCATTTGAGTCCCCACTCCAAATGTAGTAAGTTGCGAGGAGACGAAAGGCGCTGGAAATAAGGTTGTGTGCCTCTTGGTATTATGCATTACCCAAGCACTATAGTTTAGGTTTTAAGACCATCCGTTGAAAAGTGACTCACTTTTTTAAACTCAGTACATTCGTCACAGAGCAGCCCTCTTTGAAACCACACAGCATGTAAATTTCATCCATGACAACATGCAAAGAATGCCTGCAAGAGTAATGTGTACTTTACATTAGAAAAACGCCAACGCAGCATGATAATTAACAATGGAAATGATCTTTGCCACATCCTGAAAGGCAAATGTGACAATAAGACAAACCGGCATTCTAGCCATTGCAGGACAACAAGGGAGGGATACGCCTCATTTTTTGTTTGTTTGTTTTGTTTTGTTGTTGTGTTGTTGTTGTTGTTGTTTTATTTATTTTTTTTTTTTCATTGAAACGGGAATTTTTCACTTTGTTACAGGCAAAACTGAACTGGCTTACCTTGCAGCAAACTGTAGACAAGTTTCCAAGAGTTCTCTAGAATATACAACCCCAAGAGGGTTGTTAGGATTGCATAGCAACAAACCACGGATTTTCACCCCCTATGGAAAGAACAATAGGGGAAAAATCATGCTCTTAATTTGAACTATTAAAAAAACAGGTTGCTTTCTCTGGCCAACAAGCCTAATGAAAATAACTTTCCTTGCATTGACAGTCTTGTAGCTCTATATTACTGCTGAGAGCTTCCAGCTTAGAAGAAAGGCTTTCGTAGATTGTTGGCTAAGTGCAGGTTTGACCTTTGGCTATTTTTTGTTTTGTTTTGAAATATTAATTTTGTAGTGAAGGTGATGGTCATGGCCATAGTCAAGGAGTCAAATTTTGTTTTAATTTCTTGTTGAGGCCCACATTTCTAAAAAAAAAATAATAATTACCCTTGAGTTTTGCTCATCATTTGTTAAACCACCTTTTGTTAGCAATTTAAAATTATTAATACCTGTTCTTGAGCTTTTTTCAATGCAGTTTCTAGTCTTGCTTCAGAAAGTTCAAATGGCTGACTTTCACCTGGACCAACCTAAAAATGGGAGAAGAAAACACTAAAATGCTTGTACCAAAAACTTGGGGAGCAAGCTGCCTTTACAAAATCAACATAAACATAATTTCTGTTTAAAGTAATTTAAAAATTATGAATTTTAGGGCAAAATGATTTCAAACTAGTTCTAATAATTTTTATTTCTCTTTGTTCCTGACGATTTTCAATCATTTTGACCCATCCTTGGAGACCCAGGTAGAGCCAGATAATGGGGATGAGGAAAAGTTAAAATACACAGGAAAAATTGGGCAAAGAATAGTAGAGTCAAATTTTTTCAGCCCATTTCAACTTTTTTCCTTCTCCCCACTCATGTCTGCCCCTGGGTCTCTGAGGATTATTTGACCTAAAATTCCTTATAAATTAAATAAACTACAACATATCTACACATAGCTATAATAATATTATTGTAAACCCTTGCTAACCTTGCTGGACAGTTCAACTGGAAAAGGTACCACCCTTGATCTTGATCGCAGATCCAGTAAAAATGATCCGTAATATGGAGCAGGAACTAATAGACCCTCTATCAGGAGAAAGATAATCAGTAAACTGGCCAATGATGCACATTCAGTTGGCAGGCAAAGTAGACAAAGTCAAACACAAGACACAGATCTGATGTCCAGCAATAAACTGACCACTTAACCATCACACAGGCTCAACACTCATCTATGGCTCCACTTCCAAAACATATTTTCATTCTTCCAAACTCCCTTACAAGTTTTTTCTTTTTAACTACATACTTTTTTACTCCTGTGAAAATGCCTACTTTTTGTTGAAGTATCGTGGATATCAATCTTTACCTCCCTCATCTGCCAAAGTATATGCTATTGAATCCACCAATGGTGTACATCCATTAGACACAATCAGCTGAAATTAAAAATAATAAATTATAGATGTAAATTTGTCTTATTCAATACAAATACATTTGTATTTGTACATTTGTACATTTTCCCAGTTTTGAAATAGATCTTTAGTTTACTGCAAAACAGGAATTAACCAAGCTCAGGCAAGTGGCTGGCCACGGCCAGATTGAGACCAAAAATAAAAACCACTTACTTCTTCGGGAATTATAGGTTCCACTGGCTTCATGTAGTGATTGAGAAAATCAGCAATGGTTTGTCTAAAACTAGTTAAGAAAGTGGAAAGAATTAAATAAATATGTATGTCAACTTCATAATGCAATAATTTTATTGGCAATAACCTGCAAGCAGGCTAGTCTATTAATTTTTTGTTTCACTTGGTTAGGTAATAACAACAACACATGGGGAGCATAAATATTCACAAGAATTGTTCTTCTTCATTGAGTGTTCAGCTTCACACTGAGTTGAACATTTGGACAAATTAATACGTCCAAAAAAGTATGTTTGTACTCGAATCCACGAGTGCGAGCACTTTACCTTTAGTTATTCATGACACTGTTGATAAACCAAACGTTTGTTTCTACTCCCCACTGGTGCAGCATCCCAGTTTCTTTAGAAGACGTCCTTATCCATAGAGTAATGCAATATGTAGGGTGTAAAATTGTGTAAATTAAAATTGTAACTAAAATGTTTTTCATCAAAGTGATATGAAAAATTTATCTAGTAAGGAGCTCTGTCAATAGCCAACCATTTTTCATTTTTTATTTATCCCATAGACAAACTGTAGAACCTTCAAATGCTACCCAAGCTTATGCAGTTATTCTTTAGAACAATGTCAAGCAAGAGACCAAGAGCGCATGAATTAATCAATTAAAATTATTCAACATCGCTAACCTCTGTAATCCCTCGCAGCAGAAATACTGTGTGTGCTCTTCAAGTATAGCATTGGATTCTTTTTCCTCAAACTCAAAACAAAAAAGTTTATTAAAACTAAAATATTCATAAGCCTGCAGAATTTAACCTAGAACAGAGCTTAAATTTCAGCAGCACTACAATTCCCTGTTAATTATTGTTTCAGAAAAGCCATCAATGATAACTGATTGAGCAAAGACTTCAGAAAATAGTTTTATTCATTTTGAACTTAAGTTTCAGTTCAGATGTTAAATGTGGAAGTGGAATATATGAAATGCATATTTTTTTTATTGTAATTATTTGAACTGTGGATGAAAGAATGAATAAATGAGTGACCATCACAGTTATATCCACATGTACGCATTTATTTAACTTATGCAGTTCCGAAGAGAATATCATTCTCAGTGTTGCTTTTAATTTGTATGCTTATAAGTCTTTGTATCAATAACACATTTCGTCTATATGACAATATTCTAACAGCCTGCTTAATATGGATGGCCAGATAATATGGACATTAATTTTGCATAACCCTTTGATGTCCATATTAACTGGGTTCCACTGCATATTTCTGCCACTCTGTTGACAGTCCTGAGGTCACTGCAAACCAAGATTATAAATACTACTGCACCTTTCAAGAACAAACAAACTCTGAACTTCAACTCAAACTTTATGATTTGCATGTTTACTGCTGTCAATCATAATTACGGAGATAACTGGCGCGGCCCGACTGCGAAAATACAGAAACCTACAAAGTGGATTGAAATAATCCACCAATCACAGAGCACAAAAATGACCTTTTGAACCTGTTGTGCCAAACGTTTATGTCTTTTTGGATTTTTTTAGTCCACTGCAGTGATTAACGGCAGTCAAAAGCGAAACAGTTGGTTGAGTCTTGAACTTTAGAGTCCACAATCATGTTATTGAAAGGTGCAGTAACAGACTTAACAGCGTAGCAACTGGGTATCGCAGGTTGCAAAGTTTAAAAGGTCATCATCCAGTTACAAGTGCATAGGCACCATCTCTCTCTATCTCGAGTGACTTATCAGATTGGGTGCACAGAGAACCGACCAGAGTTGACCAGTTTGTTTTAAAATACATTAGGCGAGTTGTTACCTTAGTTTTGAGCAAATCAAATGATAACTTGTTTTCACTGGTTCCCATGTTGATGATTCCCTGAAGAAGGATTCAATGTCACTGTTTACTTATTACATGTATAAAATTAATATAAGGAAGAAAATGTCCGATATATCCCCCAATAGGAAGGATTGGAAATTCCAGAGGGGTGGAAGGGGGGGCTGTCTTAGAGAAAATTTTGAAAAAAAACATGAAGCTAAATAATTAGAATTTCCACAAGGGTGGGGGGTCTTTGAGAGCATCCCTCCCTTGGGGAGGGGGGAGGGATGGATATTATCTGGAACTACACATAATTTATGGCTACAAGGACAGACTTCCACACAGCTCCATATACTAACTAATAGTATACATGCACTACAGTAAATTACTAAACCCTCTTCCAAAAACAGTAAGCAATGCAATAGAGTTTGAGTCAGAACCTGTACATGCATAATTTATAATGTATGGGGCTGTGTGGAAATCTTACCTGGTGAAAAACATAACATAATAATGACATGGTCAGGCAAAGACGTTAAATGTGCAACAGACTTTTCAACTGGTGTAATTTAAGTACATGAGTTCAATAAAAATCAACAAGCCCAGTTTAATTTTGAGATACATGTATTTAGATTCCGGAAGGATCTGTACAGGTCCCAAAATGATCCCTGATCCCAAATTAACCCCAAAATGGTCCCCACTTTTTTTTCCACTGACCCCAAAATGATCCCCAAGTAATTTTCAGAATGGAATGGCATGTTTCACTGTGGAATATTTGTGAACCGACAGGTCTCTCGGGTTTTATGACTAATAGACATTTTGGACATGCAACTTAATTCTTCAGTCTTTTATTTGCTTTTGTTTACAATTCCTAATTAAAACTGTAACTGGCTTTTATTATGATGTCCAGACAAACAGTTTATCTTCTCACAGCGGGTATAATTGTAATTTTCTTTTGGCTGTTTTCTAGAAAATCTGTCAGAAATTATTCAAAATAATTTCAATGGCTTTTCTTTTGATTGGCGTCCACTTTCTCAACTTAGTCCACCTTAGTTACTTGAAGGCAGTGACTCAGATATTGGACAACCGCTACAAATATCTTATCCTGTTCCGACCTTCCACTTCCTTTGGCTCGTGGTTCAGCTAAACACGATGCACAGTAGCTAGTGAAACCGTGGTTCTCAATCCTTCTTTGTAATTTGATTCTTTATTCATTTCTTTCATTATAATTTTTGCCAACAAATGTGCTATGTAATCTTGCATTGCATCGGGAAAAAATTCGACGTATATATGGACGCTCAATCAGGGCTTCTGATAGGGTGCGGAAAAAAATTGGAAATTATGCGGCACTTTTAAGTCTCATTATGCGGCAAGAAAGGTCTATTATGCGGCAAATTATGCGATTTCATTTAAGCTAATTTAACCTTGTTTTATTAGGTCTAAGAGGAACACAATCCATTTTTTGCTGTTCAAGAAGCAATTAGAGCACGAAGAAATGAAGAAACAGCTGAAATAAATCATTTGTTGCCTCATTTCAAATTATTGAAAATCAGATATTGCTAATTTGGTCAAGTCAGCGTTTGTTGCTTCCCACTCGCATTTTTTTCCACGTTCCGCTTGTGTGACTCAGCTTCAATGTGCTTGTCAACCACAAACTTTCGAAGATGATCAACCACTATGTTGCATGAAGAGCAAAACATCTAGGAAGATCGAAGGAGACACTGCTCGCAGGGTAAACAACAGACCATCGTCAACATGAAATGTTCCTTCGGGTACTTTCTTGCCCTGTCTTTTGCCGAAATATTTACTGAAAGGTGCGATCTTTTTTTTCTCCCGCGAAGAAGCGCTTGGCGTTTTAACAACAAACCTATATCCATAATGAGGATGTTTGTTTCAATTAAAACAAAATAACTACATATTGCAAGCGACTATCACGCAGTTTTCACGCCAATACCTACATCGCAAGTATGAAGGGATCAAATGACATCTTAAAAATATATCAATGATTGTGATTGGTGTATTTACATAAAAGGATTGTTTCTTCTGGGCCAATGATCACCAGGTCCCCAGCATGTAAAATGAAGCATAGAACGCGCAACAAACTTAAACAGCACAAGCTCCGGCAAGTGAACAGATGCGAAATGAATTGGCACAAACATGTGAGCTGTAAGAACCCAGGGGCCCCTGCAAAGTAGGGTGGCCGCCCCGCATGTCCCAGCCATGCGGGCACCGCTGACCAGCACTTGCCTTGATTTTAACTTTGCCTAAATTACATTTAGCCACATTTTGTTCGCTTAATCAACAAACAAACGCTTCCAGGTGATTTCTAAGGCCTTTTGAAAGAAAAAACTCCTTCAGATAACGCTTAAATTATCGGAGAACTTAACATAAAGCGAGGTTTTTGCTCTTTTTTTCTTAAATTGTGCGATTTTGTACAAATTCTGCGATTTTTCATGAATTATGCGATTTGTTGCGATTTTAGGTCAATTATGCGAAATCGCAACATCGCATAATATCAGAAGCCCTGCATAATTTCAGAAAAAAATCACTGAATCAAAGTTAAAGATAGTCATTTTGCACAGTACTCGTAAGAAGTCATACTTTGCTATCTTCCTATTTTCAAAAAGGTAAGCCATGTTTTACACTGTAATATTATAAGTGCATCAGGTTGTTTAGCCACATAATATGATTACTATTTTTTAACACCTCGTCCCAAATCTTGGAAGAGATCAAAGCAGTTCTTCCAATTTTTACTCTATTTATTTTGTTGAAGTTGGCCTTTAAAAATTATTCTGTGAAAGTCACTTTTACTTTTAAAAGCTTGTGTTTTGTCCATCCGAAAATTGGTTGGGGGTCATTTCGGGCCAGGTCAGCATGAATGATGATCATTTCGGGGTCAATTTTTGGTTCGGGGTCGGGATCATTTCGCCACTCGATAGCGCGCGAACATCGTGTCAAGCGTACATGTACGATACCTGAGTTTTACGCTTTTAGAAGTGAGTTACAGTCGAAGTGACTGTCGTACCCCAACAGAGATGTATTTTGTATATTTGCAAATGATTAAGGACGGTGCCAACTATTGTTACTGCGCATACGTTCTGCGCATCGCGAGATACTAGGGTCTCCTTCGGGTGCTACCTACTAATACAGGAATATTTTTGCGTGGTTTAAAACTATACAGAGAAAGCAGAACTTAGCAAATGCTTTTGGTATCTCAAAAGAAAATTGAGGGTAACCATGCATTTTCAGAGATAACTAAGCTTCAATTCAGGAAAAAATCCCATACATTGCTTTATATTTTGGAGCTTTTTAGATCGAGATATTGTTGCTTAATTTAAATTATCCCTGAAAGATGTGTGGTAACCCCGAATTTTCTTTTTGGACTCCAATAGGCCTTGCTAAGATCTGCTTTTCCCACATAGTCATAAGCCGCACAAAAATACTTCAGTATTAGTAGGCACCGTCCTTAAATGGTAAGCTTATTAAATCATCAAACGACTTGGTAATTCATTTTGACCAACCTGTGGATTTCTTGTTTTGTGGAATGGATTTTGTTTCTGTTTCCCCACGTACTTAGCCTCATGGTTGAAATATCCAGTCATTTCTTTTACACGGGACGAAATGTACGACATTTTATCAGGATTTATAAATGACAAAAAAGGAGATTACTCAATTTATCAGCGAGAGAGTGCAATTATCCTTGAGTGCGAGAAGAAGTCCATTTGGTGACCTCGTACTTGACGTACTTGCATAGTCGAATGCGTTTCCACCGCGAAAACTCGCTCCACCTTTACCCCTGGGTTGGGTTGGCCTTAGGGGGGAGGGGGGGGGGTACTCAACAGATGCCTAGGTAGCCCGGGCGTTCAAACCCTGACCCTGTTTAAGACACAATTCTCTGATTTCCCAATCCCGTTTAAGACAATTCAACATTTTCAGACCCTATCTAAGACATTTCAACCAAAACTATACCCTGTTTAAGACTAGAATGAAATAAGAATACACTAGTTTCTTACTATATTTTAATACATTGGCAATCAATAAATAACAATGAATTACAATAGCGTCCATCAGCGGTCCTTTGCAGATTACTTTCACTGCGTTGAAATATGCCTCGTTCTTCAAATAGCCTGTGAACAGGCTCCCAAGTGCTCGATTTTTGTCTTCGCCCTATACCCCACTTGGGAGCCTGTTCACAGGCTATCTTTAAAAGACCAGTCGCTCGCGTTTCGCGCTCGCCTTTGACCAAAATGCGAAACGAAGCGCATGAGGAGGCGGCTGTAAACTTATCCTGTTTAAGCCATTAGGGCATGTAGCAATACCCTGTTTAAGACAGAAAGTGATGAAATAGATACCCCGTTCAATACAAAACACCCTGAAAACCATACCCTATTGGGCCGCACGTCCCCGTTAAGGTCACATAAGGGGGGCCCTTAGCCCCAGGGGGCCCTTAGCCTGCGTTGTAGCCTGAATTGTCACTCGAGACCCTGACCTGTCACTTAAGACCTAAATACCAGGGATTGTATAGACTTTCTGCGACGCAGGCTAGGTTAGCCTATGTAGCTGGCGGTTTTTGTTGGTGGGCTCGCGGGAAAGCCGGACCAAAACGAGTGTTCCTCGCGGCAAAGCCGCTCGTTGTCGCTGCTCTCGCCCCATTTCCTCCGTGGCTTCGCCACTTGTTTTGGCCCGGCTCTCCGCGAGCCCACCAACAAAAACCGCCAGCTAGGCATGCTACCCCTGGGTCTCCGAGAATGTTCCTTCGGTGAGCTTTCGTGTGGTTACGTTGATGTTCGACAGACCTTCGTTATTCCAAAGAAAGAAACTTCGCTACAACATCGGTTTATTTCGCACACAGTGTATGGTCCTGTACCCCTACAGGAGGATGTAACATTTTTCCCCGGAATAAAGCGTCATTGAATCCGCAAACAGTGTCTAAAGATTTGAATAATAAAATTGTCCGCTTATGAAGGATTTCAGGATTAGAAGTACAACAAACCCGCTTACCATTTTCAATGCATGTTTTGCATTTTACGTTATACATTTGTGTCGTCAGTTAAAGGCATTTTATTTTATATTTCATCCTAAGCCTACTTTCATCTTTGAGAAAATATTCAGACGGACTTAAAGTGCATACTAAGTGAAAAATAACTTATGCCTATTTGAAAGGCATTTCAAATAGAAGAAGAGGGGCGTTTTCTTTTCTTTTTTTTCTTTACAACATCTTCTCTTGTTCAAGAGAAATTAAAAGTTTTTGTTCAAGAATTGGTGACGTCACAAATAGTCTCACAATGAAGGTAAATCACAAAACAAGAATATTTCTGGAAATATTGGAGTGATCCCATTCAAAATTGGCACCGATAATACTGATACGCCAGGTAAGACACAAAATGACACCCATTTTGATGTTGCCATGGCATTACTCTCGGCCCCAGTCCCTTCCTGCTATGAATCAAATATCTCCATTTTCGACCAGGAAAGGAGAGGCAGACAGTCCTACTTGAAACGCACGAAGTGCCCATATTGCCTACGTAACCTCACCAGCTCGTTGAAAGTAAACGATATCTGATTAAGACAGACATTACAATGAGAACGTCAATCGAGCATGAAATAGACCTGAACGCAAAATTGCTGCCATGGCAACAGCACAGAAGCCGTCATTTTGTGTCCTGCATGAGGTACATTACTGGTGCCAAGTTTGAGCAGCATCACTCCAATATTTTCCGAGATATTCTTGACATGTGATTTTGTGATTTATCTCTGTACTGAGACGTCATTTAACGTCATCAGTTTTTGAACAAAAACTAAAATATCTCCAGAAACAAGAGAAGATATTTCAGAAAAGAAAAAGACATAATTCATCATTTTGAAAATCTCTTCAAATTTTTAGATAAGGATCGTTTTTTTTTTTACCTCAGATAGGCACTTTCAAGAGAGGATAAGGTGCACTTTAAATGCTTTCTTATGGCGGGAGGTGAACAGTTCTTGGTTAAATAACAATAGCTGAGTTTATTCTAGCCGGTACTGATGTTTGACATTTTATTTTCGAACAGATTCAATCAGCACATTGACAGTTTATTGGTAGCTTTGGACAATTCTTCTTGGACTGATCTCCCCGTGGGTAGCCATAAACTGGTTCACACTTGGGTGGAACTTTCTTTAGAATACAGCCAACGTGTTGACTTTTACAACGGGTCGAAGTGACATGACGATTTCTACAAGAATCCCAGTGACGAACAAGACGTGCAACACAAAACCAGTCATCGCTATCACCGCTGGTGCCATTTTGTGGAAATGGATCGTCGAGAGGTCTTTCGACACTGCTTGTCATTTCATTCTCTTTTCGTGTGATCTGGGTCCCTTGATCACGTGACTGCCGATAGAACTCCTGTTTCTCCCGGGAAGGGGGAGATTTGGTACAACTTAGGCTTGACCAGGTCAAGATGACAGCTATATGCAAAATTATCTGCAGAAACAAGGTTGTTCAATTTATTCATTTTTTTATTTATTTATTTATTTATTTATTTATTTACTTATTTATTTATTTGCTTTGCAACCTAGAGTATAGAGTGTTTTTACATGACGTCACGGTGGCCATGTTGGTGTCCCAAAACAAAGAAATGGCGGCCATGTTGATGTCCCAAACTAAACCTCTGGGAATCGAACTCTATTTTTATGCAAATATTTTCTTTTGTTTCAGTAAACCAATATGGCTGATAGTCACGTGAATGAAAACGCTCTATATAACTATGTTCAAGAACTACTGAGAAAGTATATTATAGGTGCTGTTACAGTTGCAATGTGTAACTGCATGAATGTATGGGAATTATAAGAAAATCAACTTGTAACGGTACAAAAAAGAGAGACTAAAACGGTAGCATAATTGGTTACAGTAATATTGAATTACTTTATTTCAGCTAAGCGTGAAAATTATAAGGAATTGTTAGGGTTAGATTAGTGATAATTAGTTTTACACCCTGATTCAGAAAAAACGGATGCGAAATGTTCATCAGTTACTGTTATGGGACATTTTTCAGTACAGACATAGATTTAACTCAGTTTAGGAAATATCGGAGCCTTTGTAACCGTCAAGTAAAACACAGGTGTTCAACACCCGCTGTTCTTTCGAAAAAGAAATGAGCGTCAGTTTGTAAAGGCGAGAAAAGTAATTTCCTCCATTTGTTAAGCTTACGGAAGTGAAATTGAGTTGTCGAAATACTAATGGCTACGGCTGTTATAGGACAAATGTTCTTCAGTAAAAGCTTCTGAGTTCTACCTGTAAGAGAATGAGTCACAATCTGCAATAAACGCTATGTTGACTTCCTGTGAAGAAGATCTGGTTCACTTGATGTTAAAAAGATCCCGGTAGGTAGCAGGGCACCTCTCGCTTAGCCACAGGCTAAAATGCCCCCAAAGCCCCTGTTACATTACCAGCTTCTAAAAAGTTTTGACGTTAAAATGAATTTCTTTCTATTGCGAAGAGGATTTTAAAACTGTTGATCGGAGGATGTGGCTATTCGATTATTATGATTTTATGACGTCGTAGTACGCTAGAACCGATCAGAGATATGCTTTGACGTCTCCACAAAAACGTCATCGAAAACAGAAGTATGAAGTAGGCTATGTGTAATTATTTCTTATTTCCTCAGATAATGCAATTGCAAGTGCGTGTATAGCAAAGCAAAACAAAGCACTTATAGCAAAGGTTACAGTTAACTCAGTAAGGTAGTTTACTAGCTGATTGAATCCACCTAAAGTTGATGAAATGAATAGAAAAATAAAAAAAAGGTGAAGATAAAATATGAAATAAAGAAGCGTTTTCTTGTATCAGTTACAAATGTGTTACAGGTTACTCACTTGTGTAGAGGATTTCATTTTGAAATTCACCTTTCTGCAAATCCTGTCATTAGCGATTATTCACTCTGTCCAATCGTAGATTAACCCAGTAAAAATAAAGAGAAAAATCCTGCTTATATATCACTTACGCAGGTTTTCCATTTACGCTGCTAAATTCGGTTACCCGTGATTTTCCCGTTGAACCCTTGTACCCATACATGGTAGGTTTCGATGAATTCTGCCAGCAGAATTTTATTTATTCACTACCTGCCGGGCAGTGAGCTTTCTGCTGACATAATATATACCCCATTTCCGAGCAGAATTTTTGCAAACATAACGGGAAAAAATACAGAAACAGAACCCGATATAACAGCTGAAAGAAAAATTCTAAAGCAAATCGAAATTGTCTAGTTATTTAGTATTGTATTTGAACAAGAGAGGTTTGCTGAGAGTAGCTATAACACGCCCGCAATTACAAACGCCAGCTGCATAACCAAAAATGCGAATAAATAGCCAATCCAGGATGCTTATTTCATTATCGGAAATACTGGCCACACGTGACGTAGACTGACTGTAATAGATGTAGGTCTATCACAGTTTGGTCTGTACCAATTTATATTTTGGACAGACTCATATGACAGTTCATATAGGCAGCATTGGACAGTTTTTCTCGGCTACTGCGTGTGGGTAAGCTTACAGGTGCCATCTGAGTTGTTGAAAATCCGACATCGAAGTCTTTAATTTGAAAATCCGACATCTGACTTGTGAAAATCCGAGATCTGAATTGTAAAAATCCGATGTCCGAGTTCTTAAAATCCGACATCCGAGTTGTAAAAATCCATCATCCGAGTTGTGAAATTCCGACATCCTAGTGGTAAATTTCCGACATTCGAGTTGTGAAAATCCGACATCTGAGTTGTAAAAATGAGGGCGAGAAACAATAGGCCATTTCCGAGTTGCTGTGAACCTCATTATCAAAGCGAGGCTAAGTGCAAAATTTTTCATATGAAAATTAGTTTTGTTTGCATATGAATGAAAACTAATTTTCATAACAAAAACTTTGCACTTAGCTCCTGACTTAGCCTCACTTTCATAATGAGGTGTAAAGCAACTCGGAAATGGTTTATTGGATGATAGAAATAACTATCAGCCACTAAACAAACCAATGGTTTATAATAGCGATGCATCTCAGAGAGTTAAACACCTCATTAATACCCTAGCCAGGCAGGGTGCACAGACGAAATGACGGTTAAATGGTTTAACCAAACTCCAGATCCGCCTCGAATTCTAGTGTTTTATACCCTCACAAAAATTCACAAACCGACATTGGTCGGAAGACCTATCATATCTGGCTGTGATGGCCCAACAGAACGCCTATCATCATTCGTATACAAACTACTTCAGCCAATAGCACAAATAGAGGACTTGTATCTTAAAGATACGACACATTTCAAATTAAAGATTTATTGAAAGCACTAGAGCGCCTAGAAACGCTTTTCTAGTCTCAATTGATGTCACGAATATTTACACGAATATCGCACAGGAGGAAGGAATCACTATAGTATGCAACGCACACGAAAACGTCCATTACAAAAAAGCCTCTACAGCTACAAATTTTCTCAGAGAAATGCTCAGTCTTATACTTAAGGAGACCTCCTTCCAATTTATCGGAAAAGACTAACTCCAAACACACAGCACTGCCATGGGCACGAAAATTGCAGCAGCTTTTGCCAACATCTTTATGGCATCAATAGAAAAGGAGATGTTAAGGCAGAGCATTAACAAACCACTAATGCGGAAAAGGTTCATTTACGATTATTTTGTTTTCCTTGTGGGATGAAAAAAAAGAAGAAATAGAACATTTCGTTAAGCACGCAAATTCTTACCACCCTACTACAACTTTCCCGCTGAAGTCTCTCAATTAGGAACAACTTTATTGGATACAACAGTCTATAAGGGAGAGAGATTCGAGAAAGAATCTATTCTCGACGTGCGACGAGCAACTGGGCCCTGGTGGACAAAATCCTCTCAGAAGTACACTTCGCAGGTAGAAAAAAAGCTCAAACACGAAAACAGAAAGTGCACAAGAAAATTCTACCCTTTGTGACACAATTTCAATCACCACTGGTATGTTTGAAAAACATTCTAATAGACATAGAATAATAGCTAATAGCTGGTTATACTGTGCTTTCCCTTCATTGTTTTCTTCCTGACACTCTAGTAGCAATTGCATTCTGGGCGAAGGTACTTTGGTCAAGAATTTGTACAGTTTTGACAAAAATAGAGCAAAATTTCTGTGGCAGAGGTCCCTTATACCGACCGGTCCCGACCCCAACCCCAACCCCCCACCCCCACCCCCCGGCCTCTCATTTAGATTTTATGTATCGCAGTCACCTATTATCGCAGCCACCGTTAAGAATGTTTCGCTATGATAAAAGAACTTTGGGCAGATTCTGCAGAAAAATGCGAGTGGTAATTTTGCTCCGTTTATGATTATCTGGGAAAAAGAGATTTTAGCGAGGGCTGTTGGAAAACCCCTGCTAAGAGCTGCTTTTCCCGTGCAATCATAAACCGCATCAAAATACCTTTTGTATTAGTAGCCACCTTCCTTATGAAAAAACCGTCCTAAATAACTCCACTTACCAGGCTCGCTGTACCCGAACTGCTCGGAGGATCTATGGCTGATCGTCATGTTTCTTGATAACAGCAAGTTGACAATCTGAATTTATATATTATTTGCATATTCATTTATAAATTCCTACTTTGTCGGGTTCGGGGCTTTTCAGATAAGCAGGCATTTAACTAACACAAAGAAATATATTTTGCTTCTAAGCTTTTTTGCATTGAATCCGAATTTAGCCTTCATAAACACAGTTTGCGGTTGAAAATAAACGAAAACGAAACGACTAAATTTTGATCAAGTATAAGTCTGGCTTGAATCAGAAATAACTCAAAAAAAGCAAAAAACTCGACATTGAATGTCCTTTGCATATAATTACTAAACTGTGTGTCGTCATGTCAATAGATTTACATCCTGTTGCTTTCAGTGACATCACCTAACTGGAGTCAGTGAAGAAATTGAGCAACAATGACTTTAATGAAATAGACGAGAATTGTAGGCGTTATTTTCAAAATTTTATTCACACACATTCCATAGTATTTATTCTCTTTCTGATTAAGGTGCACTGGAATGTTAAGAGATCTGCAGACACATTCGTTTTTAGTTTACAAATTTCTCCTTTTTTCTTCCTTAACTAGCTTGTCTTCCTCCAAAAAAAGGACGTTTTGCTTCTTCACTCACAATGCGGACACATGCTTGAGTGTTTGTTTATCCAACCTGTTTGTAGACATTGCAATTCACCCACACAATAGAGAAAATGGCTGGTAACTTGATCTACGGGAAAAGAAGCGTTTTAAGGCATTCAGGATTCGTACAGGAATTAACTTGCGAACTTTCCTCTATCGCAAATTTCTGTGCCAGCTTATCTCAGGATAACACTTTTTCCTAGAAGTACTGTCTGAGAAAATACTTTTCCCTTACACACATTCCTAAAATGTTGGCAAAGACAAACAGTTTATTTTATTGAGCAAAGATGGAAAGATATTATTTTTGACTCAAGAGATTCGTTATTCTATTTATCAAAGAATTTCTATGATAATTTAAATGATTTCTTTTCTTTAATGTTTGTTCGAGGAAGTTCTTTTAATGCTACGAACAATAATATCTAGAATTAGTAGGTGAATTACAACATCTCAAACGCGTTAAATTGAACAAACTATCAGATATAACCACGTATTTGAATATATGAACATATAAAATAAACACAAACAGGTTGCGTTCGATTGGCCCTTTTCCGGAGTCGGAATATAAGAATTCCTCATGAGAGGCTTTTGAGTTACTGGAATACAAAACACAGGCTCTTAAATTATCATGTTTTAGCGAAAGGTTGCAGACATGTCTTCCCAAATTTACTTAAAAGATGAAATCTTACGGCCATTTTGCTTATTCGTATTCCGGCCGAATACGGTCAATCGAACGCAACCTTATAGGTGCCAAGTTTAAACTAAGAAATTAGTTGTACGCACGCGCAGTTTACTCTGGACATGACTTAAAGGTTCAATACCACGTTAAGGACTTCGTTTTACTTATTTTAATTCTCATGGACTAGCATGTGTGGTCTAAAGTCAGGTTTCCAAGATCGTCAACGTTAACAGCTATCTGCGCATGACGTCATATTTTCTATTTTTACTCGGCTATTGCGTCAATACTCAGACCAAATCTTATTTTTGGTGAAATGAAGTCAAGCTGCAAAACCTACCGGAACTCTGTATGAGTTCAGTTTGTATTTTCATCTCAACCATTTTGGTTACCAAGTAGAAGAGACACGTGAAGGTATTAAGCTTTTATCTGCTGACACAAAGTTTTACAGCAAAGATGATTGCTATCGAGCACAGTTCCCTAAACATCCTTGATGATAACAGTAATATTAAAGAGTTAAAATGTTAAAAAAATGAGTGTAATATCGTTTGAGGAAACACACATGAAAAGGAGACATTTAGTACACGCATGCGCATTAGTCATTGCATGCAACAGCGGAAAGCCTGGCTCTAGTTCGTTTGAACTGTGGACTGTTGCAGTTTTCGCCGGCTACAATACCTATTTATAGCATCACAACCAAACTAACAGAGGAAGAAGATGGAACTAGAAGTAATCCAAGATTTTAGTTTTTGCTTGTTGAATTTGTTTCGCCCACAAAGGAAAAAGATAGAAATGTGTTTAGCAAAAGACTTTCTTTCTTAATTGTATACGTTGTACTTTAATATAATTGAAAACCCCATTTTTAAAAAATAGCATTGGCACGGAACTTATTTCTTCTCACTGGTGTTGTTGTTTGCCGTTGTTGTTGTTTTCCCCTTCCTACCCAAACGAAGCAACAAGAAACTTTCTTGAGTAGTGATAACACTTAACCATTGAACTGCAAAGCCTTTTCTTTTAGTCTGAGGTGCAACTGAGATTTAAAGTCCGAGGCACAGAATTCTACAGTGACCGAAAAACTGTGATTTAATTTTAAAGTAAAATTTCTTTCTTCATCAAAGAAAGAAACTATATTGAAGTTATCTAGTCTCACGACTTGAATGACAGGCTCCTCATCTCATAATGCTACGATTCAAAAGGATGAAAAAAATTACTAATGATATGAGTGGATATTTCCCGAGTGGAGAGGGTAAATATCGACAATTGCTCAATAACTAGCTATTTCACTAAATAGCTTCGCGCACGTGAACAGCAAATACTATTCAAAGTTTGAGTAGCCAGACAGAACTGGCGAAAAACATTATCATTGGTGTAATGTTACTATACTAAATATAACATTTCCAATGATGTCATGAAACTTGCTGTCACACAGTCAGTTTGTTCGGTGTGCTTCTCACCAAAGCAATGTGCAGTGAACAAATCAAATTAATAATAGAACAGAAGTGATTAAACTTCCGTCCATGTAGGTGGAAATTGCTGGCACACGTTTTGCCCAGTTGGGAAGATTTTCCTTGTAGATTACGGAATTAATTAGAGGTAAAAAAGTATAAAAACCTTGGTTAAGCTGACTGAAAGCTTTATGAGTTCAATTCTTCAAGGTGAACTGAGCAAGTTGACTTCAAAGGTAAGCAAAACCATCATGCCTTGTTGAATATTGACCGAGAAGACTGGAGACAATTGGCTTAATACAGTAAGTCAATTTATGTCAAACAGCACGTCTTTTGTGAAGTACAATGTGCTTTCAGAACTTATTTCTTCAGTAGGAATTGTGGAAAAGCTCCAAGCAAAACCGTTTTAAAATTTGGTTAACTCAGTATTAGTAATATAATTTGTATGTAAAATCGGGAGTGCACTTGTCACAAATGGCATACAAGAGTGCTTAAGATTAAGAAGTGTCTGAAATACTAAGCCGCTTAGCCGCGGTTTGAAACTGCTCGAAGTTGCGCTGCGGCAGCGCAACTTCGAGCAGTTCCAAACCGCTATTTTTCCATGGGAAAGCATGTTCAGTCACAGAAAAAAACAGCGCAATAACAAAACATAGTAAAAAAAATTTAAATACATCAAAATCACCTTTTCAGACATTACTCTTTAAAATATCACCTAAACGCTTTTTATCTGCGTTTAACTGCGTAGGTTTAAGAAGAGTTTAAGAAGAATGTCTTTCTTTCAAACATGTCCCTTGCGCCAATCTAATGAAATGCACTCGTAAGGACTGAAAAGCTATTATGAAACACAAACGATGAAGTCTGAAGTGAATTGTGTTCCCTTCTTTGATTGACTACAGTATTCTAAGTGGCACCATTACCAGAGGGAAATTCATTATTCAGTGACGAACACCTTAGTCAGACAGGATGAATACTACAGCGAAAGTAAGTAGGATCCACCAAAGTATATGTCAAGAATTACTGTTGCTTCGTGAAAATTTGTAACTTTGATACGCAGAATGTAGTCCGTGCGAGCAGTACCAATGTAGTCGCTCTTAATCAAGTAACAGCATTGCTGATGTTAATATGATAGAAAACTATTTCCTGGATTGTGTAAAAGTACAAGTCCTTTGTCGAACTTTGCTTTCTATTTCTAAGTCACTTCACCTCATTTTAACTTACCTTGATCCCACTGCACGTACAGTTTAGCAGCGCGTTTGTTTGTCCAAACTGACTACACACAGCCTTTAAAAGAGCCAAGTTTTGAAAAAGGTTTTGAGATTCATGTCATCATGAAATGACTGAAACGTGAAGTAAAAGTCACCCGCACAGCTACTAGAAATGAAATGGAATTTAACATGTCAACAAATAAGAAGCACACATAACCTGCCTAATCACATGTCAAAATGCGAGGATTGGTAGACAATCACTGAATGTAGAACTGACTGCGGAGAAACTTTGTTAATCCCCATATTTTCTTCTGCTCGTATTCTACACCTGGAGATCTTCTTCTTTTTCGAGGTAGTAGCTAATTGTCGCTGGTCGCGGGTAAATTGTCGCTTACCCTAACCCTAACCCTAATCCTCGACCCGCGACAATTAGATTCTCCCTTTTT
This sequence comes from Pavona decussata, assembly GCF_977016875.1. Lineage (NCBI taxonomy): Eukaryota > Metazoa > Cnidaria > Anthozoa > Scleractinia > Agariciidae > Pavona > Pavona decussata. The sequence continues at coordinate 2,566,900 of NW_028145467.1, forward strand.
AGAGTACGATGCGAAACTTCAGTGCATCAAGTGTGAATCCTTCCTGAGTGAACAAGCTTGTTTTTTGTTTCCATACGAATCTCAGCAGCACTTATATATGATTATACAAGATGCTTTCAAAGAATCGTAAAACTGTTCCAGAAGCAACACGAAATAAAATACAATTTGAAAATTGTTATTTTGATGGCAATACTTGGCAGTTCAATAATCGTTTTCCAACATTGTAAATTATTGTAAAGTGCTGCAGCTTGTAGCTTTTTGTATAGTGCTTTAAGCGTTGCAACGTTTCTTCGTTAAAAGATATTGTAAGTGAAAAAGAGAGAGAGAGAGAGAGAGAGAGAGAGAGAGAGAGAGAGAGAGAGAGAGAGAGAGAGAGAGAGAGAGAGAGAGAGAGAGAGAGAGAGAGAGAGAGAGAGAGAGAGAGAGAGAGAGAGAGAGAGAGAGAGAGAGAGAGAGAGAGAGAGAGAGAGAGAGAGAGAGAGAGAGAGAGAGAGAGAGAGAGAGAGAGAGAGAGAGAGAGAGAGAGAGAGAGAGAGAGAGAGAGAGAGAGAGAGAGAGAGAGAGAGAGAGAGAGAGAGAGATAGGGAGAGAGAGATGGATTCCTTGCATTGTTTCCAACTAATTTCTTCATTTTGTTTCAAACAGATAATGTTATCAACAATTGTCATTTTGAGCTGCTCCAGCCTAAGTTTTACAAAACCTCTTTTCCTGGATATGTCATTACCCCTGGATCAGATCTTCAATCAACAGACACCTGGACAAGAGACCCAGCCACAAGACAATGGCCTCCAATCAGAGGAAAGCATCCACCAATGGGATGACGTCACAAGTGGCATGAACCTAGAGATCCAGCTTGAAGACGATGCTTTTCAACCAGAGGAGGGCATCAACCAAGAGAATGATGTCACAAGTGGTATGGACCAAGAGACCCATCCACAAGGCAATGCTTTCCAATCAGAGAAGAACATCAACCAATGGGTTGACGTCACAAGTGAGATGGACAATGAGAGCCAGCCAAAAGGCAATGCCTTCCAATCAGAAGAGAGCAACAAACAGGAGAACAACGTGACAAGCGATATGGACCATGAGAACCAGTCACAAGGCAATGCCTTTCAATCAGAGGAGAGCATTAACCAAGGGAATGATGTCGCAAGTCGTACCGACACATCGCTTGACAAGCCATCTGCACACAATCGCACTGTCAGAAATGTCCGTAATCCGTGCATTTCAAATATTGTGAGAAAGTTCGATAGGTGTAGAAAAAAATTCGTCAATCAAGTACAATGTTTAAATAGACACGTTGCGTGTTATGAAGCCATTAATAGATATCATTATCCTAAGTGTAAAACAGTGATCGGCTTCCGACAGGCCAAGTTTATGGAAAAATGTGCTCCATTAACCGTCGGTTGCCAGTGTGCTGTTTGAAGAAAATAACATTACTATGACAATGTTTGTTTTTGAATCACAGCTTATATATTTTTTCAAGTAAAAGAGTAAAAACTCTTTTCAGAAATGTGGAATAAAAAACAGCTGGACTGTTGTAATATTGCAGGCAATATGGTTGAAAATAAACATGATTCAGAGTAAGAAGAATTGAGGGTGGATTTATTTCCGTTGAAGACGATGGTAATTCTGTAACTGGAATCAAAATCAGAAGCAAATTACTAAAAGCTCTCCGGACGATTTTAAGTGCACACTCAAATAAGTGGTCTTTAAAATACCTCGTGTTCCCTGGAATTTTTTTTCATTCCAATAGTTTGCATCCAGCAACTTTGTCTTGCCACATTCTATACTACTAGCTCTCTTCCTTAGAAAGTGCAATGAGATGGCAAGAGATCTGTAGATGTAGTCGGGTACAGTTTGCAAATCCCTACGCTCTTCTTCCTTAATTTGTTTGTCTTTTCTAAAAAGGACATTTTGCTTCTTCTACCTTCACAATGCGAACACATGCTTGGGCGTCTGTTTATCTAACCTGCTGGTAGACATTGTAATTCACCAAGACAATTGAGATAATGGCAGTTAGTGGGCGGTATCCTGGAAACCCTACAATCTCATTGGCTCCTTACTTGGAGCAGGCAGAATTTTCCTCTTGGCCACGGTCACGGTAACCGGTATCCGCCGGAAATCTTGAAGTGAAATCATTTTACTCCGATCCGACGCGGCGAAACGTTGGATTTTTTCCTATTAAAATGAAAATTTTCGCTCACTAAACGTTGCAAAACGAACGAATTAAGGCCTGGTTATTGTCCAAAGAGGCGAGTATTCATGATTTTGTTCACACGCCGTGCAGTGCAGTCTTTTGAGCTCATTTTTTTTCGGTCTATGTTCGTTATTTTCCTTAGAGTTATATTTTCTTATCTCGTCCCATTTTTTCCTTCACTTAATAAAATTTGATTCTTAGCTAAAACAGTCAAACAAACGCCTCGCAACACCGTTGGGGCGGGCTTTTCTTATGTTAGCATTATGAAATTTGTGACGATCTTGACTGAATACATACACAAATACTTAAACTAATAAGATAAAAAGGTAGAGAGTAAGATGTCTCAGTATATTTCACTGAAAGTCTGTTAGCCTGCGTACCTGGGGTATTGTAGGCGCGCGCGAAATAAAGTTTTGGCAGCGGAGCCGATAGAAGCGAGCGGCGAAGCCGCGAGGAGAATGGGGAGGGGGACTTTTGGCTTCGCCGCTCGCTTCTACCGGCTCCGCCGCCAAAACTTTATTTCGCGCGCGCCTACAATACCGCCAGCTACGCAGGCTAAAAGTCTGTTTGAAGAACTTTCGTTGTATAAAAAGCAATTTTAAAATCAAAGTGTGATTTTTTTTCAAAGCAATGTTTACGCAGAACATTTCTTCGCCTATTTGTTCATCAAACAACGATCGGATCGTTGTGTAGTTTCTTTGTATACTGCTTGCTATGAAATGTCATATCTTTTTCTTCATTTACTGCACCAGGATGCATTTGAACTCTGTTTTATCGTTAGTCTCAGACCGTTTTTCTCTGAGGTCTACGCACGGCTTTCTTGATAAACAAAATAAATTTAACTAGAGAGTGACAGTGCGACGTAACGCGCGTAGACTGTTCGCTAACAAATTGCTCATCTTAAAACTAAAAAACGCTGAGAAAAGGTTGGCAAAAGACAAACAGTTTATTTTATTAAGGAAGGAGAGAATTCAAAGGAGCTTTATTTCTGATCAGACTCAAGAGATTTGCTATTTTATTTATCAAAGAATTTCTACGAAAATAACTTACGCCGTACATGACGCATTCATGATGAGTGTGATTTTCCCAACAAATCGAATGAAATGCTCCAATTCTTCAAAACACGTGGCTATCCCGACCATATTTTCAATTCACGTCAACACCGCGCTGCAAACCGTCACAGAAGGAAAAGAATGAGAGAATTCCATTCACAATTACTTTCCATCCTCCAAAATGACCCTGAAACTGCCACAATCTTTTCCCAGCCTCCACTAATTTCACAAACTCAAACACGAACAATCAAACTGGTAGTTGAATGCTTGCGCGCACGGTGTAAAATTTGCCTTTTCAGTCACAACGTCGACAAAATTTCCACTTGAAATCGCCAGTTTTGTCATGGTTAAAAAGATGTAAACAATTAAAGTGTGAATCCTCCAACATTGACAGCGGCACTTTTCTTGATGGTCGTAAGAGTGAACAACACTCGCGAACAAGCAAAGGTAGAAAACAAGGACGGCCGACAGAAAACCGGGGAGAGTTGGAGGTGGACAGTCTTTGTTCCTGCCTCTCCCCAGTCGCTGCCTCAGGCAGTTCGCTCATGCGCGTGGAATTGTTCGTGTAATAACACGAGAGACAATCGTTTAAAAACTAGATCTCTACTCTCTAAACCTACATCGTAACTGACAAAGTAGCAAGCACTAAACGGATGTTTAATTAAAAGGGAATAGCGGGATATACATGTGGGTCTCCAGAGAATGCGTACTGAACAACAGGCATAATAACGGTTCTCATGCGCTAATTACACAGCGTCTTATTATAACTGCAATTTCGTCTCCCTCACACTGAGTCCATCAGTGTCCCTGTTTTTTCCGCGTCGATAAAACGTAACCGGGTCTAGTTCGCCGGGAAGAACTTGAGGAGCTATCAAAAAGACAGTCTTACAATTCCCAACAAGCCCAATATGTCTTCACTATAAACACCGGCCTATGGTTGCAGCTTTCAACAAAAGAATGCTAATGTTTCATGTTATTTCTAGCGATATATATGTTTTTCTGTCATATGTTTTCCCCTAGCGAATCTCTTCTTGGGTTATGACAGTGGAATGGCAGCTTTCGGAAATAAATTACTGGCATACGCAAGATTTTTTTGGTTCATTCTTCACACTGCCTAGGGGCTCGTTGATGATCCTTCTGTAATGGAAGCTACATTTGATTTCCTCGTGTTTTCACCGAACGATACTATGACGGCTCAAAATAAAACCAGGATTTATTTGTTTGTTTTTATTCTATTTATGATTTTATCAACTTCACCGGAATTTGGAACAACCAGAAAATATATGCTAAAAGCTTATTCTGACGAACGATCTTTCAGCGGCAATAATTTGACGAATGAACCTGAGCTACCGCAAGAATTTCAAGTACGCCAGTTGTAGAAGTAAAAATGATCCCCTTACCGAAGGAAGTTAAACCCAAGCTACTTAATGTTGTTTCGAAAGTGATTATACTAGCCAGCAGTAATACTTAGCGATAATTTACTTATCGGGTATTTGTCTTTATCATGTGAGGAAGCTCCTACAAAAATAAACTGCTGTTTACAGCAACAACTCTGCGGATGTCACCAGAGTGTTATTTCTGACTGCAACTAAATAAATGACATTTATTTGACCTGTTGGTTCGTTTCAGCCTCTAGCTGGAAAAAAACTTGCAGTTCCTTTAATTGTATGGGTTAATTGTTGTACAAAATCCACGACAAGGTAATTCAGTTTCCAACTGAGATAAAATTACTCTGGAAAGAGCTGATAAATGCTGTTTCGAAAGTGATTATACTAGCCGGCAGTAATTGACCTAGCGAAAATTTACTTAATGGGTATTTTATCATGTGAGAAAGCTCCTGCAAAAATAAACTTCTGTTCACCGGAACAACTCTGCGGATGTCACCGGAGTGTTACTGGTGACTGCAACTAAATTAATGACATTTATTTGACCTGTGTGTTCATTTCAGCTTCTAGCTTACAAAAAACTTGCAGGTCTTTTGTTTTTATGGGTTAGATGTTTTACAAAATCCATGACGAGATAATTCAGTTCCAAATGAGTTGAAATTACTCTGGAAAGAGCAATAAGTTTTGTAGTAGGAGTTTAATTCTGGTTGGTAGTTTACTAAAAAGAAAAACGTTATTGAAAATGATAATAATAATAATAATAATAATAATAATACAAAATCAAAAGGAAATCATAACTAAAACTCAATGAATTATCCTACAACTTTAATCCTAAGTAATAGGCCAATAATGTGCTGGGAATTCCCCAGTTTTAAATATGGGGAACAAAATGTTTCCATTTTGAGCGTTTTGCGAAGCTTCCGATATGACACAATTTTGGTTAAAATTGCGTTGGTATCTGGCACGCAAATTAAAGACTTTGTAGCTGACAGCTTACGTTCTGTAGGATTCCCTGCAGGCAGAGCTCAGCCGTCCATTGATTTTTGCAAAATTGAAATCCCAATTTTCGAAGTCAGCTTTGACATGCTGATACCAGTATATAGCGCTATAGCTCGCGCTCATGTGTCTGAACAATCTAAGTGCTTCCTCATATTTTTGTCAGCGACAGCAATCAGATATAAGTGACTCTTATTCTCAATCTGCTAACGGCTGAGAATGCGATGGGAATCTGATTGATTTTCCTTGAGGAGACAAAGGAAGCAGCGATTAAAAAATGATGACAAAATATTTAACAATAATAGGCAATAAAACTATTACAAATAAGCAAGTCGAGAACAGACGATCGACATGGATGACGGAAGACAAACCTTTTAACTGACTCATGAAAAAAAAAAACAATTATTTTTGTTTAGTCCTGTTTACTTGTAAAAAGATTACCACCAATTAACAGATTACGTCAATATTGAACTGAGGGTCACAGAATGAATGCAATACTTTCCATCGCCGTCTAGTAAGATGGAACTTGGAATTAATATGTATACGTCTTTATACTGAGCGCCGAACTGAAAATATACGGTTCACAAGCCATACTGGCGATGCTTATTCTAGCCTTCAACTCTCTACTCTCTAAACATTTGAAACGCTACTTTTCAGAAATACTTTCTACAGACTGACTGAAAAACCTTTTTTTTCTCAGGTTGTTTAGCACAATAACATTAATTTTGACTATTTTCCGCTTTCGAACTTAGCCCAGTCAGCTTACGTATATACCCAGCTGATTAAACGTTTTTGATCTAATGATGGTATCTGCTAAATCCGTATTTTTCCGACTTGATTCGAACTTTTCCCTTAAATTAGCCGCTGTTTTTCGACTATAAAAGACGGGTGAGTTTGCTATGGAGATAACACTTTACCTTCAGGCGAAGAAGACATATCACAGGTACTATCTTCAGACTGAGCTAAGCCTTCACAGCCGAAACACCACCGTCCAACATGTCCAGAATGGTAAAAGTAAGTACAAATCTTTTCCCAGAAGCAGTGCAAAATGACTCTGTCTCTCTCTGTCTCTGTCTCTGTGTCTCTGTGTCTCTGTGTGTGTGTGTCTCTCTCTCTCTCTCTCTCTCTCTCTCTCTCTCTCTCTCTCTCTCTCTCTCTCTCTCTCTCTCTCTCTCTCTCTCTCTCTCTCTCTCTCTCTCTCTCTCTCTCTCTCTCTCTCTCTCTCTCTAAGTTTATTTCGCACAACAACATTAATCGAAACAATCATTTTAACTCCAGTGGCCTACACCTTTCACACAAGGTAATTCCCTGTTTGCTTCTAATTTAATTAAGCATTTTAATTCTAGTAATACTCATTGAGGTGACAGCGAGAGTTCTATTCCTACTGACGTGCGTAAACGTCTATCCCTAGTACCGCAAACTAGGGGTTTTAAAATTGCGTCTTTGAATATTGCTAGTCTCCCTGCTCACATCGATGAGCTGAGACTTTTTATGGCTGACAAAAATCTGGATGTTTTAGCGATTAACGAAACAAGACTAAGTGATTCAATTGATAACTCTTGCATTCACATTCAAGGGTATGACATTGTCAGAAGGGATAGAAATCGTAACGGTGGAGGAGTATGTCTGTATATTCGCTCTTCAATAAATTTCAAAACACGATCAAGCCTCATGAGCGACATCTACGAGGCAATTGTTGTTGAAATATTGAAACCAAATTCTCAGCCTTTTTGTATTGTTGCTGTTTATAGGCCCCCGGGAACCGAAGACGAATTCTTTTGCTATTTTGAAGATGTAATTAAATCTCTCGACTTTGAAAAAAAAGAGATTATTGTCATTGGTGACATGAACTGTAATTATTTGGCTGAAAGTAGAAATTCTGAACTGATCAATTTAACTGAAATCAGTGAAGTCTACCAGCTCACACAAATTATAAACAAACCAACTAGAATAACGGTAACTTCAAAATCGTTAATCGATTTAATTTTTACAAACCAAGAATCAAGAGTTGCGTCTCATGGAGTGATTGACTGCGGAATCAGCGACCACTGCCTTGTATATGTTGTTCGGAAAATTGCAGTTCGTACCAACAATAGACATAAATAAATTACCACAAGGTCTTTCAAGAATTTCAACTCAAGTTTCTTTATTCAAGACCTGCAGTCATTACCCTGGGGAGATATTGAGTTTTTGGATTCGCCAGATGAAATGTGGGATGTTTGGAAACAACTTTTCACTAGTGTTGCTAACAAACTAGCCTCCCACGCAGTCGTTTTTAGGAGACTCGTAGGTAATACGAGTCCCCTAAAAACGACTGCGTGGGAGGCTACTAACAAACATGCCCCACTAAAAACAAAACGGGTGCGACATAAAGTGTCGCCTTGGCTCACGCCTGATTTGAAAGGAATGATTATAAAACGTAATCATCTCAAAAAGAAGGCAGTGCGTTCGGGGGACTTAAACAATTG